>NC_138551.1:140219972-140654532 GCF_964273705.1 Natrix helvetica
TGCAGGAATCAACTGATCATTGGAGTTGGAGAAGCTCGGATCTGTGTTGTACTTTGGCAGGCTGGATTGCTGCTAAAGGTTTTACCTGGATTACTGTCAATCTGTTCCCTGAACCTTGGCAGGCAGGAGTGCTGCTAAGGTGATTATCTGGAGCTTGGTAGCTGGATTGCTGCCAACGGGTGTCGCTGTAGCTGGATTGCTGCCCAGAGTGCTATCTTGACCTTGGCAGGCTGGATTGCTGCCAAGGTGGAACCTGTATGTCAATAAACATCTTTGAAGAGACTTTGTGTCGGAGTGTCTTGGTATACAAGAGGAGGGGGTCAGAACACTGATCTAACTGAAAAACGGAAAAAGTCGTACTTCCTAAATTTATGTGGAACTGAAATGTTCAATTTAGCAGGAAATTTAGTGGCCCCTCACTCGGTTCATACAGTGTCCTGGGATGAGCTAATGGACAAATTAAGAAGCCATTACGCTCCCACTCCATCTCGCACAACTAGGAGATTTGCCTTCTACAGGCGTTTTCAACGTGAGGGAGAGTCTATAAATGAGTACGTGGCTGCTTTAAGGGCTGCTGCTCTCCACTGTAGATTTAAGGATTTGGATGAGGCACTGACAGACCAAATTGTGGGGGGTGTTAGAGACCTCCGCATCCAGCGTCGCCTGTTAGCCAAACCTGAGCTGGACTTGCAGACGGCCCTGGATGAAGCTCGAGCAGTGGAGCTATCAAATAAATCCACTGACAAGATCCAGGGTTTCTCTAAGCTCCTTACACCCGTTTTAAAAACACTACCTGCCTCCGCTGTGGGAAGAGAGGTCATTTGGCTAGAGTCTGCAGGGCTGCAGCCCCTTGCGCAAGCGCTCTTGAAGGCAGCTCGCAAAATAGTAGCCAAAATATTAAAAAACCTTTCAGATCAGGCAAGCCTCAGAGTTACAGGAAAAAGGATTCCTGTTTCTCAGTGCAAGATGACAGGGAAGAAGCTGAAGTGGACATGATTGTCCATAGTCCACGGGGTAAGATTTTCCTGATAGTAAGACTGGAAGGCAGCCCCTGTAAAATGGAGATTGACACGGGGTCAGCCGTCTCCATTGTTTCTTGGGCCACCATCAAGCGACTGGTGCCCTCTATTTCTAAAGCCAGCCTTAAGCCCTGTCAGCTGAGGTTAAGGGATTTCCAAGGGAAATCTATCCCAGTCCTGAGAAAATACAATTGTCAGGTCTCCTTTAAGCAGTACCGTAAGCAGCTGCCTCTCATAGTGGTCAATGGGCCACGGCCGAACGTGCTGGGTTTGGAATGGTTTGAAGCCCTTGGATTAGCCATTACTGGCATAAATCAGATCCAGAGCAATCCTCATCTGGATATGCTGATGAAGGAGTTCCCTGATGTATTCGGTGAGGGTCTGGGGAAGTACACTGGTACCCCCATTTCATTTAATTTAGACCCCCAGGATCCTCCACGACGGCTGAAGCCGCGTAGAGTGCCTTTTGCATTAAAACCAAAGGTAGATACAGAGATAGATAAGTTGCTGGCCCAAGGGGTATTAGAATCCATAGACCATGCTAAGTGGGAGACCCCAAAAGTCATTCCAGTTAAGGGGGACGGGTCTGTGAGAATCTGTGGGGACTTTAAGTGTACACTTAATCGCGCCCTGCAACAGAGCGCATACCCCGTGCCCGTAGTACAGCACCTGCTGCATTCTTTGGGCCAGGGCACCATTTTTGTGAAATTAGACCTTGCCCAAGCTTATCAGCAGTTGCCTGTGGATGAGGCAACTGCTGAAGCCCAAACCATTGTCATGCATAGAGGGGCATTTAAGTGCAACCGACTCCAATTTGGAGTCAGTGTGGCACCTGGGCTATTCCAAAATTTGATGGAAAGGCTATTACAGGGCATACCTGGCGTCGTGCCATACTTTGACGATGTCCTGGTCTCTCCCCTTTCCCTGACTAACCTCTTGGCCCGTTTACGCTCCGTGCTTCGTCGTTTCCGAAGCGTAGGATTAAAACTAAAAACCACAAAATGCAAAATTGTGGTGCCCCAAGTAGAATTTCTGGGTTTCCTAATTGATGGCAAAGGAATTCATCCGGCCCCAGAAAAAGTGATGGCCATTAAACAGGCTCCAACGCCTACCTCAAAAGCCGAATTACAAGCTTTTCTTGGACTTAAATTTTTATAACATCTTTCTGCCACACAAGGCATCCGTTGTGGAGCCTCTCCACAGGCTATTGGACCGCTCAGCCAAATGGATCTGGGGAAAAAGGGAAGCCTCTGCTTTTGAGACTGTTAAGAAATTGCTAACCTCTGACAGAGTCCTCCACCAATTCAACGAGGCGCTTCCTGTAGTCTTAACTTGCGACGCCTCTCCCTACGGAATCGGGGCTGTTTTGAGCCACCGGCTGCCCTCTGGTAGGGAGGCCCCCGTTGCTTTCTTTTCCCGCACGCTGTCCTCTCCCAAGAGGAACTATAGCCAGCTTGATCGGGAAGCGTTGGCTATAGTGGCTGGGGTGAAGCATTTTCACGCCTATCTTTATGGCCGCCACTTTCACATAGTGACTGACCACAAGCCCTGCTGGGAATCATCGCCGAGGATAAGCAGACTCCCCAGATTCTTTCCCCAAGGTTCACCAGATGGACTGTGTTCCTGGCTGCGTACAACTACACCTTGCTCCACCAGCCAGGGAAGCATATCTGCCACGCCGACGCCTTAAGCCGATGTCTCCTGCCCATCACGCTGACCGACCCTGCTCCTGCTGCCAAGGTCCTGCTCATCGACGAGATGAATCTGCCGATCACAGCAGCTGATGTGGCCGCTCACACGCGTCAGGACAAGCTCCTCTCCACGGTGCTGAACTGGACTATGCGAGGATGGCCACCTAAGCCAGTGGGCACTGAGTGGCAACTTTTCTCCACGCGACAACATGAACTCTCTGCACTTCAAGGCTGCCTACTGTGGGGCAGCCGAGTTGTCATCCCTGCATCCTTAAGAGAAGCGGTGCTCACCACCCTCCACGATGGCCACCCAGGCATAGTTCAAATGAAGTCGCTGGGCCGGAGCTATGCTTGGTGGCTGGGAATGGACCAGGACATTGTGCGATGGGTCTCTGGCTGCTCACGATGCCAGGAGTCCCGTCCAGCAGGGCCCAGAGCACCCATCCAGAACTGGGAGCAACCAAAGGCTCCATGGTCACGAGTGCATATGGACTTGGCTGGCCCAGTGAAGGGTCAAATGTTTCTTGTAATTGTAGATGCATATTCAAAATGGGTTGATATTGCATTATTGTCTTCTACAACTGCTAATTCTATTGTAAAGGTATTAAGAGGGCTATTTGCCACCCATGGGTTACCTGATCTTGTCATCTCTGACAATGGGCCCCAATTCACGTCAGCCGTCCTGAGCTCGTTTCTTACTCAGCTAGGGGTCCAGCACGCATTTGTAGCCCCCTTTAACCCCGCGGCCAATGGTCTGGCAGAACGCGCGGTACGAACGGCTAAGGAAGCATTAGCCAGGTTAGGCCCCCAGAACTGGCAGGAGGATGTTGACAAGTTCCTCCTATGGCAACATGCTACTCCTTGCTCCACCACCAATAAAAACCCGGCAGAGCTATTAATGGGATGGCACATCAGGACCACCCTAGACCGGCTGCACCCTGACTATGCCCCTGAGCGTCCCCTAGACTCCCACAGCACGATAAAGGGTTTTGATATCAGCGCTCCCATATATGCAAGGAATTACACAGGCCACCCCCTTTGGGTTCCAGGGGTAGTCAAACAAATCACGGGCCCCTGCTCTTACACAGTAGAGCTGGAGGATGGCCGGGTGTGGAAACGGCATCTGAACCAGCTAAGAAGCCGGCGGGAAACCGCAACGGAAGCAAATAGGCAGGGCCTACCCCTACAAATGTCAAACAATGAAGAGCCTAGGCCTCGGTCTGTTTCCCCGGCTCAATCCACAGATAGTAATAACTCTAACCAAAGGGCCTTACCTGTTCTTCCCCAAGTGTCTCCAGCGTTGTCAAGGATGGAGGAGGGAAGGTCTGGGTCCAGAAGGTCAGTAAATCCAGAAACTGGGGCAGAAGTTATCCCCAGAAGGTCCGGGCGCATTCGACACCGCCCAAGGTATTTATGCGACTACGCATGCGCGTTCTAAGTGTGAAGGAGTGTTGTGTATTATAGTTTTCCCTCTGGTCCGTTCCACCAGAGGGCGCTGTGCTCGAAGCTGATTGGCTCCTGCTCTGACAGCCCAGCATATATAAAGGCTGTCAGAGCAGGGCACAGCTGTTGCCTGTTAGCTACGCGTGCCCGATGACAGCCACGCTGGCAACCTTTGTTATTCAATAAAGCTGTTAGCTGCTTTTGAAGTCCTGGCTCGCCTCTATCTGTCACCCGAGTTCTACCAAGCTAGAACAGAAACCAATTATCCCTTTGGGAGAAGCATGTTCTATAAAGTAGAGTCCACTATTCTTTTGTAATGGAATGTGGGAACGATCTTGGGAAATAAGGATAAGAAGGGCTGTCTATATGAGAGGTCCCCAACTTGTTAGCCATGGCTCACTTCCAGACCATGGCCTATTGGCCGGTGTGCACATGTGTCTGGATGCGCACAGTCCCACTTGTGCGAGAGTTGCCATGAGCATCATGGATGCTTACAACCCCACTCGTGTGGGTACTCATGGATCCACTCATGGGAACATTGCTGTGAGCATTGCTGGCACTCGCGCAAGCAATGGGTGTTCATGTGCATGCATGCATGTGGTCCTCCCACTAAACCACCCTTTCTTTCCCCCCTCCCCCCACTCCAGACTGCCCACCCAGAACTCTGGACTAGATCACTTCCAAAGACCCTTCCAATTTAGTTTTTTTTTTTTGTTCTGTTCTAGGGAATGATCAGGTAAGAGGGGACCTAGCTCTAAGTTGCATAATGGGTAGAGGAAAAACTCAGAAACGAATTTATCTAATATATCCCTAATTTAATTGGTGGTTAAGAAGAGTTTCTGTTAACATTGCCATATAATGAAGCAGAATCAGCTTGGCTGGTTGTGTTCTTGTCTCGTATGCTTGAAGTTGATATCATTCAGTCATGAAATGGGTTAACCTTCTATGAGTGGGGAGAGGAACAGATTCCATTTCAATGGAAGAAATGTCAAATAACACTGGGTGAGGGATACATCCTTGTGCCCATGTTTATAGAGTTTTACGGATGACAACCAGCGCTTTGAATTGAACCAAGAAACCCATTGGAAATTTGGTGTAGTGATGACATAGTACTGTTGTTGTATTGTGTTGGATCTATCCAAGAAGTAGCCTGCTATCAAATTCTATACCAGCTGCAACTTCCAAGGGCACCTTCAAGATAGACCATGTTGCAGTAGTCAAGACACAAATTCCTGGGACATGAATCACAATCACCAGGGCATCCTATGTCAAAATATGAGAACAAGTAGAAACTTCTCAAGTAGCCGAGGCAAGCTAGAGGTGAGGCTAGAAATATTGCATTGAAAATTCTGAAGAGCACCTGGTCCAGATGAGGTTCACTGCCAAAATTTCTGAGTCAAGATCAGTGAGGATTGCAGATTTGGAGAATGGATGAATTGCATTGCACACATCAATTGCACATTGCATTCATGCAATCCCAGTCTGGGATTAAACTCACAGACCTTTGCGCTGGTGGTGGGATTCAAATTTTGTTACTACCAGTTCTGTGGGTGTGGCTAGGTGGGCATGGCATGGCTTGGTGGGCGTGGCAGGGGAAGGATACTGTAAAATCTCCATTTCCTTCCAATTAGCTAGGACTCGGGAGGCAGAGAATAAATGGGGGCGGAGCCAGTCAGAGATGCTATTTACCTGTTCTCCAAACTACTCAAAACCTCCGCTACCGGTTCTCCAGAATTGGTCAGAACCTGCTGAATACCAGCTCTGCTTTGCACCAGTGATGGTCACATACAATACTTGAACTTTAGGCCAACCCAATGCTTGACAGTCAGTGGAGTTGCAGGAAAGGGTATATAGAATTAATTAGAATGTAAAATCCTCCATACAGGGCCATAATATACTGCAACTTCTCCATCTGAGAACTTAAAGGAAGGTGGACTGCAGATACTATTCTGATATCAATACTGCTGAAATGCCAGTTTTAGGATAGCTCCTAAAATTAACACATTGGATTCTTGCAATATTATTCAAACACCATATCTCTAAAGTGTGAAAGTTCAAAGTTCAATTCCCTGTAAAGGATTTGAGTTCCCTAAAAGACCATGTGACCACATAGCCCTGTTTTTCTTAACAATGATGCAATTTGTCATGCACTGCCTTCTGATGGTCAATGCAACTGCAAATACCACACAGGACATATACAGGATGTAGATATTAAAGGGGTAATGGTCTCGTGCATGGGGACATCATGTAATGTGATGTGCATTTCTTTCTGCTCTGACACTTTAAGGGAAGATGAACAGTGTAAATAATTTAGGCAGATCTTGATTGTGTGGTTAGTGACTGTGTAACCATAAGGAAGCTGTAGGGGTGAGCTTACAAGGTCTTGTATTAACGTCCTACAGTTGTAAGGGTGAAAAATGGTGAGAAGTCATTTTTTTTCAAGACTGTTGTAACTTTGAATGGTCACTAAATGAACTGTTGTAAATCAAGGGCTACCTGTACATAAACCATTCAGGTAGATCTTGACATTCGGTGATGAACCTTCAAGAGGGCTGTAGGGGGTTGGCTTTCAAGGTCAGCCAAAACTGCACAGGGCCTATCAGTGCCGCAATCTCCCAAAAATATGACTCTGGCAATGTGTAACATGAATCAATGTCAAGCCATAGACTCTGTGTTCCACATGAAGTGACACTTGTAGGTAAAGTTTGAGAAGTTAGCAGAGTTTCACTCTCATCTCAGCTCCCCAGTTGCTCTAAGTCCCAGCTCAGGGCCTCAGAGGTCCAGAAGACACTTTGGTAATAACTTTGCACCAACTTCTTCAAGTTTCATTCAAAACATTTTCTGCAGCTGTCGCTTCCTACTGTTGATAGGCCTCAATTATAGGCCTCCTGGGTCAGGAGTAGAAACCAGTTTGACCTTTGGAAACAAGCAAAGCAAATTGGCTTCAATTGGATAATTATAATTATTCCCTAAAGGGGTTTAATAACTTAGCAACAGGTCGGCAAAGAGCCAGTTGAGTTTTGCCTGCCTGTTTTGCAAGAAGTCAGAGTCACAAGAAGAGTCAAAAGTTTTGCCGTGTCATAAAGAGCAATCAAATGATTATTTTAATGTCTCAGACGTCCCATTGGTTTTGTTGCTATGGAGGAACCTGGGAATTAACTTCTAAATACATTGCTTCTCTACTCTTTCTTGGAAGCTTGCCAGATTCAAAGTTTTGTAGGACTTTGTATGCTGAGACTGTCATTCTTGGTACTCCTAATAAAAAAAAATCCCCTGAAAATATTGGGAAACTATTATAGAAGTGTTGCAGTATTTCTTGAATGAACCCCAAATGCCTTGAACCATAAAGCAAGCATATTAAGCTGAGTTCCCTTAATCCAAACAAAATTTAGCCAATCAGAATACTAGTTACTATGTCCTATGTCCTGATTTTCACAAGAAAACAAACATGGACAAGATGGCAAGAGAGTAGTATGATGCAAGCCCATCCCTTTTGAAAGTGTATGTTGATGCACATTCAAAGGGGGTGCAGCTTGCATCATATCACTGTCTGCCATCTTGTACAACCCCCTCCTCCACACATGGATGCCACTGTTCTGTGACCCCCATCCACAGCTAAACATATCACAAAGTCATGGCATACATGTAACCAATGGTCCCATCAAACGATGATTATATGAACCACAATTGGCTGACTTCATGCAGGAGATGATGCTCTTAGCCATGGTTTCCAAAGCACCATAGCCAATGGTGGGATGCAACTGGTTTTACAACCGGTTCAGTGAGTGCATGCTCCACACTCCACCCCATCCCCCCCCCCACTGCGCACCACCACCGTGCCACACACACCCTGCACCCCGTTCTGGGCCTAGTAGGCCTCCCTGCAGCCTCCTGGGCACGGAAATGGGCCACGAAAGGGAAGCACCACACTGCCCCTCCCACTTCAGCCCGTTTTGGGCCTAGTAGGCCTCCCTGCAGCCTCCTGGGCACGGAAATGGGCCACGAAAGGGAAGCACCACACTGCCCCTCCCACTTCAGCCCGTTTTGGGCCTAGGAGGCCTCCCTGCACTTACTTGGGAGCCAGAACAGGCAGGGTGCACGGGGACTTCTTGGAGGGGCAGGGCGGGGCCAGCTGGTTGTCAGAAGTACCAGTTTTCTGAACCGGATGTAAAATTAACATCCAGTTCGTCTAGACTGGCCCGAACCAGCTGAATCTCGCCCCTTACCATAGCTGAATGCAGTATAGTAGAAACAACTACTATACTGCGTTCCATGTGAGGCTGGTTTGGAAGACTACCCAGAAGCTGTAATTGGTCCAAATCAGGGACGTGCGGTCAGGGGAGGCAGGGGAGGCAGAGCCTCACCGCTCTCATCATGAAAAGAAAAAAAAGGGAAAAGGGAAAAGGGAAAAGGCATACGTGGTCTGATTCCCTGCCTTCCTGAGTCAACATGAAGGGGACTGTGGAGCGTGCTCCGCCAGCTCGCGCTCCGCGGTCCCCTTCATGTTGACTCAGGAAGGCAGAGAATCTTGCACACGTGTTCTCATTCTCCGCCTTCCTGATGACGTCACCAGCCTCACCAGCCATAAACCTCACCGCACGTCACTGGTCCAAATTGACAGTTACGTGAAGGGGACCTCAGTGATCAACTAGTCTAAACTTTAGTTTAATATAGGATCTAAAAAAAGTTTCAGAAGTCAATTATCCATGCCCAATAAATGGGAACATACTGGAAATAAATACATCAGGGTAATGATGTATCAAGAACCTATTCCAAACTCTGAAATACAGGAACTACAGAGTATGTGCTATTTAATCCAACAGACTCGAAGCTGTTTAGAACAGAAGAAGATATTACAACATTGAAATAAAACCCAACAGAGGCTCCTTGAAGACTTATCCACAGCACTGAAATTGGAAGGAAAGGATTCCTCTCCCCATCTATTTGCTCCAAAGTCCTCAGAAGAACCAGGCCTCATTATTGGCTCTCCAAATAACCGGCGTAGCTGCAACCAACTAAAATAAATGTAACCATTGTAATAATAGGAATGCTTATTCTGATTTATAAAAGGTTTATTATAGTTACAGACCAGGATCATAAAATGAATAGACATGGATTCTGTATATACACACAGAAAATAAAAATATGAAAATAAAATAAATATCCATAGATAAAGTTAAGCAGCTTCAGTTCTTCCAAACCATGGGAGAACGAGAGCTGAACAAGCAAAAGTGTTACTTTACCCACTATATTAGAGGTGTCACTGCATGTTTGGCCCAGGGTGAAATTCAACTGGTTCTGACAGGTTCTGGAGAACCGGTAGCAGAAATGTTGAGTAGTTCAGAGAACCAGCAAATATCACCCCTGGTTGGCCCCAGAGTGGGGTGGGAATGGAGATTTTGCACCATCCTTCTCCTGCCATCCCCACCAAGCCACACCCACAGAACCAGTAGTAAAACCTTTGGAATGTCATCCCTGGTTTGGCCTTTAAAAACGATAGCCCTTCTTTATAACTTAACATAACTATGTGTATTATAAGTAGAACTATATAAGCTTGTGAAATGTAACAAATATGACTACCAACATTCTATTTGTAGTAAAAGGAATGATATGCAGAATTTGATTGGCATAAGAATAACATATTGAAATATTGAACAAGATTATAACGAACGATTATAATTTAACAAAAACATGTGTATTATTATCATTAGAATTATATAACTTGTCAAACGTAAATGTGATGAATATTATTTTATTTGTATTAAAATGGGATTAGAAAGGGGATAAACAATGGAAGATTAAAATTTAATACAAGTCTGTGTATTACTATTAGAACCATATAAGTTTGTTAAACACAACAAACATGAGGTATGTAAAAAGAGAAGTCACCTTCTGGTTGGTGATTCAATCGTAAGAGATGTTAATTTAGGAGAGGATACGGAGGTTTTAAAAGAGGTCAGGTGTCTGCCAGGTGCTACTGCCAGCAGAGACAAGAGGCGTATTCTTAAGATAGTCAAGAATGCAAGTAAGGACTGTGACGTTGATGCTATTATACATCTTGGCACTAATGATCTATCCCAGAAAGATGTACTTTCTGTGCAGAATGATTTCCAGAACTTGGGGTATGAACTTAATAGTATAGGTTGTAGGCTTATCTTTTCAGAGGTTTTACCTGTATATAAGGAACAAAAAGGGAAGGGCCAGCGTGTAGCAGAGTTTAATGTTTGGCTAAAGGAATGGTGTAAAAGGGAAGGCTTTGGTTTTATTAGTCATGAAGCCTGTAGCTGGTCCAATGAAAAACTGTACAAAAGAGATGGGTTGCACCCATCCAAGAAAGGAACTGAGTTACTTGGCATTAAATTCACAGATTTTCTTGATAAACATTTAAACTGAAGAGCGGGGACAGAGAATTAATAGATACAGAACATCTCTGTCCCCAGCAAACTAAAATTCATAGGGTTATAAATGCATGTAACATAGATGTGTGTGTGGGTAAGATTATCACTCCTGCTGTCAAGCAAAACCAAGCATGTAATAGTGATTGTCATACCATGTGCATGAATCACACAAGTGGCAAGAAAATAGGGGCAGTCAGGCATAATACAGGTTATGTAGACAGTAAACACAAGGTCAATCAAAATGGACTCAAATGTCTATATACCAATGCACAGAGCATGAGGAATAAACAGGGAGAATTAGAAATTCAAGTAAAAGAGGGCAGATATGATATTATTGCCATTACAGAAACTTGGTGGGATGAAACTGACAAATGGAACATACAGCTAGAAGGATTTAAATTATTTAAAAGAAATAGACCAAATAAAAGAGGAGGTGGAGTTGCACTATATATAAGAAATAACTATGTCTCTACAGAAATAGAGCACAACAATAATGAGAACTATCTTGAATGCATTTGGGTCAATATTAAAGGTTGTGGGGGAAACGACATTGCCATAGGTCTATACTACAGGCCACCCAACCAAGCAGAGGAAGAAGATGAACTTTTTGCTAGTCAGCTAACTAAGGTATGTAGGAAGCACACCACAATAGTAATGGGAGATTTTAACTACCCTGACATCAACTGGGAAACAAACTCTGCACCAAGTGGAAGATCCAATAGGTTCCTAACAAACCTAGCAGACAACTTTGTTTTCCAAAAAGTAGAGAAGGAAACAAGGGGATCAGCCATACTGGACTTAATTCTCACTAACAGAGAGGAAATGATAGAAGGTGTTGAAGTCATAGGAACCCTGGGGGCAAGTGACCATGCAATATTGGAATTCAACATTATCCAAACACAAGTAGTAGAACAAAGTCAAACTAGAGTCTTGGACTTTAAGAAAGCTAATTTCAATAAACTTAGAGAGAGCTTGGGAAAAATTCCATGGATGAGAATCCTCGAGGGGAAAACAACTCAAGAAGCTTGGGAAATTTTGAAAAATGAGATTAGAAAAGCCCAGTCTAACACAATACCAATGAAGAAGAAAAACAACAGCTCCCAAAAGAAACCAGCATGGCTGCATAAACAACTATCTGACAAACTGAAAGACAAAAAAAGTAAGTATAAAAAGTGGAAGGAGGGGGACATAACTAAGGCAGAATATCAGCAAATAGCCCGAGCCTGTAAAGATGAAGTGAGGAAAGCTAAGGCTCACAATGAAGAAAGGCTTGCCACAAAAGTAAAAATTAACAAAAAAAGCTTCTTCCAACATGTTAAAAACAAGAAAAAAGTTAAGGAAACAATTGGTCCATTGCTAGGAGAAAGTGGCAAGAAGGTGACAAGCAACAGGGAGAAAGCAGAACTATTTAACTCATGTTTTGCATCTGTCTTTACACAAAGGGATAAAACAGTCCAACCTATCAAAAGCAGCACCACAAAATTAGGAACACAAATTGAAATAGGGAAGAAAATGGTAAGTGAGCACCTGTCTACCCTAGACGAATTCAAATCACCAGGACCGGATGGATTACACCCCAGAGTTCTGAAGGAACTAGCAGACGAGATCTCAGAACCACTGAATTATATCTTTCAGAGATCCTGGAACACCGGGGAACTACCAGAGGACTGGAAAAGAGCTGATGTGGTTCCCATCTTCAAAAAAGGGAAAAAATTAGATCCAGGAAACTACAGACCTATCAGCCTAACCTCAATACCAGGAAAGATTCTGGAAAAAATAATCAAGCAACGAATTTGCGAACACCTAGAAGCAAACAAAGTAATAGCCAAAAGCCAACATGGATTTGTCAAAAACAGATCATGCCAGACTAATCTTATTGCATTCTTTGATAATGTGACAAAATTAGTGGACCAGAGGAATGCCGTTGATATAGTTTACTTGGACTTCAGTAAGGCTTTTGATAAGGTAGACCATAACCTACTACTAGATAAAGTAGAAGAATGTGGGTTAGACAGCATCACCACCAGATGGATTGGTAACTGGCTGACCAACCGCACTCAACGTGTAGTTCTCAATGGAACTGCATCTACATGGAGGGAAGTATGCAGTGGAGTACCCCAAGGCTCTGTTTTAGGCCCAGTACTCTTCAACATCTTCATCAATGATTTGGATGAGGGAATAAATGGGGAACTCATCAAATTTGCAGATGATACCAAGCTGGCAGGAATAGCCAACACTCCAGAAGATAGGCTTAAGATACAGAAGGATCTTGACAAACTTGAACATTGGGCACTATCTAATAAAATGAAATTCAATGGTGAAAAGAGTAAGGTTCTACATTTAGGCAACAAAAACGGAATGCACAGGTACAGTATAGGTGATACCTTACTCAGTAGTAGTAACTGTGAAAGGGATCTTGGAGTCCTAGTGGACAACCATTTAAATATGAGCCAGCAGTGTGCAGCAGCTGCCAAAAAAGCCAACACAGTTCTAGGCTGCATCAACAGAGGGATAGAATCAAGATCACGTGAAGTGTTAATACCACTTTATAATGCCTTGGTAAGGCCACACTTGGAATACTGCATTCAGTTCTGGTCGCCACGATGTAAAAAAGATGTGGAGACTCTAGAAAGAGTGCAGAGAAGAGCAACAAAGATGATTAGGGGACTGGAGACTAAAACATATGAAGAACGGTTGCAGGAACTGGGTATGTTTAGCTTAAGAGAAAGAAGGACTAGGGGAGACATGATAGCATTATTCCAATATCTCAGAGGTTGCCACAAAGAAGAGGGAGTCAAACTATTCTCCAAAGCACCTGAGGGTAGAACAAGAAGCAATGGGTGGAAACTAATCAAGGAGAGAAGCAACTTAGAACTGAGGAGAAATTTCCTGACAGTGAGAACAATTAATCAGTGGAACAGCTTGCCTCCAGAAGTTGTGAATGCCCCAACACTGGAAGTCTTTAAGAAGATGTTGGATAGCTATTTGTCTGAAACGGTATAGGGTTTCCTGCCTAGGCAGGGGGTTGGACTAGAAGACCTCCAAGGTCCCTTCCAACTCTACTATTGTATTGTATTGTATTGTATTGTATTATGATTATTAATACTTTATTTGTAGTAAAAAAGTTCTGTTTAGAATATGGAGATTGGCATAAAATAATATTGAAATATTGAATAATCAAAGAATGAAAGATTGTAATTCAACAAAATATGTGTATTGTTACTAAAAATATAAGATTGTAAACTATATTAAATATGAATAATATTATTTTATTTGTACTAAAATGTAGGACACTCCGGTGCCACACTGTTCACACAATGATATGTTTGTAAAAAAATAAAAAATAAAAAAACTTTGGGGGAAAAAACAATAGCACTTCTTATCTCACATCCCTTACAGAGGTGGGTTGTTCCTGGATCAGCCCGGATCGGCCAAACTGGTAGTAGCGGCGGTGGGAGGCTCCGCCCACCCACTTGCCTGCTTCTGCGCATGCGCAAAAGCGTCACATGTGCCCAAACGGTAGTAAAAAAATCGGCAACCCACCACTGATCCCAGAGCAATATACTGTAGAGCCTCTGGTCATGACCATAATTCATTCCATAACTTCAAAACCTGATTTGACCCGAACCGAACCAAAATTAATGCAGCGGCCACACCAGTGGTGGGTTCCGGATCCCATTGCAATCGGTATGGTTGCAATGGGGCCCAGTGTCCACCACATGAACACGTGCAGTGCGCATGCACACGTGCGCAGTGCACGCATGTATCCTTACCTCTTGCGATGCCTCCATGAGCCTCCGCCACACTCCAACTGCTCAGCGGAGCATTGCGCAGGCGGCGTGCGCTCCGTGTGCGTGCGTGGGAGCACCGAAGAGCTCAAATACAGGTAAGGAGCTCGGGCAGGGGGGTGGGCCCTCTGGAGCCCCGTACCGGAACAGTCCCGTACCTGGGCGTACCACCTGCAACCCACCACTGGGCCACACCTGGGAATTTGGCCCTTAGAAAAGAACCCCGGTTTGGTCCTGGTCGGAAGCGTTTGTGACCAGAGGTTCTACTGTGTTTGTGCTTCGCTCATTCTGCTACCATCACACATTTATTCTGGTTTTCTACAACTCTACCCATCTTTTTGCATATTTACACAGGCTTCCTTTTTTGAGTGTCAGCCTTAGTCACTGGATACAATTCACTCCACATGTTGTACTTAGACTTCCAAAGAACGTCCTCCCATCTTGAGGTCCTTTTCCAAGGAATTGTTCCTAGCCTGGAATTTTCTCTCTCCTGGAAAAGTTCTCCAGTATCCCCACCTTATTTATGGAGAATGGACACCCTTTGCTCTGATGGGATTGCTTGTGTTTCAAAGCCATGGTTGTAGAAAATGTTATATCATCTGTCTGTCTGTCTGTCTCCTCTCTCCCTCCGTCCCTCCCTCCCTCCCTCCCTCCAACCATCTATCTATCATCTAGAAAGAGGAGAAAGAGGAGGTGGGGGAAAGTGGGATCCTTGCTGCTTTCTGAGTTTGGTGGTTTTCTTACAGACATTTCATTACCAAACTAGGTAACATCATCAGTGCTAGAAAGAGTGGGATATATTGAGAGGAGGAAGGTGGGTGGGGGGGAGGGAGACGACAGTGGGGTCCTTGGTGTTCCCCGAGCTTGGTGGTTTTCTTGCAGACATTTCATGACCCAGCTAGATATATCGCACCAATGACAATAAAATATCTGCAAGCAAGCCATCAAGACCACAGGGCATTTATTTCTTCATTTATTAAATTAATATGCCTCCTTTTAATTTATTGTGTATAGAATATTTAATGGTTTTATTTTAATTTATTATGTATAGAATATTTTAATGGTTTTATTTTAATTTATTATGTGTAGAATATCTTTTTTTTAATTATCTTTAGGAAATTTTTATTTATTTATTGTTTATAGAATATTTATTACAAGAAATGTTATTCCTTTTTGCAAATGTTTTATTTGTGATGCAATATGTTGCTTTTAAGTGTACAGGTTGGTGCATGGTTTATGTGTCTCAAGGTGGCTGCTTTTCTATGGGCAGGCCAGGTTGGTGCTAGGCAGCTTTGCCAGATTTTGTATGTTTCTGTGTGATACCTGGTTGTTTAGGTAATTGTGAGGTGGCTGCTGGTTCTGTGAGCTTCCTGGCACTGTCCTTTATAATTTCCCACAATGCCTTGATGGTTTTTATTCCAGTGTCTTTGTCTTTCCTGTCTTTCGGGTTAGGGAAAAAACCTGGTTTCATCTGCAGTCTTTTGGGGGGAAATTGTTGGTTTTTGGCGTTTTCCTGACACTGTCATAATTTGTGGGGGGGGGGGGGGTTGTAACGTCCCACAGTTATCTACACATTAATGATGATCAAGTACTAATAATATTTCCTTATACATTTTAGTGACCTTTCCTTACATAATTGGTGTTTTCTTTCATACTTTTAGATTTCTAATTGATGTTTCTGTTAGTTAGCAATTGATAAAACAAATCCCACGTGAAAAAGTATTTGAAGCCTTCTTGATTTTAATTGTCAATTTATTCATTCCTGCACATTCTAATATTTATTCATTTTTATATCTTTGTTTTTTTCACTGTTGTGCAAACACAATTACAACAGCTGTTAACATGAGTAAAATTAAATATATATTTATTCCCTTTGAAATACAAATAGTAAGTAGGAAGCTACTTACCTTCTGTAAGTAGCTCTTTTATTGTTTTGTGTACTTATTTTAATCTTATTTAAGTGGTAAGTGCACAAAATAATAAATTTCCTTTTTTATAACTTCTTTTTGTAGATCATCCATTGGGGCAAAAAATTCAGTGACATTGTCTTGGCCACTCCCACCCAGTCACATGGCCGGCAAGCCACTCCTGCCTGGTCACATGGCCAGCCAGCCACCCCCACCCGGACACATGGCCAGCAAGCCACTCCCACAAAGGAGGCGACACCCACAGAGTAGGTTCCAAAAAAATTTGAACCCCACCACTGCTTCCAACTCTCTAAGACTGTTACAGTTGGTTAAGTTCCCTGTGCTTGATGAGGAATGTTTGGGGGGCTCTCCATAGACTGAGAGCCAGAGGGGTTGAATGGGACCTTTGCCAGTTTCTTTATGGGGTGAGAGTCGGGTCTGGTATGATGTGGATGTGCTTGTCTGACCGGTGGGAGAGGCCATCTATGGGGTGGTATTGGGTAAATGCATGAGAGTGTGTGTGTGGGGGGGAGCGAAAGTACAGGTAGATGTTAGGCATGGCCTCCTCCTTCTCTTGCTTCCCCCTGAGAGGCTCTGGAGCAGCAGGAGCTTCTGCCTGACCCCGAGACCCTCCACCCAGCCCTCTCCTCCCGTTCTGCCCCCTGCTCCCTCAGCCTTGCTGCCTCGGGGCTCTCTGCTCCCCCGAGGCTTCTCCTGGGGACCCCTGGGCTCCCCTTCAGCTTCTGGCTGCTCTCCTCTCCCCTCCTCTCCTGCGGGCTGTTCGGCCCCCGTCTGCTCAGCCCATTTGACTGCTTGGTTCCGGCTCCCAGATCCGGTTCTGGCCAGACTCACCTGGCACATGAGGTAGCAAGTCCCCCACCCCACCTCCCTCCCTTCCTCCCTCCCTCCCCCAATCCTCCTTCCTCTCCTGGATAGACAGTTGGGCACAGACTCCTTCGATGATCTTTCTATGGAGATATGAGAAAGAAACATATCCTCCCAATAACCGATAGGCATCTTGGCCATTCTGACATTGCTTAGCTCAATTGGCTGCTTAAGGCCGAACAGACTGTGGTTACAGCAAAGGTGGCTCAATTCTCTGCAGCAGCACTGGGGATCCATGGGAAACACGTGATTAATCCACCATAGCTATTTCAAACTACTGATGTAGGAAACCCTTTTGCATTTCTGCTCCTTTGCCTTTTAGTATTTAATGGCTATGGACCTCACAGGTTAAGGACTGATGTTATAGTATCGTTAGGCCATGTATAACTGAGAGATTGGATGTCAAATTGTGATTTTAATATAGATTTCATCTGTGGTTTATTATTTCATTCTAGAATTTTAACTGGATATTCCTTGAGTGTTTTTATTTGTTCTGGTCTTTGATTGTAATAAACTTGATTTGATTTAATACAATTCCATTTACCAAGAAGGGGACCTAAGAAGACATATGACAGACTTGACTGTTTCCCATGTAGTGAATACTTTCCTCAGATAAAGGAACAATGTATGTGTCTTCAAGGAATTCACCATCACACTCAGGTTGCAGTTATCACATTTAAACAAATAGGACCATTAATTAATTAATTAGTGGACAGGGGCCTTCTACCTGTGGGTTCTTGGCTATTGAGACTCCATCAATTGTGGATAATGAATTAGAACAGCCAGCCCAATCTGGTGGCCTCCCGATGTTGATTCATGCATCCTCATGATTCATGCTTGGCAACCAATAAGGCCACCTTCCTCTGAGAAGGGAGACCCAGGTTTGTTTGCCAACACTGGTGCGGCTCCATTTGTAGACCGGAGACCGAACCTTTTATGTTGTGTCTGTTGCTGCTGCAGCCCTGGGAGACCTAAAATAAAAGGGGACCTCAACATTGTGACCAGATCCTGGGACTTTCACTTGGACCGGTAGCTCCCAGTCATTGCCCAGGCCCCTCTCTTCTTTAAGGGCACCTCAGTTATCTGGATCCTGATGGAGAGAGCACAGAAATGGCCTCCCTGCCTTTTGGTCTCCAACCTTTGAAGGGGAAATTTGTGGGCCTGATTCCTCAAGGAAATCCTGCTGTTCCTTGCAGCTTCTGAACATTTACTTAAAGATGCCAACTGGGCTTTGGCTTTTATAACTATACGTGTCCTTTACAGAAGCTGCTGCATCAACCTTTATATCTTGCATATATGAAGAATTTCTGAAGTGTGTGTGTGTGTGTGTGTGTGTCTGTCTGTCTGTCTGTCTGTCTGTCTGTCTTGTGGCACAATGGTCTTTTTTCTATACTTATCTTTGATTCTTCTTTCTATTCCAGCTTAATTCAAAAAATTTAAAATTAATAATAAATTTCAGTTGCCAAAGATGACAAACCCTGGATTAAACAATATAGAAATCCCACAATTTTGTTCCTTTGGGTTTATGTCCTCATGGTTTACGTCCTCATGTCTTGCCTGAATCCAGGCTGCAAATCGTACAAGAGTGGATGATCTTCCCCATTCCATCATCCGGCAGGTGCATCAACTACAATTCCAAGAACTCCCAGGACTGGTTGGCCCATAGGTCAGAAGCATCCACAATGATGCAATCAAAGCTCTGCTGGGAATTCTGGGAGTTGTAGTTGAACCTATCTGAAATGGCCAAGCTGAGGAAAGCCACCCCAGGGACAGATTCAAGACTCCGGATTCCCTCCTGGAGATCAACTCCGTGTTTGCACCCAGGAGCTCTTTCCCCTCTCCCACTTCCTGTCCCCTTCCTCAGTTCCAGGAAAGAGGAAGAATCCCCTGCAATGAGTCATCCTGATTGGGGGCCTCCCACTTGTGGGTCTTCTCCTGCCTTTGCTGCTCTGGAGAAGCTTCTCAGAAGAAACCTCCAACCCTCCACAAAAGGTCAACAATGAAGATGGGGTCACCCTAAGATTTGCTTAACAACCACACTCATTTGCTTAACAACCGTGGCAAACAGGTTGTAAAATGAGGCAGAACTCACTTAAGAACTGCCTTGCTTAGCAACAGAAATTGTGGTCATAAGTGAAGGACTACCTTGATTGCCTGATAGTCCATTGGAATTTGTCTCCATGGACGTTCAGGATCTCGTAACCAGAACTTCCCCCTTCTTCTCCCTTCTGCTCTGTTCCTGGGAGCCGGGAGCAAAGTCCTTCTGAAGGGCTTATTTCTGGGGCTTCTGGGACTGGAAGCAGCCTGAGATGACTGAGGGGAACCCCCCAGATCAGGCCTCCAAGGGTTGCACTGCTGGGCTTCCCACCTTGAGAGAGAGAGAGACCCTCTTTCTTTCCTCTGATGGAGTTTGAGACACGCCCGATCTCCTGCTATTCACCTGGTGCAGCCACAAGGAACCCAATCTCCTCAGGATGCAGTCTGACTCTCCTGTGGGGTTTCTCCACCCACATCTTCTGGACTCCAGTCTCAATCTGGCCCATGCATTGGGGAAAACAACCAGCTGTTACAGTGTCCTTATCACCCAATAAGGGGATGGAGACAGGATGGTGGATCTTATGGAGAAGCTTTTTTAACAGGACTGGAGTAACTATGGGAAGGTGAGCTAACTAGGTTTCATTGGGCGGGAACATCTAAGCAAGAGGACTTGGAGGCCCCTACCTTCTCTGGCTTGGTGGGATGTTCAATGATTCTCATGGAGATTGGAGATTGGCTCCCACATCTTACTCATTTCCCTACTCATTCTTTCAAACATACACTTTTAGCTGCTGTCAGTATGAATACTTGATCAAATGATTTCTTCAAATGTGTTAAATTCATTAGCAGTTGCTGAACAACACATTTCTCTGAATGATTTTCACAGAGTTCTCTTTAGCAAGATTTATTGAGAGGAAAGGGAAGGGAGATACAAGAATTCCAGTCTTTCAACAATTTCCCATTTGGGAACATGTAGATATGATTTTCTTTGATTCCTGAATACTATCTAAGTGGAAATAATTAATGTGTTCTTTCAAATAAAAGGACATTTTACAATCCCTTTAAATATCATGGTGTTATGTCTCATGTTTTTACATTTGTTCTGGCTGTAAGCTGCTCCTTTGTGTTCAGGTCTGGCCTCAGAAGGATAATGTAGCACTTGGGGATGAAGATGCAGACCAGCAGACCAGCACTTGAGGCCAGGATGGAGAAGACCTGAACAGCCACCATGTATTTCCCTTTGGTGCTCAGGTAGGTGGGCACAAAAGTCACCCAGACACTGCAGAAGACCAGCATGCTAAAGGTGATCAGCTTGGCTTCGTTGAAGGCCCCAGGCAGATTCCTGGCCAGGAAAGCCACCGTGAAGCAGATGGCAGCCAGGAAGCCCATGTAGCTGAGGGTGACGTAGAACATGACAACAGCCCCTTCGTTGCATTGCAGGATGATCTCTCCAGGCTGGGAGTGGAGGTCAGAGTCAGGGAAGGGGGGAGAAACTCCCAGCCAGATGGAGCAGATAATAATTTGGACAGTGGAACAAGAAAGGATGGTGGAGTTGGCCAAACTCTTCCCCAACCATCTCTTCACTCGGTTTCCTGGTTTTGTGGCCAGGAAAGCCAGCACCACCGTGATGGTTTTGGCCAAGAGAGAAGAAATGGCAACTGAGAAGATGATGCTGAAAACTGTTTGTCGGAGAAGGCAGGTGGCTTTCCTTGGTTGACCAATGAAGAGAGAAGGAGACAAGAAGCAAAGCAGGAGGGAGACCAGGAGGATGTAGGAGAGGTCCCGGTTGTTGGCTTTGACAAGGGGAGTTTCTAGGTATTGAATGAAGATGATTAAGACAAGGCCTGTGATTAGGAAAAAGAGCAGGGCAAAAGAGACCAGGATGATGCCCAGAAGTTCTTCATAAGACAGGAAGGTTATAACTTTGGGGATACATTGGACTCTGGCCTCATTTGGATATTTATCATTTGAACACTCGGTACATTTTTCCGTATCTAAGAAAATGAAAAAACAATATTTCTTTAACATTCTGCCCTTTAAATATATAAAAATATATAACTAAATCTATGAAGTAGAAGTAGGGTGATAGTTATTTCCTGTCTAATGTGCAGAATCTTCATAGGATCCTATATTATTAGAGGTAAATAATGAATCAGGTCATCTTTCTAGGCAAACATCCCGAGTTGAGACTCCGAGTCCAGCCTGGCACTTGTTAACATGATGGATTTTAGGATATCATCCTTTGAAATCTAGTTGGCTGGGAGAAAAATATTTTCCTGCAAATAATCCAGAATGGGCACTGAAAAGGAAAGGTAAGATGGGTGTAATGAGTGCTACCCATAATAATCCACACCCTCTCATTCTGGGCTAGCAACACCTTCTCAGTGATCCTCAAGGGAGATCCATGTAGAACCCATTGCAAGGAGCCGTTCAGGAGGTGGACCAGAGACCATTCATCAAATTTCAAAGAACTCAGATGTTCCTAGAAATACTATATTCCACACTTGGAATACGGCCTTCAGTTTTGGTCGCCATGATGTAAAAAAGATGTGGAGACTCTAGAAAGAGTGCAGAGAAGAGCAACAAAGATAATTAGGGGATTGGAGGCTAAAACATAAGAAAAATGGTTGCAGGAACTGGGTACGTCTAGTTGAATGAAAAGAAGGACTAGGGGAGACATGATAGCAGTCTTCCAATATCTCAAGGATTGCCACAAAGAAGAAGGAGTCAAACTATTGTCCACAGAACCTAAGAGTAGAAAAAGAAGCAATGGGTGGAAACTAATCAAGGAGAGAAGCAACTTAGAACTGAGGAGAAATTTCCTAACAGTTAGAACAATTAATCTATATATACAAAAGGAGAAGAAATATTTTCTCTGCTATTAGTAAAGCTTGTCTAGTCTGCCACACCTTCCTCCCATCTCTTCCCAGACCCTCCTTCAAAGACTTTTTGCTCTTCTTCCCTTTAGATAAGAAATTGTGCAGGTTGAAAATAGCTTCAATCTGTCCTTCAAGTTGCACTTTCATGAAAATGCTCTGGAGGAACAAATCCTTTTTCTCAGTGTGACCCACCTTCCTGAGTGGAGATGGTCCCCTCCGGACAAGGAACACAGTCATAGCAGCAAAACGGCTCTCCTTCTCGAACCCTCTTGACAAATCCAGGACGACAACTTTCCACACATTTGGACTGAGGCAGAGGCTAAGCAGAGAAAGAAGGAATGGCAAAGAAAATGTGTTAGGACTCTCCGTCCATGGAAAATGTAGTCGTCCATGAACATTAACCAAATAGTCTCTAGGCTTCACTGAGGTAAATATGAAATCTTTGACTCCTTCCAAACAGATATAGAAGATACCAGTGACGTGCGGTGAGGTTTATAGCTGGTGAGGCAGCAATTTTTTTAGACTTGTGGACTTCAGCTCCCAGAATTCCACAGTCAGGCATGCGCATTTGCGACCTGCCGCCCTCCGCCCTGGGATTCGGCCATGGCACCGCCTGCCAGAGCTGCGCGGAATCCGGGGCGCGCTTGTTGGGTGAGGGCAGCGCAGGTGGGGAGCGGACGGAGCAGAGGAAGCCTCTCCTCCCCCCAACTTCCCGCGCCCGAAAGAACAAAGGGAACCTCTGCCTCCGCCCGGGCAACCTGCCCGGCGTCTCTCGCGGCGTCTCTCTGGTGCCGAGCTTGGGAGTCCCTGGAGGAGCTGGCGGGGGGTTGAAAGCACCGCAGGCTGGACTGGAGCCTCAAGTCTCAAGCAGCGAGTCATTCGATAGGAAACTTGCCTCTTGGAAGGAATGACTCGGCTTGGCTCCTGCTTTGTCTCTCCTGCCTCTTCGCTTCTCCGTTCAGTCGTTGGGCGGCAGATCGAAAGCGGGAGCCAAGCTGGGTCATTCCTCCCAAAAGGCAAGTTTCCCATCGAATGACTCGCTGCCCTGATGATGAGAGGTTAGGCTGTGCCTCACTTGCCTCACCTGACTGCACGTCACTGGAAGATACAACTACTGGCAGATTCTTCATTTAGTTCCTCCCTCCCTTTTGCTTCTGGTATTTAACATTGCAATAAAGGATTTTTCTACTAAAATCTGGAGGGATGGAACTGAGAGAAGATTTAAGAACTCAGGGACAACCAGGGGGTTCTTTCTCATATCCTTATAAACAAACATACATCCCTCCCCTCTTCATGGAGCCTTCAAGCAATCTAAGAAAACAATCCGGTTTCTATTCCCCAGATTCAATTCTCAGTGATAGTCAGCCACCCTGGGGACTAGGCTGAGCCCACTTCAAATAGGACCTCAGGCTTTGGAAAACAGACAAAAGACACCAAAATTTCTCTTACCTTGTTGAGCAACTTTAGCCGTGAAAGAGCATCTTGTCTGATAATAATTCTCTGTCGTTGAAAATATGCCAGAATCTCTTTCCTGGGATTCTCCTTGGGGAGAATCAACCGGCTGTCAATGCTCAGATCTGCTTTTATCTCTCCATTTTGGTCCAAATACATTTTTCTCTCAGAAATATTCCAAAATTCATTCTTCTCCAGAAAGGGATGAAACTGGGATTGAAATCCAAGAATTTGAAAAGCACAAAACTTCATTTCTTATTACAAGTTTGATTTTTTCTTTTACAGTTATCTAATTTGCAAGTTTGCTTAGGAGAAAAGGTGTTGCCACTATGTTCATAAGTGATCAAAAATATTTTAAAATTGTCAATCATATACTGTATATATTGAGAAAATATAATAGACACAATTGGTTTATTATTGGTAACATTGTAGAGCTGGTGACAAACAAACTGAAAAAGAGAAGAAAGAGATTTTTAAAGTCCTTGCAAAAAACAATTTGATGACCAGAAAGGATGGATTTATCAAGAACAAAGTTGCCAGGCTAATCTTCTTCCTGGTAATCCAGATGGAAAACACAACCAGATGTGCTGATTCTACTTTGTTGTAATCCTAGAAACAGAATTTTGTAAATCTGAAAGTGCAAATCTCCCACCAATTCTTTTCTTATCCTGAAAAGTGAGGGAGGGTCCTTCTGAGTTTTTGTTTCTGCCCTTTTATGCAGCTGCAGGATTCTCCCCTCTTCTCTGACCCTTCCCCAGGAAGCATCTCTTCTCCCAAAAGCTTTCCTCACATATCATTTCACTTCCTAAATACATTATGAAAATACTGCTGATATAACTTGATCTCATAAAATAGTAAAAACAAGCTTGTGATGTCATTAGAAGCCTATTAAGTAAGTTATCAATTTTTCCATGTTGTCATTAATACAGTAGAGTTGATAAATGTCATACAAGATTTAATAAAAGATTTATAGCAATTCTCAGGCAAATGCAATTTGATCTGACTTAAACATTGCAGAGTTTCCAGAAAAATATTTATGATTTCCTATTATTTTAATGCTTTTATTTGTAATGCTGGTCTGTGTATGTCATAAAAATTGATTGATTGAAGGAGGAAGAGATGTTGGATCCATTGACCACCTTGAGTTTCTTGTAAATAAATAAATACATTTTAAGAAAATGATCCTAAAATCGTACTTGACTGCAAACTGAAAGTGAGTCTTGGGGGAAGACAAGGAGAAGATTATGAGAGCAGCTTCTCCAGCCTACAAAATCTCTCAGCTGGACAAGGGAGGATACAACACTCTTCCAACAACTGAAAGAGGTTAAACGGAAACTTAAGATCTGCTTCCTGTTATTCCAGAGTATCAGACAGGAGCAATTGGATGGTCCAAGTCAGTTGACCTTTTGCAACATAAGAAGGCTGAGATGGTTCTCCTGCTTCTCCTCTGGATTCCTTTTCCATAAGATAAATGGATCCATATCAGGACCCCATACCTGCCATGGCTGAAGCCTTGGAGACCCCAACATTTTTTCACCCTCCTTCCTTCTCCTCCTCAATCTGGAGGAATATGCAGCATTCATTGCATGGGCCAGAGTCTTCATGAGACTGTAATCATGGTAGTAATTTGCAGTCTGTCTCCTGTTCCATTTCCATTGGGTCTCCAGTGGGGTTTTCTGGGTGCATCTTCTGCGGCCTTTGATGGAAAATACATTCTTTGAAAGAGAGCAGTGAAAATAATGATCTTGAAAATTTTCTTCCACAAATAAATAAGGTTCGAAGGCATCATCTTTTGGCCTTTCTTTCAACACATAACCAAAGTTCCAAATACTATGGATGTATTTGAAAAGTCTGTGCTTGTATAGTGAATACCCTACAAAATTTGTGAGGATCCAGACTTTCCCTTCAATGGGTCCTGGCAGACGCATAAGTGCTAAATGGAAAGGAATAATTCTGTCCCAGATGGAATCATGTTCTATGAAGTGAACAAAGACGTTGACTTGTCTCCACTTAGAGATGGCATCCTTGAGGGAGACTGTATGTTCAGTTTGTGAAAATTGTTGTGATATAACCACACAAATTCCATTCCTGACAAGCATAGAAGGAAAAATCTTCATTAAATTCTCTCCATTTCCTGTGTCTGAAGCAAAGAGGCCAATCAGAGTCCATCTGAAATGGAGGAGCAGTTGGACAATGGCTGGGTACTGGAATCCTTCTTTGGGGAACATCTGGTGAAAAAAAGGGAATGTACTTTTATCACTCAGAGTCTCTGAAGCAATTATAAGATTGATCTGAAAATGCAATGAAGAAAGCTGTGTTATATTTGGGTGAGATAAAATCCAAAATATTAGATTTTAATAAATCCAACCTGGTTCTCATAAATGTACCGTGTTTCCCTGAAAATAAGACAGTGTCTTATTTTCTTTTGACCCTCCAAATAAGAGGTTGGCCTTATTTTGGGGGAGGTTTTATAATTTTTCAGGTGCAGGAAGCAGGAAGCCAACCAGCCCCACCCTCTCCGTCCCACCACCTGCTTGCCTGCGGCAACAATGACCCAATTTCTCCTTGCATCCTGGCCTTTGCCTGTCCTGCTTGCTGGCCGTGGAACAGCTGACTGTGCTACTCTGGCCTCGCGGGGTGGGTAGGAGGGTCTTCTTGGCAGAAGGAATGAAAACACACACACACACACACACACACACACTCTCTCCCCCTCCAAGGTAGGCACATCCCTTTCACTAACTTGCTTTCCATCTCCATTCTCTGCTCCACATGCAGGACAAGAGAAGTAGACTGTGTGCCTATGGTAAAAAAAAATACCAGAAAATACCTTCCAACTTCTCGCAAAAAAAAAAAAAAAAGATCTCGGGAAGTTGGAAGTAGTCCCACAAACTACTTTTCTTGCCCTGCATGTGGCAGTGGAGAATGGAGCAGGAAAGCAGGTTAGTGGAAGGTTAACAAAAAAAGCTTCTTCCAACATCTTAAAAACAAGAAAAAACTTAAGGAAACAATTAGTCCATTGCTAGGAGAAAGTGGCAAGAAGGTGACAAGCAACAGGGAGAAAGCAGAACTATTTAACTCATGTTTTGGATCTGTCTTTACACAAAGGGATAAAACAGTCCAACCTATCAAAAGCAGCACCACAAAAATCAGATTAGGAACACAAATTGAAATAGGGAAGAAAATGGTAAGTGAGCACCTGTCTACCCCAGACGAGTTCAAATCACCAGGACCAGATGGATTACACCCCAGGGTTCTGAAGGAACTAGCAGACGAGATCTCAGAACCACTGAATTATATCTTTCAGAGATCCTGGAACACCAGGGAACTACCAGAGGACTGGAAAAGAGCTGATGTGGTTCCCATCTTCAAAAAAAGGAAAAAAATAGATCCAGGAAACTACCGACCTATCAGCCTGACCTCAATACCAGGAAAGATTCTGGAAAAAATAATCAAGCAACGAATTTGCAAACACCTAGAAGCAAACAAAGTAATAGCCAAAAGCCAACAAGGATTTGTCAAAAACAGATCATGCCAGACTAATCTTATTGCATTCTTTGATAATGTGACAAAATTAGTGGACCAGAGGAATGCCGTCAATATAGTTTACTTGGACTTCAGTAAGGCATTTGATAAGGTAGACCATAACCTACTACTAGATAAAGTAGAAGAATGTGGGTTAGACAGCATCACCACCTGATGGATTCGTAACTGGCTGACCAACCGCACTCAACGTGTAGTCCTTAATGGAACTGCATCTACATGGAGGGAAGTATGCAGTGGAGTACCCCAAGGTTCTGTTTTGGGCTCAGTACTCTTCAACATCTTCATCAATGATTTGGATGAGGGAATAAATGGGGAACTCATCAAATTTGCAGATGACACCAAGCTGGCAGGAATAGCCAATACTCCAGAAGACAGGCTTAAGCTACAGAAGGATCTTGACAAACTTGAACATTGGGCACTATCTAATAAAATGAAATTCAATGGTGAAACATTCTGTTCTCTCCAAATATCTCTCAGTTCCATATCATCCATCAAAAAGGATTTAGGTAGTCTTGTTCGCATTTGAGTATTTTGCAATAGTCTCTTCTTGTCTTTGGTAGTGTCCATTGCACCGTTCCAGTCACCCAATAGTATACACGATCTATAATCCCATTGTGTTAATTTAGTATGAAGCAATTTATGCAATTTTTCTTGTTGTTGGTTGGGAGCATATACTTCTGTTAAGAGTATTTTCTTTCCTTCTATTAATAATTCAATTGCAATATATCTTCCTTGAGGACCTGCCTCGATTAATTCATCCTTTAAATCTTTTCTTAAGTATATAACTATACCATTTTTCTTCTCTAGAGCAGACGCCACAAAGTATGATACCAATCTTGCGTTCATCAAGTATTTCTGATCCTGTATTCTAATATGAGTTTCTTGCAAGCAAATTATATCATTTTTAAATTGTTTCAAGTAGTGAAATATTTTTCTCCTTTTTTGTGGTGAATTTAAACCATTAACATTCCAGGTTAGAAATTTAATTGTCATCTTCAGCTCCCTGAAGCTTTCTAAGAGCTGCCTGGAAATCTTGCTGGGATTTCAACTTCGGTCTTGCTCCCCCCACAGTTTCTGTGTTCATGTTTGTAATTTCTTGGATTATTGTCTGGGTTTGCTGCATTTTTAATTCTTGCTCTTTGCGTTTAGTGGCTGCTTGGATTTGTCTTTGTTCCATAATTTCTTCTGTCTCCTCAGGTAAATCCAGAGCTTGAGCAGCTCCCCTTTGTACCTGAATATCTTGTCTATTGTCGCCTTCTTCTTTTCTTCCTTTAGGTACTGGGTTTTCCTGGTGTAAAAATAAATTACAATATCTCTTGGTAGTTGTCTCTGTCTGGCAATCCATGAATCAACACAGTAAATTTTATCGATCTTCCAGGCACACTCCACCTTTGGTTCACCAGTTAATTGAGCAAAACCTTCAGCAAAAATATCTCGCAGATCTTCCTGGTTATGTTTTTTCAAACCTCTTATTCTTAAAGCAAATTCCATTGTTCTATATTGTATCATTATTACTTCTCTGATTTATCAATTTTCTTTGTGCCTCCTCAACTTTATTCTCTAACTTAATGTTAGACTGATTAATTTCTTCCACCTTCTCATCCAGAGATGTTACATAACCAAGTAAGCCGTTAAGTGCATATACTATGTCTTTCCTAATCTGTTGATTACGGGTTTGAATTAAGTCCTCAATTCCAGACATTTCATCAGACAAATCTTTTAAAGCATTTGAAATCTTTTCCTCCAAAACAATGGCTTGATCCTTTAATGCATTTTGGAGATCCTCAAGTGTCAGAGTTTTTGTTTCTGCTGGGGGTAATAAAGATTGCCATTTTTGTGTCTGGGCTGGGGAACTGCCAGCACTTTTAGAAATGCTTTATTTTGCTTGTTTTGAAGCCATTTCGAAATATTCAAACAAACTTTTCAGCGGCTAGTTTATTAAGTCCAAAAAATCCACCTATTCCCCCCGGTTTGTTAACCAATACTGTTTTCTGTGGAAAACTGGGGCTCAATCTTCCCGGTTGGGCCAGAGGCCTTCTCCGGGGGCCGATTTCATGAGATGGAGAGTGAAGGCACCACACAGGATTCCTCGGGATGAAGCTGCGCCCAGAGTTGCCTCTGTGGACCTCTTTTATTGGTAAACAAGGAAGGGCGGAGTAAAGGGCACATACATAGGTTTAACACTACCATATTTGGTCACACTTCCTGTAATAGGTTTAACACTACCATATTTGGTCATGCTTCCTGTAATAGGTTTACTACCATATTTGGTCATGCTTCCTGTACTAGGTTTACTACCATATTTGGTCATGCTTCCTGTACTAGGTTTAACACTACCATATTTGGTCATGTTTACATTGGCTGCTCATCCTGGCATTGTGGTGATGAGATCCTTTTGTCTCCTTTGTTTTTCCTCCTAATGTGGTTCAGCCTCCTTCCAGAGGCCTACACGTAGTGGAAAATTACCAGAGATAGTTCTTCTGAGCACATGTTTTTTGTTTAGCCCTTAATGGTGGATCAGATACTACTGCAACAGTTTTCTTTTATCCTAAACTCTTGAGTCTTTTAACATCATTAACAGGCAGTTAACAAATGCTGTCCCTTTTAAGTTTTACTTTCGACACACCCTTTGTTATTCAATCGCCATCTTTGAGTCCTTCTGTCTTCACAGAGGGAAGTATGTTACATCGGAATTAAGGTTTGTACTTACAATTATATTCACTCCTGCTTCACTCTGCCTGTGTATCTTTCAAATATAAATTTAAACATTGGCAGCAAGGGTGGTCGTGACATTTCGACCTACATCCCTACGACCTACATCCCTACGACCAATTCGCTCGCACAGAGAGGGACTTCTCCAGGTGCCGTCCACCAAACAGTGTCGGGGGGCGGTGCCTAGGAGCAGAGCCTTCTCTGTGGCGGGCCCAGCCCTATGGAATGACCTCCCCCCTGATATCAGGCTTACCTCTGATCTCCGCTCCTTCCGTGTAAAGCTCAAGACCCACCTCTTCCAATTAGCTGGCCTGGCTCAACCATAGTTTTTATCCTATTGCTCCTGACGGTTGTTTTAAATTTAGTAATTTTAACTGAGGGTGTTTTAAATAGTTATTTTAATTTTATTTTATATATATTTTATGAATGTTACCTCCTCAAGGTACATATATGTGTATGTGTTTATTTGTATTTGTATATGTATTGTATATATATATATGTATATTGTATGTGTTTTATTATACGCCGCCCCGAGTCCTTTTGGAGAGGGGGCGGCTAACAAATTTCATTTCATTTCATTTCATTTCATTTCGTTTCTGCAAAAGCAGAAGCGTCCCGGATGAGGAGCTATATCAGGCTTCTGGGGAGCTCTCACCCTTCATACTGATTCTTCAATGCTGCAATCCTGGAATATGTTGAAGCCTCGAAATGGGGCATTTTTGCGAAAGGCTTGAAAATGTAGAGGGGGATATTCCTGCCTCTCCCCCTGTTCTGAAGTTCAGCACAGACTGAAAACATGATAAGAGACAAAATCCCCCCTCCCCATTTTCAAGTGGTTTGCAAAAACGCCCCATTCCATGCTTTCAATTCTGCAATCCTGGATAATGTGAAGGCTTGGAATGGGGCATTTTTGCAAACCGCTTGAAAATGGGGAGGGGGGATTTTGTCTCTTATCTTGTTTTCAGTCTGTGCTGACCTTCAGAATAGGGTGAGAGGCAGGAATATCCTCCTCCACATTTTCAAGCCGTTTGCAAAAACGCCCCATTTCGAGCCTTCAATGTGAATATGCAGATGAGAAGCGACCTCCTATAGGCATGAAAATCCATACACTTGGGACATCGGAAGAAGCCCTGCGGGGAGACGCTGCTGCCAAAGTGCAGGAAATCTCCCTCTCCCTACCTGCAGATTGTCCTTTCAAAGAGGAGTTTCACCAGGACAAAGAGGTGGCTGAAGGCATTGTGTCACCATCCTGGTGAAACTCCCGTAAATCAGCTGTTTTGTGAATGGAGCAGCCCAGCTGATCCAATTAAGGGGCCAAGAAGCCCTGAGGTGACCGGGGAAGGGAAGGGCTGCCCCCTGTACTGGCTAAACCCACCCCTTCTAAGGCTTATTTTCGGGGGAGGGTTTATATTCCCCGCGTAAATCTGGCATGGCCTTAGTTTCAGGACATGTTGTATTTTCAGGGAAACACGGTATAAGAATAGTTTGTTAATTAGACATTGTTAAAAAATATTAAAAACAGAATATTATAGTAAAAATAGAAAATAATAAACAAATTAAAAAACAATAAAATACGTAAGTCATATTGCTGTATCAGCCCTACCATTTAACGTGTGCAAATGCCAACTGAAGGTTTCTATTCCAGTAAAGGGCCTATTATAATTTTTGAGCATTGCTGCATCTTTTTCTGCTTCTAAATCTCAGATTCTTTGTGGGGGAAACTTTTTAGCTTCTTCTCCAGTTGTACAAGAAACAGAGAGGCCTCAGTTCCTAATAAGATTTGTCAGTTGCACAATCCAAGATTGGTCTTTTAATTGAGTTTTGTCTGTTCTAACAGCCACAATTTTTGGAGTCTGTCAGTTTCCATAGATTAAATTTTATGCCACTATTTTCTGAATTTATACAAAGCAGAAATTGTGTAAATTTCCAAATCAGTTCCGAGGGCAGCAGCTGGAGTCATTTTGTCCACCCCAAGATCCTCCTCAGAGGCTGTGATTGGGTTGGTTCTGCTGGTGGTTTCTCTCTGAAGCCCCAAACATCAGATTGATGTAGGAACATGGGGGAAACCTTGGCCTCATATACTTCAATAATTGGGGCTGAGGAAACTGGAGAGCTATGAGGTTTTCATCTAAGCACCACTTTCACTCATGTCTTTGATCTAACTGAGCTCCTTTGATGATGAGGGAGACAAGATTCAGTCTCAGAGAAAACAGCCCCAGGTAAGGAAAGGTCTGACTTGCTCTATTGGCTGACCATCTATGGCTAGGATGTCATTTCCCAAAGACCATAACTTTTGAACTTGATTTATTAATTATCAGATAATTATTATGACAAAACAATCCAAGTCTTCTTCACAGGGTATAGAATCCAATGTGTAAGTATGATACTATCACATTATCAGTGTAAATCAGTGTGTTCCAATAGGAATTTAGCGTGCTAGACAAGTGTACCTATAACAGATTTTAAAACAAAATAAAAGGCTTGGAAGGGACCTTGGAGGTCTTCTAGTCCAACCCCCTGCTCAAGCAGGAGACCCTATACTATTCCAGACAAGTGACTATCCAATCTCTTCTTTAAAACCTCCAGTGATGGAGCACCCAAAACTTCTGAAGGCGACATATTCCTCACCATTAGGAAATTTCTTCCTAGTTCTAGGTTGTTTCTCTCCTTTATTAGTTTCCATCCATTGTTTCTTGTCTTGTTTTCTGGTGTTTTAGAAAAGAGGTTGACCCACTCTTCTTTGTGGCAGTTCCTCAAATATTGGTACACTGCTATGATGTCACCCCTAGTCCTATTCTCTGTACTAGATATACTCAATTACTGCAATTGTTCTTCATATGTTTTAGTCTCCAGGCCCTTAATCATCTTTTCTGCACACTTTCTAGAGTCTTTACATCTTTTTCATAATATGGTGACCAAAACTGGATGCAATATTCTAAGTGTGGACTTGCCAAGGGATTATAAAGCGGTACCAATACTTCACGTGATTTGGATTCTATCCTTCAGTTGATGCAGCCTAGGATTGCAATGGCTTTTTTGGCTGCTGCCACACAATGTTGGCTCACATTTGAGAGATTGTCCTCTAAGATTCCAAGATCCCTCCCACAGTTACTGCTATTGAGCAAGGTTTCATCTAATCTGTACCTGTACATTTGGTTTTTCTAGCCTCAGTGTAAGACTTTACTTTTCGCTACATTGAATTTCCTTTTGTTAGATAGGCCCAGGGTTTAAGTCCATCTAGATGCATCTGGATCTTCAGCCTATCTTCTGGGGTGTTGGCTATTCCTGCCACTTCAGTGTTGTCTTCAAATTTGATGATTTCCCCATTTCTCCCCTCATCCAAACCATTCATGAAGATGTTGAAGAGTACTGGGCCTTAAATGGAACCTTGGGGTCCCCCACTGCTTATTCCCCTCCATGTAAATGTAGTTCCATTTGAGGACCACAAATTGAGTCCATCTGGGGGTGATGCTGTCTAGCCCACATATTTATAGCTTGCTGAGAAATAGGTTGTGGTTTACTTTGTCAAAGCCTTTCTGAAATCCAAGTATACTACATGCACTGCATTTTGCTGGTCAAGTCATTTAGTAATTTTTGTCAAGGAATGAAATAATATTTATGTTTTTGGATAATTACTCCAAGTAAGTCATTCATATGTCTACTGAATAACAAGGGTTCAAATATGCCCCCTTCCCTATATTAAAATTAATAAAACTTGTGTAAAAAACATGCGACCTTCCCTTCCCCTTTGGTAAGTATCAATCCTCCTGGATAGGAGCCATCCTGTTACTCCATTGAGCCAAACCTCTCTCTCAAACAAGGGCTTGGCGAAAGAGCTTGGATCAGGACCAACAGTCTGAGCTCCATTTTAAGGGCAACCAATTTCATCCATATTGGATATGGCAAGCATTATTTATATGTGAAAATGAAGATGCCAGTAGAGGCCCCAACAACCAGGGATATTTTTTGATCAGTTAAATAGTTGGTAGAATGTCTTCTCCAGGGAATGAATTGCTTGCATTTCAGGCCTTTTATGATTAATCTCAACATGAACGTAATGGGGTAAAAAATGATATTTTTGCTAATATGGAGAAAAGCAGCTCTTGAATTCCATGGAGAAGACATGATTGCATCTATTGCTCACCCCACCCACCCACCCCCACTCACTTTACCAGATGGACAAAAACACACACAAACCTGTGGGACTTTGTAGGTGCCTCCTAATGTTGACATCTGGATGGAGATGTCCCTGGCAGCTACATCAAGAAAAGCCAAAGGGTTGTCCTTCCTTCCACAGCTGTAGTTGGGGACATTGGCTTCTCCAGTGGAGAGAATGTCCAGCAAGACATCGGAAGTGCAGAAAGTGCTCCAATAGTTACTATGGATGTTGTAGCCAAGTGTGAGATTGTGCAGGAACTGGGAATTCTTGTTGACCATTTGAATGACATTAATTAATAGTAAGCCATATAAAAAATGAAAATAAGTCCTATTGTAAAAAAAAATGTGTTATTATAAAAAACAGTAACAACAAATATTTTTTAAAAAATATATACTCTTCCACACGCCTATTGACCCTTAAGCCAACATTGATCCAAAACCATTCATCAGTTACACAGATGTGGAAATGGGTTGAGGTACAGCAACTACAATTGATTCAACCACTACTTTAAATAAAGTCATTATTCAGGTAATAAATTAAGGACTGAACAGTGAGAAGAAAATAATCTGCAGCCCTTTCAGCTTTTTTTTCAGACCCCTTTTTGAGTCTCTTTCTCAAAATCAGACAAAAGAGAGAAGCCATGGAAATCAAAATCATTCAGGAAATTAGACATATTCCCCAATATAGGAATAAATGAAAAGTATAGAAACAGAAACGAAGGAGAGTGTTGGAATGAATGGAGTGCAATTCCATCACCCTGAATCACTTACGAATCATGGAAAACAAACTGAACTGAAGGAGCCACGTTGAAAAGCAATCTTATATGCCATTTTTCAGTTCCACTGATGACTATACCAATGAGATGGTCTCCTGGGCTGTAAAAGCTCTGTGGTCCTTTTCCATCTTGGTGTTCCAAGCTCAGCGGGCATTTAATTCTCAGCTTCCCAGAGACTGGATGGGACACCAGCAGCATCAGAAGCAGAACCAGAAAGTCCATAATTCATGGGGTGAATCAATCAATCTCCTTCCTGTTCATAAAGAAGAATTAGAAGAATTCAAAGGACTCCCACAAGGTGGAACATCCAGTTGCTTTTTCTCAACACAGAGAAACACTCGGCTTCATCTGGAAAGGAGAGAGACATACATTCAAGAGCAGAGATCCTGGCTGTCCCTAAACTCCATATTTCTCTGCCCAAAGTCTCCTCTAGAGGATTCAGCCAAAGAACAGAGCTGAAACCTTTAGCATAATTCTCCCTCTCAGGAAGGATCCCTGGATAATTCAACCAGTTCTTGGACTCAAAGGTTGTTGTGAAATTCTCTGGAGGGAAATGAAAGGGAAATAATCGACATGTGATTCATAATAACAGGGGCAGATATTGAATTAAATCTGTTCTCCAGAATTAAGAGGTTTGGGGTCTCCATGCTTGAAACTGAGCCCAGAGGGAATACAAAGTGCCTGTGGCTGAAGAAAAAAAAAGAAATGTGATATTTATTGACATAGTGATGAAACACAAAGTTCCAGGGGCCAGATAATACCTGAGCATGTCACAGATCTCAAACATGTGCGTGTTGAGTTGGAGCCAAAAATTACTTTATTTTCAAAGTTAATGTTCAAAGGCCCCACACAAAAGGGCTGATGCAATAGTACAGCCAGTTTATGTATGTATGTATGTATGTATGTATGTATGTATGTATGTATGTGTGTGTGTGTGTTACAACCCCTGGTATGCCCAAATATGGGAGGGAGCTCGTTACTTTATTTATCAGCACAAATACAACACAAATATAACAAAGGCAACATTAAAAATAAAAATATGGTTTTCTGCCTGGATGGTCCTCTGCAATGAGCCGAAGGACAGAAAGGGGGAGTAGTGAGCTCCCTCCCATATTTGGGCATACCAGGGGTTGTAACACAAATACATACCTATTTCCCTGGCTCAGCTGATAAGGAGGAGAGACTGTGGCTTAATGGCTAACAAATCTGCCTAATATGTAACAGAGCCCAGGTTCAACTCCCAGTAAGGGTATGGCTAGCTGATGAGAGCTAAATAGCTTGAAATAGATCTATACTAGTCTCCCTTTGATGAAGTCTCATTCATCATCTTCAGGCTGGTGCTTCCGGCTTGGTGCTTCCAGGAGCAATGTGAGATCTCAGCCGGTTCCTCTTTTTAACTGCCAGTGGGGGTTTGTGCTGATTGGGTGGGAGCTTGGCTGCATCCTGATTGGGTGGAGGTGTATTCCGATTGGTAGGGGGCTTGGCTTTGCTCTGATTGGATGGGAGTTTGGCTGTGCTCTGATTGGATGGGGGCGTGTTCTGTTTGGGTGGGGGCCTGGTTGTGCTTGTGTTAGTCTGAGTTGCAGAGGGATTTGAGCTGGTGAGCTGCGTTACTGTTGTTTGGCTTCGCGTTTGTGGTCGTGCCACATCTCCGTGGTGGGCATCAGTTTGCTTCATGTATGGATTGGAGGGGTTTAAAGTGGCTAATAATGCAGCTGTGGTCTGGCTTCTGGTTTGTGGTCGGACTTCTGGTTTGTGGTCATTATCGGTGTGGGTTTGGGCTTGCTTTTTGCGTGGATGTGTGATAGTGACATCCTGTGTGGTTTTCGTGAGTGTGGGTCTGGTATCATTCTTAGTGTTAGGGACTCGTTTGTCAGTGAGGGCGGGTTTCCAAATGGCTGGTAGGCGGGAGGTATCATCTCGTTTATTCATGCTGTGTGGTCGTTTTTCTATCTCAATAGCTTCTCTGATTATTCTGTTGTTAAAGTGTTCAATTTTGGCAATAGTTCTGGTCTTTTTAAAGTCTATATCATGTCCTGTGGCTTTGAGGTGTTGGACCAGGGAAGAAGTTGGTTCCTCCTTTCTGACTGAGTTTTTGTTTTCTTCAATGCGTGCCTTTATTCTTCTGTTGGTTTGTCCGATGTATGTGGTGGGGCAGGTGGTGCATGGGATTTCATATACTCCTTGATTTTCTAACTCTATTTTGTCTTTGGGGTTTCTCAGGATGGTGGATATTTTTCGGTTTGTGTAGAATGCTGTCTTGATGTTGTGTTTGTGGAGGATCTTGCTGATTCTGTCTGTGGTGCCTTTTATGTATGGGAGGAGGGCTTTGCCGTTTTCTTGTTCACTGTCTTGGATTTTAGTGGGGTTTTCTTTTTGGATTAGGTTAGTGATATTGTTTCTTTGGAATCCGTTGGATGTTAGTACGTTGGTGAGAGTGTGTAATTCGGTTTTGAGGTGTTGTTCGTCAGCTAAGCGTTTTGTTCTGGAGATGAGTGTCTTGGCTACAGAGTTGATCTGTGCTGGGTGGTGGTGTGAGAGTGCGTGCAGATAGCGGTTTGTGTGTGTTTTCTTCTGGTAGATGGTGTGTCCTAGGGATCCATCAGATTTCTTATAGATAAGACATCCAGGAAGGGGAGTTGGTTATTGGCTTCTGTTTCCATGGTGAACTGTATTTTGGGGTGTAGGCTGTTGAGGTGTGTGAGGAAGTTGTCCAGTTTATCTTTCCCGTGTGGCCAGATTATGAAGGTGTCGTCTACGTATCTGAGCCAGAGTTTGGGTTTGTGATCGGATTTTTCTAGATCTTGGGTTTCAAAGTGTTCCATGTAGAGGTTAGCAATGACAGGTGAGAGGGGTGATCCCATGGGTGCTCCTTCTATTTGTTTGTATTTTTGTCCGTTATAGATGAAGTATGTGTTGGATAGGCAGTGGTTGGTCAGATCTAGGATATGTTCGGGGGGGTTGTATTTGTTTTGGATAGCTGTCAAGGCTTCTTTGATTGGTACTTGGGTGAAGAGGGATACGACATCGAAGCTCACGAGTAGGTCACTGGGCTGTAAGTTTTGTTTCTTTATGATCTCTATGAACTGGAATGAGTTTTTTACGTGTGAGGTGATGGATTCTGCATAGGGCTGTAGTTGTTTGGCGAGAAATTTGGCTAGGTTTTGTAGAGGTGAGCCTATGGAGCTGACTATGGGTCTGAGTGGGGTTCTTTGTGTATCTTGGGGAGACCATAGAGCTTAGGGCATCTGTGCATAACATCTCAGATAAGATCCTCACCAAAGCTGAAACCTGGTAAAAGGCCCCCCTGGTCACGGCCGTCAGGTGTTCTTCTAAACTAAGCCGCATATCCAGGAGGACTCCCAGATTGCGAGCCTTCGCTGAGGGGGCTAAAATTTCTCCCCCTATCATCAAAGATGGAACAAGATGCACAAATCGGGATGACGGAAACCACAGCCACTCAGTCTTGGAGGGATTGAGCTTCAGCTTGTTCCTCCCCATCCAGATCCGCACAGCCTCCAGGCATCGGGACATCACATCGAGGGCATCATTTGGGTGGTTTGGGGTAGAGATGAAAAGTTGGGTATCATCAGCATATTGATGATACCATACCCCAAAACCACGGATGATCTCACCCAGCGGTTTCATATATATGTTGAACAGGAGGGGTGAGAGAACCGACCCCTGGGGCACCCCACAAGTGACGCGCCTGGGGGTCGATCTCTGCCCTCCAGTCAACACAAACTGCAACCGATCCAATAGGTAGGAGGAGAACCACCGTAAAACGGTGCCCCCCACTCCCAGCCCCCCGAGTCATCGCAGTAGGATACCATGGTCGATGGTATCGAAAGCCACCGAGAGTTCTAATAGGACCAGGACAGAGAAACAACCCCTATCCCGGGCCCGCCAGAGATCATCGACCAACATGACCAATGCCGTCTCCATGCTGTACCCGGGCCTGAAACCCAACTGAAACGGATCCAGGTAGACAGCTTCATCCACGTACTGGGGAAGCTGACGTGCTACCACACTCTCGACAACCTTTGCTACAAAGCGAAGGTTGGAGACCAGACAATAGTTGGCTAAAGAAGCTGGGTCCAGGGAAGGCTTCTTAAGGAGGGGCCTCACTACCACCTCCTTCAAGGTGGTGGGAAAAAACCCCTCTCTCAATGAAGCGTTGGTAATCACCTGGAGCCAGCCTCGTGTCACCTCCCAGGAAGCCGAAACTAACCAAGAGGGACACAGGTCCAGCACACAAGTGGCAGCACTGAGTCTCCCCATAATCCTGTCCATGCCTTCGGACGTCACAGGGTCAAACGCATCCCAGATTGTCCCCTCAAGATTCATCCCCGTCAGCTCACCCAAATCTACCCAGTCAGAGTCCAAGCTGGTCCGGATCTGAGCGATTTTATCCTGCAGATACTGAACAAATTCTTCAGCCCTACCCTGAAAGGGGTCTTCCCCATTTCCTTGGTTAAGTAAGGAGTGGGTCACCCTAAACAGGGTGGCTGGGCGGTTATCTGCGGACGCGATAAGAGCAGAAAAATGTTGCCGTTTTGCCACTTCTATCGCCACTAAGTAGGATTTAATATGAATTCTTACTAGTGTTCGATCAGATTTGGACCGGCTCACCCTCCAGCCACTCTCTAGGAGTCTTTTCCGGTGTTTCATCTCCTGGAGCTCCTTGGTAAACCAGGGAGCCACCCAGGATCAACACCGGGTCAGAGGCCGCAAAGGCACAACGCGATCCAAGGCCCCAGCGGCCGCCCTATCCCAGGCATCCACTAGGGCTTCGGTCAAGTTGTGAGCAAGGGATTCAGGAAAAGTCCCAAGCTCCATCAGGAACCTTTCGGGGTCCATCAGGTGCCTGGGGTGGAATCATCTAGTCGGTTCCGCCTCCCTGCGGTGAGGGGTAGCGGTATGGAAGTCAAGCCTGATGAGGAAATGATCAGACCATGACAAGGGTTGAATAGAAATACCCCCTAAATCTAGATCATTCATCCACTGCCCAGAGACAAAAATCAGGTCGAGCGTGTGTCCCCCATTATGGGTGGGGTCTTGAATTAACTGAGTTAGGTCCATAGCTGTCATGGAAGCCATGAACTCACGAGTTGACTCGGATGTCTCGTCAATGGAAGGCAGATTGAAATCTCCCATGACCATAATCCTGGGGAAATCAACCGCCAATCCAGCTAACACACCCAGCAGCTCTGGCAGGGCCGATGAAACGTAGCAGGGAGACAGGTACGTAACAAAAGGGCCCACCTGAGCTCCAAGGCCCCACTTCACAAAGAGGGACTCACACCCGCCTATCTGAGGCACAGTGATCTCCTGAGGTCTGAGACTTTCCCTAAGAACCACCGCCACCCCCCCCCCCGCCCCTGCCCTGGGCTCTTGGCTGGTGAAACGCCTGGAAGCCTGGTGGGCATAGTTCGCTAAGCCCCCCCCCCTCATGGCCCAACCAGGTCTCCGTAATGCACGCCAGGTCCGCTCTACCCTCTTGTATGAGGTCGTAAATGAGGGGAGCCTTACGTACCACGGACCTGGCATTAAGCGACACTAGCCGGAGACCAGGGTCCTGTAATTCCAGGCACCTGGGGGTGCGAGATGTGCGATGAGGGTCGGAACACGCGATCGCTCTTAAACAGCAAACCCGCGTCCTCCGAACATCATTTGGCTCTCGGCCCCCACCATATCTGCCTCTCCCACAAACAGTAGAGATGGTGAACCCTCCAACGGAATGGCTTAATGTCTCCCCTGGAATCCCAACCCTTCCTAGCCCTCCCAACCCGCGCCCATTAGTTAGCTCTGGCCTGTGCCCTGGCAAACTCCCCCACAAGCCTGTCTGAGCCATCGGAATCAACCCCCTTTAAAATTTGGTTTAAAAGCCCCTGTAAAAACCCTTAAGAAGTCTCTTCTTCGCATGCCACCTCTCGGGATCCCAAGATCCGTCATTAAGGAAGCGTCTTGATAGGCCAGAAGGCCATCCCCAGGAAAGGGGGAGTTCCCGGAGGGAATAAAGTTCTGTTGCAGTATAGCATAGAGGAGAGTGTGGCATCAACCAAAAAGGGATGACATCATGGGGAGATGGAACGAGGAGATGATATGTCCACGGGGGTGGGGGGCAGCCGGCAGTGTTCAAGGGGGTAGCAGGAAGCTTATCTCCATCATAAAAATAGTCGGTGTTGGAGACAATATGTAAGGGTAATGGCCAGCTGTCCAAAATCGCAACAGATGCTAGCTTGCGAGGTGGTGAAGTGGCCAGTGATGGCGGCAACGAGGACAGCGGCGGCATTGGCGGCTGCTCCAACTCCATCTCCAACAGCTAAGCTCCACCCACGCCAGCCGCACTCACATCCATCGCCAGGGCCACACTCCATTGACCCAGTCCATAATATCAGAGGAGGGGGGGGGCAAATGGCCAAATGGCACAGTACGGTGGCCCAAGCAACAGCAGTAATAATGGGAGGGACAACGAAGGAACCCCCACTCCAACCGCGCCCATGCCAGCTCCCGAAGCCATCTTCCGCTGGCGTTAGTATCCATGCCAGCTGCCTCAGCCACTCCCCGCTGATCTAATTTATCATGTTCATAAGCAAAGAGTGGGGGGGAGCAACTGGGATAACACCACGGCGTGGGGAGCGGCAGCTGTAGAGACCCCAGGCCATGCGTCCCGCCGCAGCTGCTGACCACACCCACACCGGCAGCCACCGATGCTCTCCATTCTCCTTTCACCGCTAACCGCCCCATTTCACTCACGATGTTCCGGCTATAACGCAGGACATCGCAGCTCAAGGGTATCCCCCAAGGTCCCAGAAAGTTCTCCTAGCTGGACCTGGAACCAAGGATGGAATAGGGTACCCCTGCAAGCCCCAAGAAGGACAATCATCTCCCCGAAGCTCTCCTCAAATGCGACAGGACACCAGCTTGGGCATGCGTAGTAGACCAAGTAGACTTTGGGATTGTAATGAAAACATCAATCTGGAATCATTCTCTTGGCTGGAAGTTCAGCCAATTGAAATGTTATTCTCCTTGTGGCTGCTAGCAGGCATCCTGCTTCTGGTGGGTTACTGAAGTGGGAGGAGCTTCCTCCTCCTTCCTCCCAAAAAAGATTGTTTGGTTACAATCTTTGTGCATCCATATTTTCAATTACCTATACAATCACAAATTTTTCATCTAATATGAATAGGTACCTTACTTTCATTTTGCATTATATGGTCAATTACAATTTAAAATTTCTTTCCTTTCAGCAAGCCTAGTTCCCTTGCATTTTTAATTATCTATTTAATAAAATATCTTTATGTAATCACTTATCTCATTCTAATTATTTTTACATTCTAATTATTCCCCCCCCAACTATTTATGTTTATATATCACTACTTTCAATTATGCATAATCCCTCCAATCATCCATTGCTTTGTTATCCTTGTATATCATACATTCAAACAAAAATATTATTCCTTCATTTTCAAATAAAGTATTCCAAATGCTCACTTCGTAAATATACCAATCCTTCATTACTTCCTTACTAAACTATTCATAAACAACAAAATATCTTTGTATTATACATCACTATCTAGTATTATGCATAATATTACCAATCATCTATCAAATGGACACAGATTCATTATTATCCATATCCTTCATTTTAAAACAAAATATTCTAAATTATTCAGTTCATTTGTAAGTTCATTGTATCATTATTGATTTATTTAACAACATATTTGTATGATTGCTTGTCTCCTTCAATTAAAACATACATAAAACATTTTTCATTTCCAGGTTTTTTTGTCTAACCACTGGTAAAACAAATCCCATATCTTATAAAATTGCTCATCTTCTTGTTCTCTAATTTCAAATGTCAATTTTCTCATTTCAGCACACTCCATTATCTTTCAATATCTTTCAAAAAAATTTCCAATTTTTTGCAAATATGATTCTAGCTGCTGTTAAGATGTTTATAATCAAATATTTCAAGTCTTTATTGTAAGTTTCTGGTATAATTCCCAATAAAAAAAATCTCTGGTTTAAAGTCTATGTGTTTGTGTATCATTTTCTCCAACCACATGTGAATCTTAGTCCAGTATCTTTTAGCTTCAAAGCAAGTCCACCACATATGATAATAAGAACCCGGTATCTGATTACATTTCCAACAGTTTTCAGATTTATTCTTGGACATTCTTGCAATTCTCGTTGAGGGTAGATGCCACCTGTAAAACATCTTATACAATTTTTCTCTATATGCAGTTGACATCGCCATTTTATAATTTTGGGACAACAATTTCTGCCATTTCTCTAAATCAATCCCATGTCCAAAATTTCCTCCCAAGCTATCATAGTTTCTTTAACTTGTTCTTCTTGTACTTAACATCTAAAAAATATCCGTATAATTTTTTGATTACTTTTTCATCAGTACCTGTTAAAAAAATTTCTAATTCCGTCATTTTGTTATAAAGACTTTTTGATTTTCTATCTTCATTATATCTAGAGTGTATCTGCATATATGAATACCAATTCATTTCCAGTGACGTGCGGGGAGGTTTATAGCTGGGGAGGCAGCAATTTTTTTAGACTTGTGGACTTCAACTCCCAGAATTCCACAGTCAGGCATGCTCAGTTGCGACCTGCCACCCTCCGCCCTGGGATTCGGCCACAGCACCGCCTGCCAGGGCACGCTTGTCGGGCGAGGGCAGCACAGGTGGGGAGGGGACGGAGCAGAGGAACCCTCTCCTCCCAGCTTCCCACACCGGAAAGAACAAAGGGAACCTCTGCCGCCGCCCAGGCAACCTGGCCGGCCTCTCTCGCGGCAGCTCTCTGGTGCCGAGCTTGGGAGTCCCTGGAGGAGCTGGCGGGGGCTGCAAGCACCGCAGGCTGGACTGGAGCCTCAAGTCTAGGGCAGCGAGTCATTTATTATTGGGGTATGTTAATGATTTTAATTGTCTAAATGTTGTAATTTATTACCTCCTCCGTGCATGTATGTCTTTGTATATATGTATGTTTATGTGTCTGTACACACGTGTTATGTTTTATATGTTCTAGTGTACGCCGCCCCGAGTCCTGCCTGGAAAGGGAGCGGCTAATAAATTCAATATTATTATTATTATTATTATTATTATTATTATTATTATTATTATTATTATTATTATTCAATAAGAAACTTGCCTCTTGGAAGGAATGACTCGGCTTGGCTCCTGCTTTGTCTCTCCTGCCTCTTTGCTTCTCCGTTCAGTCGTTGGGCGGCAGATCGAAAGCTGGAGCCAAGCTGGGTCATTCCTCCCAAAAGGCAAGTTTCCCATCGAATGACTCGCTGCCCTGATGATGAGAGGTTAGGCTGTGCCTCACTTGCCTCACCTGACTGCACGTCACTGATATAGTACATAATATTATATACTATTATTTCATGAAGAGAGGTGAGGCTCTGCCTCCCCTGCCTCCCCTGACTGCATGTCCCTGGTTCTAAATAATCCCATCCCATTTCACCTGCTGCTGGACATCAGCCTTTTAGGTTTTAAGTGTAAGGACCAAGAAAAGAATTGGTTGAATAGCTTTGCTAGTGTTCAAGGAGCAGGATGAGATAAATTAACCCTTGTGTGTCACCCAGAGTCATTAATGTGGGATGGGTGGCTCTATAAATCATTTAAAATAAAGAGATTTCTGGGACTGGAGCAAAAAGTCCACAATCTCCAACTGCCTCTTCAGCCCAGACTGACCTCACATTGGCCTGAGCTGATTCAGTCCTGTTATATGAATGGGCCTCCTTCTCCTTTTCTTATCCTGGATTATGATGGATGGTTAAGAGGAGTCATTTGTCCGTTCCAGAGCAAAATCGAGAGCAAGGCCATTTTTGTGTGTGCCGGGGCACGGCTGAAATGATTGTATCGACACGCTCACATAATGTGTGTCCCAGGGGTGAGCTGCCCATTCTCAGAGTGGCTGGCATGGCAAGTTGGGTCAACTGTAAAACCCTCATTTATCCACAAAGAAAGAGTGGAAGTTCTTCCCAGTCGCTTCTTCTTACCAGGCCTTTTATAGTTTTATCATTTTTACACACACACACACATGAATCACCACAGACCTGCTTGACCCAAACTCCATACTCAAAAAGCACTAGAAACTTGAATTTGATTTGGGATTTTTGTCTCTCCCTTCAATGGCTTGGGGTGAGATTTTTATTTCACAAATAGGAAAGCTTACACATTTTTAAAATTAAAATAAAGAAAAATTCTAAATTCTAAATCCTTTCAACCAGTGCAGAAAGTAATGTTAACACTACAACTATTTTAGCTATTTTCCATAAGCTGTTTAGTGACATTATTTTCGTTAATGTCCAATTTCCCTTCATCTTCCGATCTTTCTGCTCTGCGTCTCCAATAGATTTGCTTAAGGCTGATTTTTATCTTTTTTTGCTTTTAATTGCTCTCTCTCTCTCTCTCTCTCTCTTTTTGTTAAAGAATTTAATAATTTTTACAAATATTTCCCCTTTCCCTTCCCTCCCTCCACCCCAACCCTACCCCTCCTCCCACCCTCCCTCCCCCCAACTTCCCAGAGCAAAATACAGGGTATAAATATTTAACAATCATACACTAACATAAGCTAACTAACTATAGCATCCTACCTCCTCTTGTACTTTAACTCCCCTTTTATTAAACTAACTTTAGATAAATTGTAACACTCCTTGTTCATTCATAAACTAATTGGAATTTCTTAGTCTGATATTTATTTTGAATGTAGTCAATCCATCTTTTCCATTCCAGCTTGTATTTCTCATCTGAATAATCCTTCAAATATGCTGAGATTTTGGCCATCTCTGCTAAGTTTACTACTTTTAATATCCATTCTTGAATAGTAGGCAATTCTTCCTTCTTCCAGTACTGCGCCACCAATAATCTTGCTGCCGTTATTAAGTTCAAAATCAAACTAGTCTCTATAGCTGTACAATCTGTAATTACATCTAACAAGAACAGCTGGGGAGTGAACTTTATCCTCTTTTTAAGAATATTTTGAATAATCCACCATATTTTTATCCAAAATGCTTTAACTTTTTTACAAGTCCACCATACATGATAATACATAGCATCAACACAATCACATCTCCAACATTTAGATTATAAATTCAGATACATACAAGTTAACTTTTTGGGATCTAAATGCCATCTATAGAACATCTTATAAAAATTCTCAAGTTTTGAGCTTGCATAAATTTTACATTTCTTATCCAGATCTTTTCCCATGTTTCCATCAATATTGGTTCTTCAAAGTTTTGTGTCCATTTTATCATGCAATCTTTAACTAACTCTGTTTCCAAGTCTATTTCTATCAGTGTATTATACAACCTTTTTATATGCATTTGACTCTGGTCCCTAATTTGTTTTACCAAATTATCCTCATTTTGTATGATACCAATTTTCTGGTCTTTTTTCCATCTAGCCTGTAACTGTCCAGAGAATATAAGTATAGAACAAAAACAGGACGTAATTACATATAAAGAGCTTCTTAACATAGAAAGAGGTACACCACAGCTAAAACCCTTGAATGTATTAAGAGAGGAAAGGGTAATTCAAACCTGGTTTCAGTATGGACAATTGCTATATATCTCGTGGATCAAACTCTAGAGAGCTAAACAACTTTTTCTACTAAGTTTGATAATTCTTTCTTTTTTTGTGTTTACTTTTTATTTGTCAAAGTCTTAAGTTTTCCTTTGTTTTTTAAAATATATTTTTAAATATTCCTTCGTTTCTTCTGACCCTTCCCTCCTTCTGATTCTGAGTTGCATGTGAACAGGTTTTCGTAAAGGAAAGCAGATTTTGCATCCAATTTTTTTTGCCTTTAAACATTTTAATAATTATAGAATAAAATACAAAAATACAAAAGCACCTAAGAAAAAGCAGAGGGGGGAAGAAGGGGGAAAAGAAATGAAGGGGGTGGGAGAGAAGTAAAAGCTCCCTCTGTCGCAGTAAAATAAAGCATTAATATCTAACCTCAATTTTTTATTTTTCCATAATAATGTAAAGGGTTTCCTAAAAGAAATCAGATTTTGCATTCAAATCCTCCAGTTCTCAGGGAGGACAAAAGTTCCACCTCTCTTTCTTTCTAGTGGCTGCTTCTATTCCTGCCCCCATTGTCATGACAACTCTGTAGCCAATCACATGGGCAGTGGGGGGGGTGGGAGAGACTGTTGCCTGGGAGCTTTCCTGCCCTCAGCCTGATGGAGAAGAGGCTGAAGAAGCCAAGCCAAAGGGGAGGGGATGAGGAAGAGGCAAAACCTCCCAGAATTGCAGAGGGAGGAGGGCTTAAGCCCCTTCCCCAGAAAAGGCTGCAATGAAGAGGGTCTCCTCAGCTGGGGGATCTCGGGGGTCTAGATGGGCCATAGGGGACCCCCATCTTCCTCAGAGTCAAGAGGGGCTCCTCACTCACCCGGGCAGACTTCTGTCTGGCATCCTTGTTAGACCCTCCTTGCCTTGCCTTTGCATGGGAAATGGTGGCAGGGGAACATGGGATATGGGCTTCTGAATTCCAAGTCTCTGGAGATGGAAATTGGATTTTGCAGATCAGCTTTCCATCTGCAACATGAGGGTCCTGAGCTCCGCTCCCTCCCTCCCCTCCCCTCCCACGTGGAGTGAAAGGCAGCCTTGATTTCTCCATCTCTTTTAACTCGGCTTTCTCTCCCCCCCCCCCCATTCCCTTTCCTTCCTTTCTTCCTTCCTCACATGGGGTGAGAGGCAGCCCTGATTTCTCCATCTCTTTTCACTTGTTTTTTTTCAAACTTCTCTCTGTGTTTCTGTCTCTATGTTTTTTTTTTAAACTTTGCACAGTTCTGGTAACTAGTTTGTCAGTAAAGTTGATTTTGTTCTTAGAAACAGGCTGCACTATTGCATCAGCCATTTTGTGCAATCAAAATAACTTTGAAAATAAAGTAAATTCTGGTTCCAACTCAACAGGCAGCTATTTCAGATCTTTGGCATGCTCCGGCATTAACTGGCACCCGGAGTTTTATTTTTCATCACTATGCAAACAAATATCAGATTTATTTGTTTCTTCAGCCATAGGCACCATGTATTCCCTCTGGGGCCAGTTTCAACCATGGAGCTCCCAAACTTTCAATTCTAGATTATGGATTTAATTCCATCTCTGCCCCTGTTATTATGAATCACATGGGGATTATTTCCCTTTCATTTCTCCTCAGAGAATTTCCCAACAACCTTTGAGTCCAAGAACGAGTTGAATTACCCAGGGATCCCTCTTGAGAGGGAGAATTATGATAAAAGGTCTGTGCTCTTGAATATACATCTCTCTCCTTTCTAGGTGAAGCTGAGTGTTTCTCTATGTTTCAGTCAGGAAAGCAACTGGATTATATTCCACCTTGTGGGAGTCCATTAAATTCTTCTAATTCTTTAGAAACAGGAAAGGGATTGATTGATTCACCCCATGAATGATGGACCTCCTGCTTCTGCTTCTGATGCTGCTGGTGTCCCATCCAGCCTCTGGGAAGCTGAGAATGAAATGCCCGCAGAGTTTGGAGCACCAGGATGGAAAACAACCACAGAGCTTTTACAGGCCAGGAGACCATCTCATTGGTATAGTCATCAGTGGAGAGGAAAAATTGCATATAAAGTTGCTTTTCAACGTGGCTCCTTCTCTTCAGTTGGTTTTCCATGATCCGTAAGTCATTCAGGGTGATGGAGTTGCACTCTCTCCATTCTAACACTCTCTTTCTTTTCTGTTTTTCATTTTTCATTTATTCCTATATTGGGGGGATATGTCTAATTTCCTGAATGATTTTGATTTCCATGGATTCTCTCTTTTGTCTGATTTTTGTGAAAGAGACTCAAATCCAAAAATGAGCCTGAAAAAAATCTGAAAGGACTGCAGATTATTTTCCTCTCTCAGTTCAATCCTTAATTTATCACTTTAAAAATGAATTTTATTTAAAGTAGTGGTTGAATCAGTTATAGTTGCCATACCTCAGCCCATTTCCATATTTGTGTAACTGATCATTGGTTTTGAATCAAGGTTGGCTTAAAGCTCAGTAGGCTTCTGGAGAATTAAATATTAATAAGTATTTGTTGTTGCTGTTGATTATAATAACACCTTTTTTTACAATAGGGATATTGATGGTTTTGAATATGGTTTACAATTAATTTTCAACATTCAAATGGTCAACAAGAATCCCCAATTCTTGCACAATCTCACACTTGGCTACAACATCCATGCCAACTATTGGAGCACTTTCCGCACTTCAGATGCCTTGCTGGACATTCTATCCACTGGAGAAGCCAATGTCCCCAACTACGGCTGTGGAAGGAGGGAGAACCTTCTGGCTCTTCTTGATGGAGCTAGCAGGGACATCTCCATCCAGATGTCAACATTAGGAGGCAGCTACAAAGTCCCACAGGTTTGTGTGTGTTTTTCTCCATCTGGTAAAGTGAGGGGTGGGTGGTGGTGGGTGAGCAATAGATGCAATTCATGTCTTCTCCATGGAATTCAACATCTGCTTTTCTCCATATCAGCAGAAATGTCAATATTTTACCCCTTTATGTTCATGTTGAGATTAATCATAAAAGGCCTGAAATGCAGGCAATACATTCCCTGGAGAAGACATTCTACCAACTATTTAACTGATCAAAAACATCCCTGGTTTGGTGAGGCCTCTATTGGCATCTTCATTTTCACATATAAATAATGCCTGCAATATCCAGTCGGATTGAAGTTGGCAATAGTAGCGTTTTATCTATCTAAAAAGTGGAATAAAAAGGAGTCTAGCAATTATAGGCCAAATAGATTAGCAGATATTGTGGCTAAAATTTATGCCATGATACTTTTAGTTAAACTTGAGAAAAATGCATTCCTTGCAGAAGAACCAGAAGGTTTTAGGTAGGGAACAGTTATATAGATTTTATAATAAATATTGCATGTTAATAATCTAATATTGATAACAAATTTCTCTTAAAATATATCATCTTCATCAGAGAAGTAAAACACGATTTGCTGGCTTTCTAGATGTCAATGCATTTGTCATAATTAACAAAGAAATATTATATAGGAAATTGATTGCCCTCAAAATGAAGCTCAGCCTGTTGGCCCTGATCCAGGCTCTTTCTCCAGGTCCTTGTTTAAGAGGGAGGTTTTGGTTCAATGGAGCAATGAGAAGAAGGATTGATACTTACCAAGGAGGAAGGGAAGGATGCATATTTTAACCCTTGTTATTCAGTCTAGATATTGACAACTTACTTCAACTAATGAAGGATCCAAAAACAGATCATAAATAAAATTTATTTCATTTTTTGACAAAAATGGCTAAATTAGTAGACCAGCGAAATGCAGTGTACATAGTATACAATACTTGGATTTTAGAAAGGCTTTGACAAAGTAAACCACCATCTACTTCTTGATAAGCTAAAAATATGTGGGATAGACAGCATCACCCCCAGATGGACTCAGCCTGTGGTCCTCAATGGAACTAAGTCTACAAGGAGGGAAACAAGCAGTGGGGGACCCCAAGGTTCCATTTTAGGCCCAGTCCTCTTCAATATCTTCATCAAGGGTTTGGATGAGGGATAGATGGGGAACTCATTAAATTTACAGATGACACTAAACTGACCGGAATAGCCAACACCCCAGAAGAATGGCTCAAGATCCAGATGGATCTAGATGGACTTGAACCCTGGGCCTATCTAACAAAATGAAATTCAGTATAGAGAAAAGTAAAGTCTTACACTGAGGCTAGAAAAACCAAATGTACAGGTACAGATTAGGTGAAACTGGCTCAATAGCAGGAACTGTGAAAGGGATCTTGGAATCTTAGTGGACAATCTCTCAAATGTGTGCCAACAATGTGTAGCAGCAGCCAAAAAAAGCCATTGCAATCCTAGGCTGCATCAAGAGAAGGAGAGAATCCAAATCACGTGAAGTATTGGTACCACTTTATAATGTCATGGAAAAACCACCCTTGGAATAGGGCATGGATGGCAAATCTTTTCAGCACCATGCCAAAAAAGGGAGTGTCCACACGCTCTCGTCAGGGATGCGATCTGGAAGAGGAGTTGCCCAGTGTGCATGCCCCTGTGCACATGTGCTCCATGCAGCTCCTCTTCCAGTTTCTGGTGCGCACACATTTGACGATCCACTGGCTGGTGCATATGTGCTCATGGAAACTGGAAGCCCAGCTCTTACAGTTCCTGGCAATGCTGTGTGTGCAAAGGCCAGCTGATAGTCGCGTGCTACTTAGCCCAAGCTAAGAAACTGAGGCAAAGGGCGCCATTTCCCCCTTCTGGGGCCTCCAGGAATCCCATTTTTGGCTTCCCTGGCCCCCAGAAGCTTTCTGCCAGCCAAAAATTTTAGTCTTACTTTGCAGCTTCAGTCCGGGAGGCTTGCAAATGTAAGATCTGCGCTCAGCAAGCAGGTGGGAGCTGGTGGATGGGTGGGGTGATTTGGGCGGGGCAGCCTCGTGGTCCCGCATGGGCCGGATTAATGGCTTCGGTGGGCTGTATCCGGCCAACAGACCATAGTTTGAGGATCCCTGGTATAGGTCTCCTTGAGCAGGGGGTTGGACTAGAAGACCTCAAAGGTCCCTTCCAACCTTTTTATTTTGTGATAAGTTCTGTTATGGGTACATATGTTTAGCATGCTAAATACCTATTGGAACATGCTGATTTACACTGTGATATTATCATACTTACACATTGGATTATGTACCCTGTGAGGAAGACTTGGGTTCTTTCCTCATAATAATTATCTGATAATTAATAAATCAAGTTCAAAAGTTATGGTCTTTGGGAAATGACATCCTAGCCATAGATGGTCAGCCAATAGAGCAAGTAAGACCTATCCTTACCTGGGGTAGTTTTCTCTGAGACTGAATCTTGGCTCCCTCATCATCAAAGGAGCTCAGTTAGATCAAAGACATGAGTGAAAGTGGTGCTTAAAAGAAAACCTCAGAGCTCTCCAGTTTCCTCAGCCCCAATTATTGAAGTATATGAGGCCAAGGTTTCCCCCATGTTCTTATATCAATCTGATGTTTGGGGCTTCAGAGAGAAACCACCAGCAGAACCAACCCAATCACAGCCTCCGAGGAGTATCTTGGGGTGGACAAAAGGACACCAGCTGCTGCCCCTCAGAGCTGATTTGGAATTTACACAATTTCTGCTTTGTCTAAAATCAGAAAATATGGGTATTGGCATAAAATTTAATCTATGGAAACTAACCGATTCTGAAAATTGTGGCTCATAGAACAGACAAAACTTCAATTAAAGACCAATCTTGGATTGTATTACTGACAAAATGTATTAGGAACTGAGGTCTCCCTGTTTCTTGTTCAATTGGAGAAGAAGCTAAAAAGATTCCTCCACAAAGAATCTGGGCCATAGAAGCAGAAAAAGATACAGCAATCCTCAAATATTATAGTAGGCCCTTTATTGGAATAGAATACTTCAGTTGGCATTTGCACATGTTAATCTAATTGCAATAAATTGTAGAGGTGAGATACAGTAATATGATTTACATTTTTAAAAGTTTTTTAATTTATTTATTATTTTCCACTTTTATAATACAATCTTGCTAATATTTTGTCTTTAATATTTTAAACAATGTCTAATTAACAAATTATTCTAATGCTTTCATGAGAACAAAATTGGATTTATTAAAATATAATAGTTTGGACTTGATTTGACCCCAAATATAATATAACACAGCATTCTTCATTGTGCAAGGTTTTTGAATGCAGCTCAGAATCTGATAAGTCCAGTGAAACTCTGAAGACGAAGCTATGGATTATCAGCTTTTATTTCTGCAGAAAGCAAAAGACTGGATGACCTTTTTGTCTCCCACCTTAACAGGGCAGTCAGAGAGAGAAAAACAGGCATGTGACAAAAACGTTTCCAAACATCTTATAGCTCAAACAGCTTGCACAGAACGTCATTGCTATAGAAATGTAATTTGATATCACGTGATTTTTCTCAGCACTCTGAAAATAACAGACTTTAGAAGGGAAAACAAATACATTTTCTGGCGTATAACTCAGAGCTTTGTTAGGGAATGCTGAACACACATTTTAAGTTACAAGCAAGGCTACTCAGCAGAATCCACATTTTACTTCTCTTTATATATATACACATACATACATACATACATACATACATACATACATACATACATACATACATACAGTTTTTTATTGTTCATTTTCATAACATATAACCACATGTATACTATTACATAGCCAATATCTTATTGTATTATTAAATGTTTACATCAATTCATCTTACCATCAACTCTCAAAAACAATTATTGGCTCTTCTGCTCTCTATACACCATATTTGTACCTTATCCATCACTTTCTTCTCCCTCTCTCCTCCCCCTCCCAACCTCCTTTCTTCCCTCTGTCACCATTCTCTTCTCTTCACCATTCCCTTCCTCTCTCCCTCTCCTCTCCTTTCCACTCCTCCTTTCTCTCCTCTATCCTCTCTGCCCTCTCTCCTATCCCTCTCTTCTTCCCTTACCTCTCTCCTCTACTTCACACTCTTCATTTCATTTACTTGATGTATTTCAGCTTCTGAGGCAGCTCCATTTTATGTTGATGATATCTATAATTCCTTTTCAATATACTTATTTAATTTTAACATATATCTTCCTCCTTCTTTTTTTAAAAAGAGAGAACAAAAAAGTATACATATAAAGTCATTATGCTTTTAAACATGCCCCCACCCCGCCTAATTTTGGCCAAGATGTAGACCTGGTTACAATTCCCAGCTATTCTCATCATTACATTTATATAATTATACATCCTTACACACCCCCACTTTGTAATTCTGTCTTTAAATCTCAATAGTTTCCCATTATAAGTATATTTCAAGTTCTCTCTCCATTTTTCCATATCTTGGTTTAGATTACCCTTAATTGTCTATAAATGGCAATCCTTACTGTTCAATGTTCATTACAATTCCCTTAATCTACTATATAGAATAACAAGCGGTACACATCTCACTTTGTTCATCATCTTAGAAGTTCTATATATGTCCATGTTTCATATATTTTAACCCATGCTTAATTGTCCTTCTATTGTCATATTCAATCAATTAGCCACTCAGTTTAATTATCATGTATAAAAGTGAATCACAAACCTCTGCTTTACAATCTCCCCATATCAGTTTCATATTTGTCCGTATTCCATATGTTTTAACCTTTATTTAATTATCTTTCCATTATCATATTCAATCAGTTAGCAACTCTATTGTCATATTTAGGAATAAGCCCCTTATCTTAGCCTTATATTTTCCCATATAACAATTTCTAGTTGTCTGACTTTTTCCTAGTACGTCTTTTGTCCCACTTCTCTATTCCTACCTTTTCCCTTTTCTTTGTTTTGACACGTCCACTCTCTTCAATTTTCCCCAATTCACCGTCAAAAAGATCTTTTATATTTCCCTTTGTTGGGGCGTAACCTCCTATTTCAATTTTCCTTATGCCACTGTCAACCTCCAAAACATCGTTTGTCTGTTTTTATTCCTTTTTGTTGGGACAGATCACCCCTTTACAATTTTCCCTATACCACTGCCAAGCGCAATGGAGTTTTTTTGTCTGCTTTTTATTTCCCACGTTTTTACCCCTTCATTATCTCTCCCCCCTTCTTCCTTCCCTTCTTCTTTAAATACCTGCTTCTCTGAATTCAGAATTCTATTTAGACTTTTAATGATTTATGCATATTTTTTATAATTTCATGTAGTTCTTCAAATTCCCACCTTTCCATGATGTCCAGTCCCAAAGTTACAGTTAGTTATACAGTTCTTATTTCAGAGTTCTGGTTCACCTTAAATTTATCTACTTCAGCTGCTGTGGAGAAGAACGACGGGAGCCATCTTGGTCTTTTGTTCTTCCTTAATGTCCAGTTCCAAAATTGCAGTTAGTTATACCAACCTTATTTCAAGGTTCGTGTCCACCTTAAATTTAGTTAATTCAACTACTATGAAAACGGAAGAGAAGCTGGAGCCATCTTGATCTTTTGCAGACAGAAAAAAAAAGACTTTGTATTTCCCAGTTCTTGATTTTGTTATTATTTTTTCCTTGGTACTTTCCACCTCACATTAGTTATAATTGCTCAAAATATATTAATTGGAACAAAATTGCATACCGTCAAACTCAGGTATGTTTCTCTTCCATTCTGCTTTTCCAGGTCTGAGTTGGTTAAGTAAAATTTCTGACACAGGCAAGATTGTCAGTGAGAAGATAGTGCTTTTTTTCTTGATTTTTCTCACTTGTTGCATTCCGGCTGTCATTAATTGGAGTTACTTAAAATATGTTAGTAAAAAGACACTCGGGCAAAGCAAATCTTCATGCTCCTAGACTCCTTTAAAAACACTATTTTTTCAAGTCCAAAACCAAATTTAGAGTTTGTGTTTGAGTGGGTTTGTCACTTCTCTACTTTCTCCAAATTGTTTCAAGCAAATGGCTCTCTTTTGGGCTAGTGATTCAACCCTCCATTTTTCCCCTTCTTTCTTTTTGCAAAAATCCTGATCTGTCCATCAACATTATTTTGCTCTCAAGGTTCTTTGCATTTTCCAAATTCTGATTTATAACTGTGGGTTAATAAATCTTATCAGGCTTTCATCTTTCCTCTGCACGCTCCTGTTCAGCTGCTTTGACCTGGATCCAGATTCTTGTTGCCATGCTCCCGCCCCAGCTCTGATTCAAGGGCAAATCTCTGACCTACAAGGGACCTGTTGCACTCCCTCTGGGTCTGATGAAACACTGCCCCTTTTTCACCCATATTGTGTGCAGGAGGGCAAAGTATGTGGGTCAGAGGGAGGCCCACTCCTTGTAACCAAAGTATTGATAAGTTGTGAGACCACCAGAAGAGGTCAGGAGGAGGGGACAAGGGGATGGTAAAAGGAAGCAGGGCTGCTGGTGATCAAGTACTAAGGCAGGATTTACCTCACACCCTCACTCTCTCTCTCATTATAATCTCCTTCCTTCCCTTCTTTTTCCTTCCCTTTTCATTCTTTCTTCTTCCTTCCCCTCTTTCCTTCTTTTTGCTCCCTTGCTCTCTTCCCTTCTTTCATTATTTTTCTTTTTCTTTACTGTCCCTTCTTGGATGCTCAAATGCAAAAGGGGAAACATTCCTTGCCTTGTGATCAAATGCCACTTTTGTTAGTAGTTTGTGGCCCCTGAAAAGACTTATTTATTATTTATTTATTTATTTCTTTGGATTTATAAACTGACTGAGAACAAACCAGGCTCAGTTTATTCCAGCGGTTCTCAAATAGTGGAGCGTGCCCCCCAGGGGGGGGGCGCGAGGCTCCATAAAGGGGGGCGCGAAGGCTCCCTTTCCAACGGCGGCGGCAAAGGCGGCAACGGCGGCGGCGAAGGCGGCAACGGCGGCGGCGAAGGCGGCAACGGCGAAGACGGCAACGGCGGCGGCGAAGGCGGCAACAGCGGCGGCAACGGCGGCAACGGCGGCGGCGAAGGCGGCGGACTGGAGTTTCCCGCCAAGGTTGCCTGTCCGACCAGCCCCCCTGGCTCCTGGCTGAGGGAGGAGCTGCCGCTCTGCCTTCTCCGAGCGGGATTTGCGCCCTGCAACTGGCCGTGGCGGGCGAGGGGAAGCGGGAGCAAAGGCTGCTAGAGTGACAGGTAGAATCTCCAGTTGCCCTTAAATAGCTGCAATTCTCAGCTGTCATTTAGCAAAGGAAATTTCATGCCTTTTTCCCTCTCTTTTTTTCTCCTCCCTTCTCTTCCCCGGCTGCTTTCAGGAAATGTCCCAGGAGCAAAAAAAAAAAAAAAAGAGCGCATGTTTCCACAATGGCAAAAGTAAACTGCAGACAGCTTGGATTATTATTAAAGTTCATAACACTTTCTGAAAGCCATGATAATCCTTGCTAAGTTTATTTATTGAAGCCTTCTAGTGGGATACCGTGTCTGTGAGAATGTCTCCCTGTTGAGTTTCCTTTCAAATTTAAGTGCAATATTTTTTATTACCCTATTGCTATTATTTGTCTCTTGACTCTTGGAGTGTGTGGCAGAATGAATGTAAGTCAGTCACTCTTGTTCCTTATTCTTTGGCCACAGTGGTGTGTACCTTATAGAGACTGAAAAACATCTGTATGTTTCTGTGCTGTGTCATAAAAGGAGGTGTGGAGACACAGCAGCATGTCTGGATTTGCATTCATATTCATTGTAGCCATTAATCCAGACATCACCTCTGATTAAAAAATCAGCTCAAATTATTTTATATATTTTTGTTTTGCAGGTTAAAGTTTTTTTTAATATTGTGTTAAAGTTATAAGTTTATAATACGTTAATAAGGATACAGTGTTATGCAGAGGTGTACTTATAACAATTTTATAGACAAATGATACTATTTACAGTCGCGCGGGGGGCGCGAAATGTTTTCTTCTTCCTAGGGGGGGCATGACAGAAAATAATTGAGAACCACTGGTTTATTCCATGCTTGCATTTCATGTGGACAGACTACAGGACATGAAAACTGTCAAAATGATGGCTCTGGTAGTTGATCAGAGCTCCTCTGGTTTTTATGTACAACAGCTTTAGCATTTAAGAACAGAACTAAGATAGTTGCTTTTCTATTCATGCATAATGATCCTTAAAAGAGCTCTTCTGTGGGGACCCTGCCATGGTCTAATTCAGACTGGAAATATAGCAAAGGAAACTATTTCCCCAATTCCTTTGTCCTGTTTTCCTCACTGGAAATAGCTGTTTGCAACCCACAAGGAGGGGATACTTTCCTAAGAGCTCACAATTCAAGAATACCAATGTGCCTGTGAGGTATCTCAGGGTGGGGAAGGCCATGGGGGTCCTGTTAATAGGACAGACCCTCAAGACCTCCCCAACCTACTGATATCTCCTGCTTCTCCCTCCCTTCCTGCAACAGGGACTCACTTACTTTGCAAACCTGTCTCCTCTCTTGTTTCTCTGCTTCTTTGCCTTTGAAGAAGGGAGAGGAGAGTTGGCTGGGAAATGCTTTTTGTGCAGAGAATAGATGCTCTAGGGTGCTATAATATAGCACAGATTCAGGCACCCATCCTCTTTTGCAGAGTCAGGGACCCAGAAACTTTCATTCTCTGCTGGGGAGAGGGAGTGGCTGCCTGCAGGTCTCCAGCTCCCTCCCTCCCCCCAACTATTTTCCAGTTAACTACTTAAGTGGGGCTTCTTTGTCTCACTTTGCAGGAGCACACTTGCATGCAAATGGGGTCAGACAGAGCGCTCTGTGTGTCTGTGCATGTGTACATGCGCGCGCACGCACACACACCCAAACTTCTGCCAATGGTGTGGGTGACACCTGAGCAGTGAGGCAGGGTGTGTGTGTGTATTTTCATCCCCATTCAAGCAGGGCCTCTTATTTCCTCCCCAGCACAGTCGGGGGATGCAGGCTGCTGCCACCTAAGCACCATGATTGCCCCCTCCCCAGCCAGCCAGCCAGCCCCACCTGACCTGCTCTCTGCTGGCTCCTGCAAAGCCTCGCCATTCTCCTCCTCCTCTTCTTCGTAGTCGTTGTCCTCCTCACCCAAGTGGCAGTTGGCTCCATAGGACAGGTTTTCATTTCCTCTCTATGACAGCAAACTCTGGTGGGTTGGAAGTGAGTGTGAAAGGCCCAAAAACCAGCTGGCCGTCAGGAGGAGTGCCTGCATGTGGATGCTAGTAGAACTGGCCTGGGGTGGCTGGGGTGCTGGGAGAGAAGGCTTTGCGTGCCACAGGTTCCCCATCACGGCTCTAATGCTTTCAATTCCTTTTTCAGATCAATCATGCAAGAGCTTCAAAGGCTCTGAGTGATAAAAGTCAGTTCCCCTTTTTCCACCACATTCTCCCCAAAGAAGGATTCCACTACCCAGCAATTGTCCACCTGCTCCTCCATTTCAGATGGACCCTGACTGGCCTCTTTGCTTCAGACACAGAGAAGGGAGAGGATTTCATGAGGACTTTTACTCCTGTGCTTGTCAGGAATGGAATTTGTGTGGTTATATCACAACAGTTCTCAAAGACTGGATATACTGTATTCCTCAGAGATTTCCTCTCTAAGTGGAGACAAGTCAATGTCTTTGTTCACTTCATAGAATTTGATTCCCCTTGGGACAGAATCCTTCCTTTCCATTTAACACTTATGCGTCTCCCAGGACCCATTGAGGGGAAAGTCTGGATCCTCACAGATTTTGCACTATATACAATCACAAAGCACAGACTTCTCAAATACATCCATAGTATTTGGAAATTTAATTATCGGCGAAAAGTAAGTCCAAAAGATTCTGCCTTTGAACCCCATTTCTTTGTGGAAAAAAAGTTTCAAGATCCTTATTTCCGCTGTTCTCTTTCAAAGAATGTCTTTTCTGTCAAAGGCCGCAGAAGATGCACCCAGAAAACCCCACTGGAGACCCAGGAGAAAAGGGACAGAGAATGGATGCAAAATTACTATCAACATTACACTCCCATGAAGACTCTAGCCCAGGCCTTGAATGCTGCATATTCCTCCAGATTGAGGAGGAGAAGGAACGAGGGAGAAAAGATCTTGGGGTCTCCAAGGCTGCAACCGTGGCAGGTAAGGGGTCCCGATATGGATCCATTAATCTTACTTTTTTTGGAGAAAGAATCCAGAGGAGAAGGAGGTGAACCATCTCAACAAATTTTACCAATTTAATTACTCAGGGAATTAATGGTTCCAAAGAGTTGATACCATGGCATTTTTATGTTTTGCACTGATAATTTGAAAATGCTGTATTCTTTCTTAAATGAATTCCTGTATTTGTGGGTTTGTGATTAGCCTGCTGGAATTCCACCTTTCTTCCGTCCCCATTGCACGTGGGTCTGTGTGCAGCTGGACAGGCAGCTAAGCTCCCCTATTCTCCTCCAATGAAAGGGAGCCTGGCGTGGATCTGGATGCTTTATTGGGAGAAGAGGGCAGGTGAAACTGAGGAGATGCAAAGAGTGGAAATCAAATAGAAAGATGAGATAGGCAGCATTAACTAACAGCCAACAAAGAAGCAGCTGGAACCTCTCCAGCGATGCTCCGTGTGAGGGACGGAGGCGTCTCCTGATGATCAGGGGTCTCGGTCACAACGGCTGCTTCCCTCTTCTCCAAAGGCTGACAGAAAATGGACCATATAGTTAGGCTTATCTGCCCCCGGCCACTAGGTGGGGCTAGAGCAACAACAGCACAACAGTTACATGTTGTGGCATGACAACCTTTATAAATTTGAAGGAGACCCTGAGACTATCTAGCCCAACCCCTCCTCTCTGCAGGAATCCCAGTTGAAGCTTCTCTAACTGATAGCTGCTCAGTCTTTGCTCTGAGATGATCCATGAAGAGGAGACTGAACTTCTCTGCTTTACTGGCTCAGCTCTAAAACAGCTCATCCTTTTATCATATTTTTCTCTCTCATTCAGCTACAATCTCCTCTCTTGTAACTGAATTTATTTTTCCATGTCTGACACTCTGGAATAATAGTGAGCAGATCTTACACTCGTGTGTAACATGAGTCGGTTATTGCAAGAGGACTGTATCCTCCCTTCTCCAACCGAGAGATTTTGTCAGTTGAAAAAGGGGCTCCCAGACTCCTCCTGATCTTCAGCTCTTCTCCTTGTTGTCTTTACTCAAGGCTAAGAGCAGCTCCTTTGAGCTCTTCCTTGGCTTCTTTGTCCTTCTCTGAAGTTCACATAGATTTTATGCAAATTCTCCTCCACGTGGTTGCATTTGCCTTCTTTCCATGAACATCTCCCGGCTGACTCAGATTCTGTTTCCAGTTAACTACTATTTTGAAATCATTTTCACAAGCATACATATCAAATTTGGTATCCCTCATCTTTCTTCCAGTCCATCATTATTGGTCTTATATGAGACTCTATTGTTAGTCAAGTCCTAGTAGCTAAAAATCAGATATTTTTCTACAGCTTTTTACTCATGCACCCTTCTCTGGGTCCTAATCATAAATATTGTTTCTGGAAACTTGATATTCCTCTTATAAAATTTAATTTTATTCAAAAAGGTAAAATACAAGTTTTGGAAAATAAAACTATTATAAAGACAAAACAAAACAAGGCAATATTTTTTTTAAAAAATGCACATTAAAAACAGACAAAAACATGCATATTGTCCCCCCAGTTGAATACAATACAGCAATAATATTTGCTCCCCCTTACAAAATAGGCCCACAATTGTACACTACATATCTATTTGCAACTACTTGTCATCTATCTGCTGCATAAAAAATGTAGTTAACAGGCAATCCAACAATAAAGTTAAATGAAGCAAAACTTCAAAATTGTCTGTAATCTGCTGTTGTATTTAACTCATAGATAGTTTACAGGGGCTTCTTATCTACTACAGACCACCACAATCATTACCTCTGATCCATCCAGAATCTGTCCAGGGTTAAACATCTTTGTTTGATTCTTAATAATAATTCATTTCCTTAAAACTTTAATTAGGATCTTTTCCAACAACTGCGTTCCATTCCCCAAAGTCATAGGACCTCCTGTAAATAATAAAACACTAACTCTTAAGACTTGTTTTCCAGTTAAATATGACAAGTCCATTCCCCAATCTCCCTCAATCTTCTTGAAAGAATCCATTTCATCAGTCATCCGTTCTGTCTACTTTGAGTCTTCAGGGTCCATGGCCTCTCCAGCCATCTCCAAGCAGCCTGCCTTTAAACCAGACTTCTTCCTCAGGGATGCCAGCAGCAAATTAAATTCCAGTCCATCGATCCAATCCATCCGATTCAACAATTGTTGCTTGTTTCTGATTATCGTCTATAAGTTGATTTAAAACCCCTGTTATTTTATCAAACTTTTTAAATGAAGTTTCAAATAAGGCTTGTAAGTTGAAAGACTTTATATTCTTTAAATCACATCAAAATAATTTTAAACCCTGGATGTCAGCAGAGGTACAATCACTTCTGAGAGCCCGAAACTCTACCTTCAAGGCAAGAAACGAAGACAAATACAATGAAGTCAGGGCAAACTTGAGAAGAGGCATTAAGGCAGCTAAACAGAAATACAAACAAAAGTTAGAGAAGTATCTGGAAAATAATAACTCAAGAAAGTTGTGGCAGGGGCTACAATACCTAACCAACTAAGGGCAATATGGAAAAAATAGCCAATGCTAATGCCCTGCTAGTAGAGGAGCTAAATAGCTTCTTTGCCCGCTTTGAGGTCAAAAGATCAGTCTCTGTGGCTCTAGCCCAAAGGCCCTCTGACCTTCAGCCACTCACCCTGGATGAACATCAAGTGAGAACTGAGCTGAAGGCTGTAAATCCCAACAAAGCTGCAGGTCCAGATGGGGTGTTAGGGAAAGTGGTAAAAACCTGTGCTGACCAATTAAACAGGAGTCCTGACAAGGATTTTTAACATCTCCCTGCAACAGGCTAGAGTCCCATCATGCTTGAAAGCAGCCACAATTATCCCAGTTCCGAAGAAAGCAGCCATAAATAGCCTGAATGACTATAGACCCATTGCACTGACGTCTATAGTGATGAAGTGCTTTGAGAGACTGGTCCTACAACACCTCAGGTCCTGTCTTCCACCAAATTTTGATCAACACCAGTTTGCTTATAGAAGCAACAGGTTGACAAGGGACACCATTGCCAATGCTCTACATATTGCACTGAGCCACCTTGAGAAATCTGGGAATTATGTCAGAATGCTTTTTATAGACTATAGCTCGGCCTTTAACACCATCTTACCAAGAGTTCTCATTGAAAAGTTGACTGACCTGAATTTCCCTCCCCTCACTTGTGAATGGATCAAAGATTTCCTGACGGATCGTCTACAAACAGTAAGGGTTGGGTCCTTTACATCTTCCATGCTGAAGCTCAGCACAGGCTCCCCTCAAGGCTGTGTACTCAGCCCCTACCTGTACTCGCTGTATACATATGACTGCATATCCTCTGATCCATCCAACATCATAATAAAGTTTGCAGACGACACAACGGTGCTGGGTCTCATAACTGGAGGGGATGAATCAGCATATAGGGAAGAAGTCCAGAAGGTATCCACATGGTGCTCAAGAAACAACTTACATCTAAATACTAGTAAGACAAAGGAGATGGTGCTAAGTTTCCGGAAGCACAGAGAGGAACCTGCCCAACTGTATATCGAGGGGGGCTGTGTGGAGAGGGCTTCCTCTTTAAATTCTTGGAAGTGCTTATTAGTCAAGATCTCACCTGGAAAAACAACACGTCTCTGGTGATTGGTAGGGCCCAACAGAGAGTTCATTTCCTTAGACTCCTGCGAAAAAATTAGGCGGAACAATGGCTGATAAACTCTTTCTATCAGTCCACCATATAAAGTGTCCTCACATATTGCATTATAGTATGGGATGCTGGTTTAACAGTTGTGGACAGGAAGGCACTACAGAGAGTGATCAATTTGGCACAAGGAACCATTGGTTGCCCTCTGACACCACTGGATGACATTGCCAGATCTCGCTGCTTTAGCAGAGTATGGAAGATACTCAGAGATGATTCACACCCTGGTCAGTGTCTCTTTGCACTTCTACCATCGGACAGAAGACATCAAAGTATAGCCAGCCAAACAAATAGGTTTAAAGATAGTTTCTATCTTTGGCCTGTCAGACTTTTAAATACAACCACAATCACTCCCTGCACATGTAGATACATATGCCTAGTTTTTTCTTTTTCTTTCTTTTTAAATTTCTGCTATAATTTTGCACCAGTGAGGTTAAAACCAATTTTTGTATTTATTTTGTACAATGACAATAAAGATTATACTATACTTAGCTTACTCTTAACATCTTATTAATTACCATATTAATGACAACATACAAAAATTGATAACCAATGGCAAATTATTCTCCACCACCTTTAGGTTTCATAGGAAAGATTAAAAAGGGTTAACAATTATTTGAGTATCATTTTGAAATCAGTTTTTATTCACTTAATTATCATACCACCCCTCAGGTTTCCAATCACATCACAAAAATTCTTTGTGGGTCCTTTACTGAAATCCAGTTCTATCACCGCAGTGGTGGGTTTCAAAATTTTTTGGAACCTACTCTGTGGGTGTGGCTTCCTTTGTGGGAGTGGCTTGCCAGCCATGTGACTGGGTGGGAGTGGCTTGCCAGCCATGTGACCGGGTGGGAGTGGCTTGCCGGCCAAGTTCAGAGAACACCAAAGGACCCCACAGTCCTCTCCCTCCTTATCTTTTTCCTTTTTGTCCTTCGACTTCTCCTCCTCCTCCTTTCCCCACAACCCCACTCCCTTCTGGCACTGATGATGTTACCTAGTTTGGTAATGAAATGTCTGTAAGAATATCACCAAGCTCAGAAAGCAGCAAGTATCCCACTATCCCCCACCTCCTCTTTCTCCCTTTCTTTCTCCTTTTTTGTCCTTTCTGCTCCTCCCCCCCACCCCACCCCCTTCTAGCACTGATGATGTTACCTAGTTTGGTAATGAAATGTCTGTAAGAAAACCACCAAGCTCAGAAAGCAGCAGGGATCCCCTATCTCCCACCTCCTCTTTCTCCCTTTCATTCTCCTTTCTGCTCCTTCCCTGCGCCCGTGCTCAGATCACACGGGCGCAGCCCGACCGGAGAAGTTTCTCTTCTCAGAAATGTCTTCTCGGGCTGCGCCCGTGTGATCTGAGGAACCACGTGATTCACCTCACTCACTATCTCCCTGGCGACGGGATGGTGCTTGCCTGCGCTCCACCAGCTCGGGCGCAACCGGAGAAGTTTCCTCAGTGGAGCTCCTGAAAGAGACGCAGGCTGCCACCGCTCCACTGAAGACATTTCTGAGAAGAGAAACTTCTCCGGTCACGCCCGAGCTGGTGGAGCGCAGGCAAGCGCCGTCCCCTGACAGGGGCAGGGCAAGAACTTACTTCCGGGTTCATTGACCAACAGGATCGTGCGATCCGGTGCAATCCGGCAGAAACCCACCACTACACCAGAGTCCCCATAATCTATTTAGGAAGTGCAATGATATGTGAGAATGTCTTTTGGGATGAGGAGAAGAGAGGCTGCCTAGGGAAGGATCAGATAAGAGGGGAGAATCCTGCAGCTGCATAATGGGAGGGAGAGAAAGTACTAACTCAGAAAGGATCCTTGCTAACTTTTCAGGCTGAAAAAAGTGTTGGTGGGAAATGTGTTCTTTCAGATTTTAAATTTTTTGTTAAAGTCACATTACAATAAAGCAGAATTAGCACATCTGGATGTGTTTTCATCAGAATGACCAGGGAGAAGATTAGCCTGAAAGATTTCTTCTTGAACAACCCATGCTTTCTGGGATTTAATCTTTTGTTTTCAAATAGTTTATGAATCATCTTTTTTTCCTCTGTTCATTTTATTTGTTATCTGCTCTAGAATGTTCCCTATAATTGACCAACTGTGTCGATTATATTTTCTCTATATTTTGTCAGTATATGATTGACACATTTTTCTCACACTTTTTCATTCACTTATGAAGATAATGGCAGTATTTGTATCATATTTAACCATATTTATAGATTGGACAATTGTAGAAGAAAGATTCAATGTGGGATAAGAAACGAAGTTTTCTGCTTTTCAAATTCCTGGATTTTCCTATTCTAGTTTCATCCCTTTCTGAAGAACAATGAATTTTGGAATATTTCTCAGAGAAAATTATACTTGGATGAACATGGAGAAATAGCAGCAGATCTGGCCATTTCGGGCTTCTTGGTTCTCCCCAAGGAGGATGCCAGGAGAGAGATTCTGGCATATTTTAAAAGAGAGAGACTTTCTATCAACCAAGGTGCTCTTTCACTGCTGAAGTTGCTCAATAAGGTGGGATAAATTTTGGTGTCTTTTCTGTTTTCCAAAGCCTGAGGTCCCATTTCAAGTGGGCAAAGCCTAGAGCAGGGGTGTCCAAACTTGGGAACTTTAAGACTTGTGGACTTCAACTCCCAGAATTCCCCAGCCAGCTGGCTGGGGAATTCTGGGAGTTGACGTCCACAAGTCTTAAAGTTCCCAAGTTTGGACACCCCTGGCCTAGAGTCTTCAGGGTAGTTGGCCTTCCATGCCAGTTGGTGTCATCTAATGGAAGTTCTTCAACAGATGGGGCCTAAGTGGAGGGGCTTTGGAAATATTTCAAGATCTTACTGGTCAGAGGTTTCTTTCTTCATCACAGTTCTATTTCATACTTAAAAATCTAGTGGAATCTTTAAATCTTTAACAGTAAACTTTATTCTCAGTTTTAATATGAATGTATAATTATATTTAAATCTGTTTTCAATTACATCACTCAAGACTTCATTAGATAGAAAAGTACTTTATTATAATGTTAAATTCCAATAGCAAAAGGGAGGAACTAAATGAAGAATCTGCCAGTTGTTCTACCTCCTGCATCTGTTTAGAAGAAGTCAGAGGCTTCATATTTACCTCAGTGAAGACCAGAGGCTACTTGTCTCCATCCATTTCTCCCTCCATTTTCCATGTACGGAGAGTCCTAACATCATTTCTTTGGCATTCCTTTTTTTCCCGCCCTTAGACTCTGCCTCAGTCCAACTGTGCAGAAAGTTGCCATCCTGGATTTGTTAAGAGGGCTCGAGAAGGAGAGCCAGTTTGCTGCTATGACTGCGTTCCTTGTCCAGAGGGGACCTTCTCCACTCGGAAAGGTTGGTGACACCAGAGGAAAAGAAGGCCTTGTAGAAAAGGACTTTTCCACAGCATTTTGATAGAAAGTACAAATTAAAGCATGAATTGAAGTTCAACTCTTTTTTTGTTTATTCAAAATGCACTAAAAATCCTCTAATTTTATATGCCTCAGTTATAAATGAATTAGAAAATTATATTATCTTTTTTTTCTGTGGAATGGTTAAGCAACCCATGTTGGAAAATATTCCTGGAATCAGGCTTTGTCCAAAAAGTATTTCTTGAAATATAAAAAACCAGAATATTAAAGAAATATTGCTTTTTGGCTTTCTCAGATACACAAAAATGCACCAAGTGTCCAGATGATAAATATCCAAATGAGGACAGAGTCCAATGTATCCCCAAAGTTATAACCTTCCTGTCTTATGAAGAACACCTGGGCATCATCCTGGTCTCTTTTGCCCTATTCTTGTTCTTAATCACAGACCTTGTTTTAATCATCTTCATAAAATACCGAGAAACTCCCATTGTCAAAGCTAACAACCGGGACCTCTCCTACATCCTCCTGGTCTCCCTCCTCCTTTGCTTCTTGTCTTCTTCTCTCTTCATTGGTCAACCAAGGAAAGCCACCTGCCTTCTCCGACAAAAGGTCTTCAGCATCATCTTCTCAATTGCCATTTCTTCTCTCTTGGCCAAAACCATCACAGTGGTGCTGGCCTTTCTGGCTACAAAACCAGGAAACCGAGCAAAGAGATGGTTGGGGAAGAACTTGGCGAACTCCATCATCCTTTCTTCTTCTGCTGTCCAAATTATCATCTGCTCCATCTGGCTGGGAGTTTCTCCCCCCTTTCCTGACTCTGACCTCCACTCCCAGCCTGGAGAGATCATCCTGCAATGCAACGAAGGGGCTGTTGTCATGTTCTACGTCACCCTCAGCTACATGGGCTTCCTGGCTGCCATCTGCTTCACGGTGGCTTTCCTGGCCAGGAATCTCCCTGGGGCCTTCAACGAAGCCAAGCTGATCACCTTCAGCATGCTGGTCTTCTGCAGTGTCTGGGTGACTTTTGTGCCCACCTACCTGAGCACCAAAGGGAAATACATGGTGGCTGTTCAGGTCTTCTCCATCCTGGCCTCCAGTGCTGGTCTGCTGGGCTGCATCTTCATCCCCAAGTGCTACATTATCCTTCTGAGGCCAGACCTGAACACAAAGGAGCATCTCACAGCCAGAACAAATGTAAAAGCATGAGAGATAACACTATTATGATTGTGGAAGAATTGTAAAATTTCCTTTTCTTTGAAAGAAGACATTAATTATTTCCACTTAAATAGTATGCAGGAGTCAAAGAAAATCATATCAACATGTTTGGAAATGGGAAATGGTTGAATGAGTGTAATTCTTGTAACTCCCTTCCCTTTCAGCTCAATAAATCTTGAAAGTCATTCAGAGGCATCTTCCTTCCCCACTGACTTCGCTAGTCAAAAGGTGAGAAAAGGTGATCACATGACCCAGGGACTCTGCAACCATCATAAGTACATGCCAGTTGCCAAGCATCAAGATTTTTGATCATGTGACCATGGGGATGCTGCAATGGTCATAAGAGAGAAAAAATTGTCATAAATCTCTTTTTTCAGTCCCATTATAACTTCCAGTGGTCAACAGAGAAACTGTTGTAAGTTAAAGACTCCTTTTACCATTGCTAGGAGTTGGTCCTGGATGATTTGGGCCCAGGGCTGCTTTGGGGGCCATAAACTCCTGAGCTGCCTCTGAGCTCCCACCTGGGGATGGCTGTCTGGAGCCCCCCAGCACCATAAGCCCAGGGGACTCCACCGCCCGCCCAGCCCCAGAGCCCCGGAGGTCAGGCAGGGAGTCTGGTGCAAGAACAGCAGCCCTCACTGACCCCTCCTGGTGCCCAACTGAAGAGACAGCCTCCCTCATCTGGCCATCTGTGGGGCAAGGGCCCTGCATGCCCCCCAAGCATCCCCCCTCTCCTCCCCTCCTGTCCCCTGGAGTCTCAGCTGGTGCCAAACCCAGAAACCGTCCAGGCAGAGCTCCGTGAGCAGAATCGCCCCCTCCAGTCCCAGCCAGGTCTCAGGGATGCAGTCAGAGCAGCCGTTTCCTCCACCATGAAGTCCTGGATGAAGGGAGCTTTATTGCAGACTGGCCTGGCATTCACCAACCTGCAGTGCCTTCAGAACCTGCCATCCAGGACTTGGGTTTGAGTCCGAGAGGCTGGACGGAGCCACAGGAACGAGATCCCTCTGACTCGGTCCCCGTGAGTGACCCATTTCTCAACTCTCTCCGTGTTTTCCTCTCTCCCCATCACTATTGGGATCTTCTGACCTGCTCAGACTCCTTTGGATCCCTCCCCTCTTCCCAGTTAATGGCCATGGGGGTCCCGGTCTGTGGCTCTCAATTCCATCACTCAGTCGGGTGGGGGGGGGAGGGATGTAAGGGGAGGAAGCCCTGCGGTTCTTCCACGTTAGCCTCAGCACCAGAAGGAGCTCCCACCCACCCCCATCTTTCCCACTCTAGAGGGGGTCTCTCCCACTGGCCAGTTGGGGGCAAGTGGGGAAGGCAGCCATCATTCACACATACACATAAATACACACACACACACACACGCACACACACACTGTCTCTGTCTCTGACCCAGTGAGAGTTGTGTATTCTGGGGGATGGTGCAGAGCTCTGGGGCCATGAGATGTGCCTGAATTGCACGTGGGGTTCAGCCTGATCCCTGCAGGAAGAAACGGGCCCTCCTTGAGGTTGGAGCCTGCAGGTATCCAGAAAATCTTTTACTGAATTAAAAACTCTGCTGTCCCCTTTAAAGGGTCTCTACCTCCCAGGCTTTATCACACAAGCAAAGATCAAAGTTGTGTTCAAGAATTACAGAGGTGACATCCTCACATACATTTCCTCAAATATGTTTCTGCCAAAGGAAGGGGGGGGGGCTGTAAGGGTCGTAATCTTAATACTGAGGACTAGAAACATGGGAGAGCACTCATTCCCATGCCCTCTTTGCTATCACAATAGCAGAAGGCTGCATTTCTGAGACTACAGGCAATGTAAATAAAAACACTCAGAGATAGCAACCACAAACAAGGTGTTTTGGGCATAAATAAATCCCGTGTTCTTTTCTTGACAGCCTGGTTGAGAAGGAGCCAAAACCTGAGATGTTGCTTCATTCTCAACCCAGATTGCAGAAGGTTTAGCTCTTGTCTTGTGAATGTCACCATGGACCCCAAACTCAAAAGAGATCCTATAAAAAGTTTTCCTTCCTGTGTGCAGACAGGCTCCCTTGGCCAGCACATCACTGATTGGGGGTAAATCTAGGTGAGTTCACAGAACATGCTTAACCCAGGTTAATGAGAGGGAACTGCTGTGCCCAATGGGGCATGCCGTGCTTAGTGTGATGCTTCCCATGTTTACATAGTAAAGAGGAAAGTTCCACCAGAATGACAGAATGTGTCAAATGGGGTAAAAAGATATGAAAATCTCAGTCAATATTTTCAGAGGCTCTCTGGGTGACCCAGGATGAGACCCCTGCTTGTTAGAGGTTCCTTTTGGAATAGAAGGGAGAAAGATTGGTTCCTTCTAAAGCCCTTGCCCACCCACCCACCCCACAGACACTCAGGACCAATCATGGGCAGTGCCAGGCCGAGATGAGCCCAACTTGCTAAAACAGCCATTGAAATGCCTGAAAAAAGCTGGATGCCCTTAACATCTGCTGTGAACTTGACTCATTCAGTCTGTTGATGAAGCCATACAACCCGGGAAGAAGGGTTTCTTCCCTGAATAACAGAATTGGAAGGGACCTCAGAGGTCTTTCTAGTCCAACCCCCTGCTTGAGCAGGAGATCTTATACTATTTTGGGTTCTGAAGAGCAAGAGACCCCATGTTTTCCTAAGTACCAGAACATCATCAGTAGGTCAGGAGGGATTCCAAAATAGGGGGCTATGACGGATTTGTTTAAGGCTAGCCCCACATGTTGATTACAAGGAATTAATTGAAAAAAAGGCAGTTAACTATGTCAAGTCCTAGAAATATCTAATGCCTCTTCGTACGTTACCTGCTTTTGTGTGGTGGAGGGTCTTCTGCCAAGGCCCCCTCAGCCTGCACAGGTGGGGCATCCATATTGGCAAATGGGGATCCTGGAAAAGCCACCCTTGGATCTGAGGAAGCGCAGGGCATCCCCATATGCATCACAGCCCAATCCCCCCTTCTCCTTGGAGGCCGCTTCCGCCGTCTGTGGCAAGATTTCACTCTCACCACCACCCTTTGCGAGGCTGATTTCTTCCGGGGCTCTGCTGCCATTTTGTCCAAACACCGTCAGTGGAACTCTACAGCCATCTAAGACATCTGGATTTCTGAGGCATCTTCCCAGGACTGTTTCTTTGGTCCGTCCGCCCTTCACAGTCGATGACACACAACTAAGCGTTAAAGATTGCGTGTTTATTTCCAGCTTCAGCAGGACATGAAGAAGATACAAAGACGAGACTCCTCCTTCAAAATAAGGGATTCACAAGTGATTTTCAGTACCTATTAAACTTCAGGTGTGACTTTCAATATAGAAAAGAATTCTACGCTAGAATTCTTGAATATCCTGGGTCTCATTAGATGACAATTGACATTTTTACTTGCATTAAATAGGTACAGATGCTAAACAATGTGCAATTTTCACTCAGTCACTGAACTGAACTTCTGGAACGGAAATGTCACAACACTATTACACAATTACGCTAATATTCTGTCATTCCAACATAATTTTTAAATAAGCAAGTTGAATGAATTCTGCACCCACTAATAAATTCTGCATTTTATGAATGCTTAGGCACGTAGCCCTGAACACATTCATAGGAAACTTTTGGCCCAATCGGCACTGATAGCAGATCAATGCAGCCCTTTTCAACTAATATATTTTATAACTTTATGAGATGCTGGAGACTGTAAATTGTCATAAGATCCACAGAAATGAAGGTCAGTGTTCTGGGTTTTTTTTTCCAGGAACATCTGACTTTTGAAAAATAATCATGCATGTGGATGGTATTAAGTGTAGACATTTTAGATGGAAGATTTTATCTGGTTAGATATTTTTCATTGCTGACTGTTTAATACTTATTTAAAATAACTTGTCTCCCATTCCAAAAATACCAGAGAGATGTTTTTATTTTCTAAAAATCTTTATCTGCCTGTCGTGGAACATTAAGAAATATTCCTACTTGTCAAATCCTACATTCTGATCTTGTGATGGGCTTATCCACATTACTCTGCCAGCAAACTGATAGTAAATCTAATCCCTTGTTATCTGTTGTGTAATCTTGCTTGTCTTTTGGTGCCAGGAAATGTTTCTGGCTCTTTAAAGCAAATTTAATACATGGTATTTCTGGAAACACAGTACAGTCAAGGTTAGGATTATGTTAACGAGAGCGTGAGTGACGTTAAGATGTAAATGATTGAAAGAGTGAACTAATTGAGAGATGAGATTTAATAGCTTCCCTTTTGGGATGACTAGGAACCCATGGAAGTGATGTTTCAAAGCGATGCGGAGTCTGGCGTGACGGGATTCAGCATAGCTGGTGGGGGAGCCGAAGGCCTATTTGTAAAGCAAGAGCTCCAGGGGTCCCCAGCACCAAACCCCTCTGGTCCAAGAGAAGGTACAGTGTTGCTCTTGGAGTATGTTGGTGCTTTCTCTTAAAACCATTAACTAAGAAAATGGCCATATCTTCAAAGCACGCATTTTAAAAATAATAACCATACGGTACTTTTTAAAAAGTATTGTACAATGAAGGTGCTGCAGGGCAGAGACAAAGTAGTACAAGCAGTCCTCGACTTACGATCAGATCAATGTTATAATAGACCCCCCCAAGGTCCATATGACTTAGATTTGAAGGTGTGAGGGTCACCCCCCCTCCCCCCAGTTGTGTGTTTGCATCTTGAGCGCTCAGCAACTGGCCTGTATTTGTGGCCGTTTGCAACATCCTGCAGCCACATGACTCCCATTTACTGTATTTTTGCCAACGACAGTGTTCACTTTATGACTGCCATGTTCGCTTAATGACCACAACAGAAAAGACTGTAAAATTGTGCATGGCCACTTGATGACCTACTTAATGACCAGTGTAATTTACAACCGTAATTCCAAGCTCAATTTCACACATAAGTGGAGGACTACAAGTACGTACTTTTCACAAGTGAATGGAAAGTAATAGACTTTGCAAATTCAGACGAGGAGCCGAGGGATGGATCTGATTGTCTGAAAGGCCTGTTTCTCTTTTCCAGCCAATCAGCTTCTGAGGGTCAGAATCTTTTCTGAAAATATCAAATATGAAGATGCCCTTAAGATCCTACAGTATTTTGAGCCACACAGAGGACGGCTTGTTCGTAAAAGAACTCTGGTTGGGAAAGATGAGCTGGAAGGAGGATATTTGGCAACACAGTCTAAAAAGGGGAAATCAAGTCAGGTAATGTATTGTTCTTGAATTATACTATGGATTAAGGTGGGCATCAGGAAAATCTACCTGTAAGCGAAGTAATTTTAGGACTTTAAAAAAAAGTTTCCCCAACCTACCCAAAGGGAAATAAAACTATGAGGACAGGTGGCTTGCTTAGGTCCTGGTTCTTCCCTAGGAAACGTACAGTGAAAATACAGCGTCTTCCAAAGTCAGGCTGCATGGAAAATTTCTTATATAAATTGTTTGAATTGAATAAGAACAGTATACAAAAGTTAGAACATTTGGAAAAAGAGAAGGACGATAAAGCATTTTTAAAATTAATTAAAAGGTGAAAAAAACCATACTGATACTGATATCGCCATCCCGATTGCCTGTTGGTTCCAGATGCAATTCAAGTTTCTGGTTGTCACCTTTCATGCTTCAGGGCCTGGATGATGTCACCTTTCATGGTTCAGGGCCCAGATGAGGTCACCTTCCATGGTTCAAGGCCTGGATGAGGTCACCTTTCATGGTTCAGGGCCTGGATGATGTCACCTTTCATGGTTCAGGGCCTGGATGATGTCACCTTCTGTGCTTCAGGGCCTGGATGATGTCACCTTTCATGGTTCAGGGCCTGGGTGATGTCACCTTCCATGGTTCAAGGCCTGGATGAGGTCACCTTCCATGGTTCAAGGCCTGGATGAGGTCACCTTTCATGGTTCAGGGCCTGGGTAATGTTACCTGCCCACCTGGGAACGTCTATCAGAGAGGTCTGGTATCCTCTTGAACAGGCATCACCACCTACGGAGGCCACAGAAGCCTCCCTTAGCTGTCAGTCAGGGGCCTTTCTCTGGAACAGCATCCTACCAGGCATATGGATGGGCCTTTCCATTGGGATCTTCAGAAAGACAGGAGTTGGGAGTATCTCACCAACCTCAGATGAAAGATCTCTCTGGATAAGCAAATTTTTATATTGTGGTTTTTAAATATTTTATTCCTGATAATTCTTTGCACAAATGGTATTTATTTTAATTCAAATTACATATTTGAGGAGTTGATTATAATTGTCCTATAATCCTTGTAATTTTTAAAAAATGATTATAAATGGTACTCCATATGCATTATTTTTCATAAACAAACATTTTCCTTTTTAGAATTTTTCTCCCCAGGGAATGGATCCAATGGAAAGACCTGAAAAGAGAATCTCAGAGGAAGATAAAACAAACTTAATTGTAAAACAGAGAGTGGGAAGACAAAACAGAACTGGAAAAGAGACTGTAGCAGCCTCTGAAGTCTTCCCTTGCTGGGACTGTTCCTTGCGAAGGGGAAAAGGGCTACACGCTCAGTCTTCACGCCTTTAAAAGGAAACAGAAGTGTTCAAAGCAGCTGTTGATTGCAATGCTGGTTTCATGTTATTAATCTCATAGTATCTATATAAACCTTCATGCTGGATTCTAACATAGAAAATAATTATAGATCATTAGAGAAATTGTAAGAAATGTAATAAATTTTTCAATCCTGAGTCTATTATTTATTCTTTTGCAACATTTTCTTCCTACAAAACGGAAAGCAAATTACATGAGTGTGTGTATGTGAGAGAGAGACCTTTATTTGTCTCACTCAGATGAAGGTCTCTCGTGCAGCCACACCAGCCTTACTCTCAGCCTAGCATGCGTTGTTGTCAGGGGCAGAAATGTGGGCAAAAGTGTGGAAATTTGTCATAAACCTGTTTTTTCACTACCATTTATTAGGATGCCATAAATCATTGTATTTGCAAACAGTTTTTAAGTGGGGCCATTGCTAAATGAGGCCCGTATTTAGTATTTGTTTAGAATTCCAGTCTCACTTAGTAATAGAGGAGCAATTACTCCTGTATTACTAGATTTCTCTTTGTAGAATCTGTTTTGTAGTAAGTCCCATGCCTGCACTGAGAGTGAAGGATTCCTCAGACCAGACTTTGAAGTGCCTAGAAATTATATAAAATAAAAGAGAACAATGTTGTAGTATGCATTAACATACCCCCACAAAGGCAAAGTCCATAGCTTCTTTATATTAACAATTGTCCTTTAAAAAAAGTCTTTTCACAACTTTCTTTTTTTAGAAAAATATTTTTTTATTTTTGAATAAACACAAACAGACAAAACACAACAAACACCACAAAAATATCTTCCATTACAAATTATAAAGAGTGTGTCAATTAGTTACAAAGAGCTTTTGTGCATCCCTTCCACAGTCATCACCTACAATTCATATCAAGTTCTATGTTTTAAATCAAATATATTTATATATATTACTAACATCATATCTCAATCTTCATATGACTATGATTGTTTTTCCGTACCTTTATATAAAATATTCCAAAATTTAAAGCAAAACCACATGATGGCATTCTGTTATCTATTCTCAATATCATCCAGCAACATTACATCTTTACGACATTTTCTAAATAAAAATAATAAATATGTTTAATAACAAAGTTTCTAGACCTCCTTTCTTAATCACTGTTTAAAATTTATATCCAATTTCCCATTTATCATGTCAATAGAAATATTACATTATTATCATTATCAATCATTTATTTAACAACATCCGTCATCATTTCATTTTTATTTTTTGGTCTTAGTTTAACTAAATTTGACTTACTCTTTTTTTAATATAAGCTTTTATACATAACAGTGTTTCTAAACTTCCTTTCATGATCACCATTTAGAATTTATACCAAATTTCCTCTTATCAAACCAATACATATGTGTACATTGTTATCATTATCAATTATTTATCTAACTATATCCATTATCACTTCATTTTTAACATAATGCTCTAATTTTAACTAAATTTGACTAGTATTTTGTTATTAGTTTTCATATCTCAACCTGTGTCTTTCCAGTAATAGTGCAGTCTTATGTCTTTTGCCATTTGTGGAATTAGTCTTCTGGTTATTTCCTGAATCAAATTTGTGTAGACTTCTCTTCGCAACTTGTTGCTTTTTGCATATCTTGTAAAATCGGCAGACCCTTCCTCCGCTTCTTTAATCAGCTTATCTTTGGTTATCAGTAGTGCTTTTGTCAAAGTTTATCTCCTTGGATCCATCAATTCTTCTCTTTTTTCTTCTTCTAAACCTTGAAATCTGGAGTAGAGCTCCTTTCCATCTATCTTCCTTTTCTATGTTCCACTCTTTCCATCTCCAACCACACTCAGTTCACTGTCAGTATCCACAATTATCTTGCCTCTTTGTTCATTTTTCCCTTGGGCTTTTAGGACTGTAACCTCCACTTTTTCCATTTGCTAGATTTTTTTCAATTTTTCCATCAAATTTTACTGCATTACAATCTATATTTTCCAATCTCTCCTCAATTCTCTCTAATAATTTTCTAATAATGTTTGTAATAATTTTTGAATTTCAAACATAATCTGTTGTAATGTTATGGTTTCTTTTTGTTGTGCCATACTTCCAACTAGTAAACATTGCCACTCTAGTTTCAAAATAAGATTTTGTTTTCACTTCACTGCAGCAGCCAAAGAAGCATCCAAAGAGCATCTGTGTAAACAACCCGTGCTCTTCTTCTTATCTCTTCTGTAAACAAGCTGAAGCCTTTGAAGTGCAAAGTCAAAATGATCAAAGAGAAAAAAGAGAAAACAATATTCCCAGGACTCAGCCTCCAACCTCCAAGTGGCAGTGTAACTTCTTTTCCCTCTGATATTACTACCCTCTTTATATTCCTTTTAAATCTTCTTTATAATCCAGGCTTAAAAGAAACAAAATTCTTAAATGGAGCAAAAGAAAAAACCCCTCCAAACCAATATTATAAAAATAAAGAAAAAGATTTAATCCATAGGTTAAAAAAAAGAAATAGAAGAAGAAAAACCAATACTTTCACTTTAAAAAGTAGGGAATACTTGCAAAACTTCCGTCCATAAATAATAATAATAATAAAAAGGATAACACACTGTCCAATATAGCTTAATTTTGCCGCTTATTTTTCTTTTCTTTGTAAGTTTAATTTAGCTTTGACTTTTTGGGGGGGCAGTCTCTTTTATAACAATAAAATTTCCTCACCAGATGGACACACTTTCTCTTTCCGCTTTCCTCCCATTGTGGAGCTGTCCTAACTTCAGCAGTTTTTGGCTGTGATTCTGTCGCCGGCAAGAAGAGATTCTCTTGGATCAATCAAGGACTTTGCGATGTCCCTGAGAACAGCAAGACGTACTCTTCCCTGTCACTGTCTCTTTGGGAAGGTTTAGGTCCAAAAGGACAGTCCAGCGGCAAGGGTATCGACTGCGATCTTGGAGCTCCAAGATCGCATGTCGTATCATTGCGACGTCAGCTCCTGTTCCCTTTTCACAACTTTCTGTTGGGATCTCAAAGAATATACAGGAATCTTCCAAGTGTGTCTTCCATCATTTTATGGCCTCTGAGGGCTGTTGTGCTGAAAGAGAGGAACGGACCATACCGGTAGTTCCTTATTTTCTCTATTTACTATGCAGAAGGAAAAGCTATAATGGAACATTATTTTAGAAGCAATATTTCATATTCCACAATCTCGGGAACCAATCTCAATAATAATAATAATAATAATAATAATAATAATAATAATAATAATAATAATAATAATAATAATAATAATAATAATAATAATAATAATAATAAAAAAAAATAAATTTAATTTGTTAGCTGCTCCCTCTCCAAAAGGACTCGGGGCGGCGTACAATAAAAAAACCCATACATATATACATATACATACAATACATATACACATAACATACAAACACATACATGTATCCGGAGGAGGTTACACTCGTTAAAAGCATACAATAGTAATAATAGAATTAAAATTAACAATTAAAATACCCTCAGTTAAAATTACAAATTTAAAAAAGATTGTCAAGAGCAATGGGATAAAACTATGGTTGAGCCAGGCCAGCTAATTGGAAAAGGTGGGTCTTGAGCTTTACACGGAAGGAGCGGAGATCGGAGGTAATCCTGATGTCAAGGGGGAGGTCATTCCACAGGCCTGGGCCCATCACAGAGAAGGCTCTGCTCCGAGGTGTCGCCCCCCAACACTGTTTAGTGGATGGCACCTGGAGAAGTCCCTCTCTGTGCGAGCGGATTGGTCGCAGGGATGTATGGGGCAGGATGCGATCCCGCAGGTAACTAGGTCCTGTGCCATGGAGCGCTTTAAAGATCGTAATCAAAACCTTGAAACGCACCCGATAGACCACAGGAAGCCAGTGCAGCTGGCGCAGGAGAGGTGTTACATGGGAGTATCTGGTACTCCCCATAATCACCCGCGCGGCCGCATTCTGGACCAACTGCAGTCTCCGAGTGCATCTCAAGGGAAGCCCCATGTAGAGAGCATTGCAGTAGTCTAGGTGAGACGTCACCAGCGCATGAGTGACTGTGCGTAAGGCATCCCGGTCCAATAGGGGGCGCAATTGGCGCACCAGGCGGACCTGGTGGAAAGCACCCCTTGCCACGGCTGTTACATGGTCGTCCTTGGACAGCCGGGCATCCAGGAGGACGCCCAAATTGCGCGCCTGCTCCATGGGGGCCAGTTGCACGCCCCCGATGGCCAGAGATGGAAGCAACTGGTTGAACCGGGGGGCCGGAAGCCACAGCCACTCCGTCTTGGAGGGGTTGAGTTTGAGTCGGTTGTCATCCATCCAAACCCGTATGGCTTCCAAGCACCGGGACATCATTTCGACTGCCTCGTTGGGGTGGTTCGGGGTGGAAATGTACAGCTGAGTATCATCAGCGTACAGATGATATCCCACCCCGAAACCACGAATGATCTCGCCCAGCGGCTTCATATATGTGTTGAACAGGAGTGGCGAGAGGACCGACCCCTGTGGCACCCCACAAGTGAGGGGGCTCAGGGTCGATCTCTGCTCCCCTGCCAACACACGTTGCGTCCGGCCGGAGAGGTAGGAGCCGAACCACCGTAAAACGGTGCCCCGAACCCCCAACCCCTCCAGCCGGTGCAACAGGATACCATGGTCGATGGTATCAAAAGCTGCCGAGAGGTCTAATAGGACCAGGACAGAGGAACAACCCCTATCTCTGGCCCTCCAGAGATCATCAACCAACGCGACCAAGGCCGTCTCCGTGCTGTGCCTGGGTCGGAAGCCGGACTGGCGCGGGTCTAGATAATCAAAGCGGCTTCTTTCTCCCTCCCATCCCCAAAGGAGCCTCTAAGGACCAGGGGTCTCATCCTTGGTTGGCCACGAAGCCTCTGAAAATATTGACTGAGATTTTGAAATATGTTTACTCCGTTTCACACATTTGGGTGCCTGGGAACCTTCCCCCACCCTGTGTTAATGTGTGAAGCAGGACATCAGGCTAACCTAGCATCTGATTCATGCATTTTGGCATGGTACATTATGTCAACATAGCCGTTCTCTTTCATGAACCCGGATTAAGGGTGTTGTATGAACTCCCCTAGATTTACCACCAACCAGCTATGTGATGATGGTCAATGCAATCTGTTTGCACACAGGATAGGAAACCTTTTATAGGATCTGCTTTTGGCTTCAGAGTTTTCCACAACCCACTGTAATACATTGTTTAGCACATTGTGTGAACCGATTCCAGGATTGGCATTCAGGCAATAGAGTTTGGATGATGGGAGAGAGACAGAAATGAACCTTTGTGGATGGAGGGAGTCAGAGATTTCCCGCAATGTCTGGAGAAAGCTTGATAGAGACTTGCAGAGATCTGTCCATGTGTCTTCAGAGGATCAACTGGGGACTTTGAGGCTCTTTCTCCTGCTTGGAGCCTCACAGATGTTTTTGGATGCTGGTTTCCAGAATTCCCAGTTAGGCCAGGCCTCAGGATACTGGGGTTGCTCACCACAGCAGAAAAGCTGGGTGTTTATGGAGCCAAATTTAAAAGGGGAATGTGGTTATTACCCTCACTGGGTTGGCTTCAGCTCTCTCTCCTGCCAAGCGTTGGGAGAAATAATGGACGCTGCTTGCTTTAAAGAGTCTTTTTCCAAGTCCTGTTTATGGATCTCTGTCCTGCCTGAGCAGCCACAAGCTGCCTTCCCATGTGCACCTTCCAAATGTGTGGACTCCAGCTCCCATAATCCTCAGCCACAGCTATTCAGTCAGCAGAGACAATTAGCAAATGGCAAAGATGGAGCATTAGAGAAGGTTGTTCCCGCCCATCCACCTTGATGTCATTTTTTACCCTATGCGCATGCGTGAAATGCTCTGCATATTTGTGGCGGTGCGCACTCACATTTGCGAACTGGTAGCAAAGGTAAGTGAATACCACCCCTGCAGGGGAACATGGGATATGGGCAGTGGTGGGATTCAAATTTTTTTACTACCGGTTCTGTGGGTGTGGCTTGCTGGGTGTGGCAGGGGAAGGCTACTATAAAATCCCCATTCCCACTCCACTCCAGGGGAAGGATACTGCAAAATCCCCATTCCCTCCCGGTCAGCTGGGACTCGGGAGGAAGAGAATACATGGGGGCGGGGCCAGTCAGAGGTGGTATTTATTGGTTCTCCAAACTACTCAAAATTTCCGCTACCAGTTCTCCAGAAATGGTCAGAACCTGCTGAATCCCACCTCTGGATATGGGCTTCTGCATTCTCAGGTCTCTGAAGATGGAAGTTGGATTTTGCAGATCAGCTTTCCATCTGCAGCAAGAGGTTGCTGAGCTCCCCTTCCCTCCCTCCCTCCCTCCCTCCCTTCCTCACATGGGGTGAGAGGCAGCCTTGGTTTCTCCATCTCTTTTCACTTGGTTTTTTTCTAACTTCTCTCTGTGTTTCTGTCTGTGTTGTTTTTTTAAACTTTGCAAAGTTCTGGTAACTAGTTTTTCAGTAAAGTTGATTTTGTTCTTAGAAATTGGCTGCACTATTGCATCAGTCCTTTTGTGTGGTACCTTGAGCATTAACTTTCAAAACAAAGTAAATTTTGTTTCCTATTGGTAATAGCTGGCAGCTATTTCACATCTGTGGCATGTTCGGGCATTAACTGCCCCCTGGAGTTTTGTCTTTAACCACAATGCCAATAAATGTCACATTTTTTTTGTCTTCAGCCACAGGTGCCGTGTATTCCCTCCTGGGCCAGTTTCAAGCATGGAGACCCCAAATCTCTCAATTCTAGATGATGGATTTAATTCCATCTCTGCCCCTCTTATTATGAATCACATGGGGATTATTTTGCTTTCATTTCCCTCCAGAGAATTTCTCAACAACCTTTGAGTCCAAGAACTGGTTGAATTATCCAGGGATCCCTCCTGAGAGGGAGAATTATGATGAAAGTTTCAGCTCTGCTCTTTGACCGAATCCTCCAGGGGAGACTTTGGGCAGAGAAATATGGAGTTTTGGGACAGGCAGGGTTTGTGCTCTTGAATGTCCGTCTCTCTCCTTTCCAGGTGAAGCTGAGTGTTTCTCTGAGTTTCAATCAAGAAAGCAACTGGATCATTTTTCACCTTGTGAGAGTCCTTTGAATTCTTCTAATTTTTCTTTAGAAATAGGAAGGAGATTATTTGATTCGCCCAATGAATGATGGACCTCCTGCTTCTGCTTCTGATGCTGCTGGTGTCCCATCCAGTCTCTGGGAAGCTGACAATGAAATGCCCACTGAGTTCGGAGCACCAGGATGGAAAACAACCACAGAGCTTTTACAAGCCAGGAGACCATCTCATTGGTATAGTCACCACTGGATATGAAATATTGCATACAAAGTTGCTTTTCAACGTGGCTCCTTTTCTTCAGTTTGTTTTCCATGATTTGTAAGTCATTCAGGGTGATGTAGTTGCACTCCTTCCATTCTAACACTCTCCTTCTTTTCTGTCTTTTTTCCCCATTTGTTCCTATATTGGGAAATATGTGTAATTTCCTGAATAATTTTGATTTCCAGGGCTTCTCTCTTTTGTCTTGTTTTGTGAAATAAACTCAAATCGAAAAATAGGCCTGAAAAAAAAGCTGAAAGGGCTGCAGATTATTTTCCTCTCTCAGTTCAATCCTTAATTTATCACTTGAATAATGAATTTTATTTAAAGTAGTGGTGGAACCAGTTGTAGTTGCTGTACCTCAGCCCATTCCCATATTTGTGTAACTGATCATTGGTTTTGGATCAATGTTGGCTTAAGGCTCAGTTGGCTTCTGGGGGATTATATATTTTTTTAAAAGTATTTGTTGGTGCTGTTGATTATAATAACTTTTTTTTAACAATAGGGATGTTTATGGTCTTATACATGGCCTAATATTCATTTTCAACATTCAAGTGGTCAACAAGAATTCCCAGCTCCTGCACAATCTCACACTGGGCTACAACATCCATGACAACTATTGGAGCACTTTCCGCACTTCAGATGCCTTGCTGGACATTCTCTCCACTGGAGAAGCCAATGTCCCCAACTACGGCTGTGGAAGGAAGGAGAACCTTCTGGCCCTTTTTGATGCAGCTAACAGGGACATCTCCATCCAGATGTCAACATTAGGAGGCACCTACAAAGTCCCACAGGTTTGTGTGTGTTTTTCTCCATCTGGTAAAGTGAGGGGTGGGTGGTGGTGGATGAGCAATAAATGAATCATGTCTTCTTCATGGAATCCAAGAGCTATTTTTCTCCATATTAGCAAAGATGTCAATATTTTACCCCATTATGTTCATGTTGAGATTAATCGTAAAAGGCCTGAAGTGCAAGCAATACATTCCCTGGAGAAGACATTCTACCAACTAACTGATAAAAAAATATCCCAGGTGGTTTGGGGCCTCTATTGGCATCTTCATTTTCACACATAAATAATGTCTACAATATCCAGTCAGATTGAAGTTGGCAGTAGTAGCATTTTATCTATCTAAAAAGTGGAATAAAAAGGACTTTAGAAATTATAGGCCAAATAGACTAGCAGATATTGTGGCTGAAATGTATGCCTGGATCTTCTTAGTTAAACTTGAGAAAAATGCATTCCTTGCAGAAGAAACAGAAGGTTTTAGGTAGTGAACAGCTATATAGATTTTATAAGAAATATTGCATGTCAATAATCTAATATTGGTAACAAATTTGTTTTGAAATCTCTCATTTATATCAGCAAACCAAAACATGGTTTGCTGGCTTTCTAGATGTTAGTGCATTTGTCATAATTAACAGAGTAATATTATATAGTAAAGATTGCCCTCAAAATGGAGCTCAGCCTGTTGGCCCTGATCCAGGCTCTTTCTCCAGGTCCTTGTTTGAGAGGGAGGTTGGGGCTCAACGGAGCAATGAGAAGAAAGATTGATACTTACCAAGGAGGAAGGGAAGGATGCATATTTGAACCCTTGTTAATGAGTCTAGATATTGACAACTTACTTCAACGAATGAAGGATCCAAACACAGATCATAAATAAATATTATTTCATTCTTTGGTAAAAATTACTAAATTAGTGGACCAGAGAAATGCAGTGCACATAGTATACAGTACTTGGATTTTAGAAAGGCTTTGACAAAGTAAAGCACCATCTATTTCTTCGAAAGCTAAAAATATGTGGGATAGACAGCATCACCCCCAGATGGACTCAGCCTGTAGTCCTCAGTGGAACTACATCTACATGAGGGAAACAAGCAGTGGGGACCCCAAGGTTCCATTTTAGGCCCAGTCCTCTTCAACATCTTCACCAATGATTTGAATGGGGGATAGATGGGGAACTCATCAAATTTACAGATGACACTAAACTGGCAGGAATAGTCAACAGCCCAGAAGATAGGCTCAAGATCCAGATGGATCTAGATGGACTTGAACCCTAGGCCCATCTAACAAAAGGAAATTCAATGGAGAGAAAAGTAAAGTCTTACACTGAGGCTAGAAAAACCAAATGTACAGGTACAGATTAGGTGAAACCTGGCTCAATAGCAGAAACTGTGAGAGGGATCTTGGAATCTTAGAGGACAATCTCTCAAATGTGAGCCAGCAAAGTGTGGCAGGAGCCAAAAAAAGCCACTGCAATCCTAGGCTGCATCAACAGGAGGAGAGAATCCAAATCCCGTGAAGTTTTGGTGCCGCTTTATAATGTCATAGAAAAACCACCCTTGGAATAGTGCATGGATGGAGAACCTTTTCAGCACCAAGTGCTCTTGTCAGGGGCGCAATCTGGAAGAGGAGTTGCCCCGTGTACATGCCAGTGCGTACATGTGCACCAGGCAGCTCCTCTTCCGGTTTCTGGCATGAGCCCACATGAAAATCAGCTGGCTGGTGCGCATTTGCTCGCAGAAACCGGAAGACCAGCTCTTCCAGTTCCTGGCACTACTGTACACACAGAGGCCAGCTGATTGTTGCACACACATGTGCACCAGAAACCCAGAAGAGCAATGGGCAAGGCCGCGCGTGCCAGGTGACATGGCTCTGCATTCCACTCAGCCCGAGCTAAGAAGCTGAGGCAGAGGGCTCCATTTTCTCCTCCTGGGGCCTCTGTGCATCCCGTTTTTGGCTTCCCCAGCCCCCAGAAGTACTGTGCCGGCCAAAAACTTTGGTCTTACTTTGCAGCTTCAGTCCGTGGGGCTTGCGAAGGTAAGGCCTGTACTCAGCAGGTGGGTGGGGGCTGGAGGGTGGGTGGGGTGATTTGGGCGGGGCAGCCTCATGGTCCCACATGGGCCGGATTAATGGCTTCAGTGGGCTATATCTGGCCTGTGGGCCGTAGTTTGAAGACCCCTGGTATAGGATCTCCTTCTTAAGCAGAGGGTTGGACTAGAAGACCTCAAAGGTCCTTTCCAATCCTTTTATTTTGTTATAAGTTCTGTTATAGGTACATATGTTTACCATGCTAAATATCTATTGGAACATGCTGATTTACACTGTGATATTATCATACTTACACATTGGATTATATACCCTGTGAGGAAGACTTGGGTTCTTTTTTCATAATAATTATCTGGTAATTAATAAATCAAGTTCAAAAGTTATGGTCTTTGGGAAATGACATCCTAGCCATAGATGGTAAGCCAATAGAGCAAGTAAGACCTTTCCTTACCTGGGGTTGTTTTCTCTGAGACTGAATCTTGGCTCCCTCATCATCAAAGGAGCTCAGTTAGATCAAAGACATGAGTGAAAGTGGTCCTTAAAAGAAAACCTCATAGCTCTCCAGCTTCCTCAGCCCCAATTATTGAAATATATGAGGCCAAGGTTTCCACCATGTTCTTATATCAATCTGATGTTTGGGACTTCAGAGAGAAACCACCAGCAGAACCAACCCAATCACAGCCTCCGAGGAGTATCTTGGGGTGGACAAAAGGACTCCAGCTGCTGCCCCTCAGAGATGATTTGGGAATGTACACTATTTCTACTTCGTCTAAAATCAGAAAATATGGGTATTGGCAAAAAATTTAATCTATGGAAACTAACAGACTCTGAAAATTGTGGCTGTTAGAACAGACAAAACTTCAATTAAAGACCAATCTTGGATTCTACTACTGACAAATTGTACGAGGAACTGAGGTCTCCCTGTTTCTTGTACAACTGGAGAAGAAGCTAAAAATATTCCTCCACAAAGAATCTGGGCCATAGAAGCATTAAAATATGCAGCAATCCTCAAAATTATAGTAGGCCATTTATTGGAATAGAATACTGCAGTTGGCATTTGCACATGTTAATCTAATTGAAATAAATTTTAGTGGTGAGATACAGTAATTTGATTTACATTGTTTATAGTTATTTTATTTATTTATTTTTCACTTTTATAATGCAATCTTGCTAATATTCTGTCTTTAATATTTTAAACAATGTCTAATTAACCAATTATTCTAATGCCTTCATGAGATCAAGATTGGATTTATTAAAATATAATAGTTTGGACTTGATCTGACCCCAAATATAACACAGCATTCTTCATTGTGTAAGGATTTTGAATGCAGCTCAGAATCTGATAAATCCAGTGAAACTCTGAAGACAAAGCTATGGATTATCAGATTTTATTTCTGCAGAAAGCAAAAGACTGGATGACCTTTTTGTCTCCAACCTTAACAGAGCAGGCAGAGAGAGAAAAACAGGCGCACGCCAAAAACCTTTCCAAACATGTTACAGCTCACACAGCTTGCACAGAACATCATTGCTATAGAAACATAATTTGAGATCACACAGATTTCATGATTTTAGTGCTCTGAAAACCATAGACTGTAGAAGGGAAAAGAAATCCATTTTCTGGCGGACAACTCAGAGCTTTGCTGGGGAATGCTGAACACGCATTTTAAGTTACAAGCAAGGCTACTTGGCAGAATCCACATTTTACTTTTCACAAGAAGTTACTTTGCTAGGCTAAGCTTGGCAATTCGCCTAGAAGTTTTATCTATGTAGTTGGCACCTTAGATTACAATGGAGCTTCTCTCAACAGCAATTTAACAAAAGATGAATTAGGTTACACTCTGTATGCTCTAATGCAGTGATGGCAAACCTTTTAGAGACCGAATGCCCAAACTGCAACCCAAAACCCACTTATTTATCTCGGAGTGCCAACACGGCAATTTAACCTGAATAATGAGGTTTTAGTTTAGAAAAACAACTCATACATGATTAACGTCTTTTCTCTGAAACCCCCCCCCCCACAATAACAGCGCTTTTAATGATACAAACACCTTTGTATTGAAAGGTAAACATTTGCCTTTGGCATGCTTTTGATTAATGTGACTTTTGCTATTGTATGCATGCTGATAATCTTTCTAACTTGACTCATACTTTGAGAGTTTGAGAGAAAACAAACTTTAATACAAAAATAAAATGAAAATAGAAATAAAACAAATCTATCTAATTGTTACATTTTGGCAGAAGCAGTTTGTCTCCCAGCTTCCCGGCAGACGGACAAAGATCAAAAGGAAAGAAGTTTCTGGAATGTGTGATGTAATAAGAAGCATGCGCAGTAAATCATTGCTGATAAGACCTTATGACCTGTGCAGTAATATCTCAGTTCAGTTCGGCTAGCAAACCAATTAACTCAGTGACAGAGAGCAACACATGCAGCACTCAGGTCATCTGTTAGTCCAGGAGTGTCAACCTCAATTTCAATGAGGGCCCCATTGTGGTTGACTTCGGAGGCCATGGTGGGCACGGCCAGCTCCCACTGCTGCTGTGCTCACTCTCCTTGGTTGCCCATGGTGAGTGCAGGAGGGCAAATACTCAATGATAGGATGGGAGACCACCAGGAGTGGTCAGGAGGAGAGGACAAGGGGATGGTAAAAGGCAGTAGGGCTGCTGGTGATCAAGTGCTAAGGCAGAATTTACCTCACACCCTTACTCTCTCTCCTTATAATCTCCTTACTTCCCATCTTTTTCCTTCCCTCTTCATTCTTTCTTCCACTCTTTCCTTCTTTTTGCTTCTTTGCTCTCTTCCCCTCTTTCATTATTTTTCTTGGTCTTTCCTGTCCCTTCTTGGATGCCCTAATTCAAAAGGGGAAACATTCCTTGCCTTGTGATCAAATGCAACTTTTGCTAGTAGTTTGTAGCCACTGAAAAGACTGAGAACAAACCAGGCTCAGTTTATTCCATGCTTGCATTCCATGGGGACAGACTACAGGACAGCAAAACTGTCAAAATGATGGCTCGGGTAGTTGATCAGAGCTCCTCTGTTTTTTATGTGCAACAGCTTTAGCATTTAAGAGCAGAGCTAAGTTATTTGCTTTACTATGAATACATAATGATCCTTGAAAGATCTCTTCCGTAGGGACCCTGCCATGCTCTAATTCAGACTGGAAATATAGCAAAGGAAACTATTTTCCCACTTGCTTTGTCCTTTTTTCCCCACTGGAGACAGCTGTTTGCAACCCACAAGGAGGGGATGCTTTCCTAAGAGCTCAGAATTCAAGGATACCAATGTGCCCATGACCACCACCAGATGGATTCGTAACTGGCTGACCAACCGCCCTCAACGTGTAGTCCTCAATGGAACTGCATCTACATGGAGGGAGGTATGCAGTGGAGTACCCCAAGGCTATGTTTTGGGTCCAGTACTCTTCAACATCTTATCAATGATTTGGATGAGGGAATAAATGGGGAACTCATTAAATTTGCAGATGACACCAAGCTGGCAGGAATAGCCAACTCTCCAGAAGATAGGCTAAAGATACAGAAGGATCTTGACAAACTTGAACATTGGGCACTATCTAATAAAATGAAATTCAATGGTGAAAAGAGTAAGGTTCTACATTTAGGCAACAAAAACGAAATGCACAGGTACAGTATAGTTGGTACCTTGCTCAACAGAAGTAACTGTGAAAGGGATCTTGGAGTCCTAGTGGACAACCATTTAAATATGAGGCAGCCGTGTGCAGCAGCTGCCAAAAAAGCCAACACAGTTCTAGGCTGCATCAACAGAGGTATAGAATCAAGATCACGTGAAGTGTTAATACCACTTTATAATGCCTTGGTAAGGCCACACATGGAATACTGCATTCAGTTTTGGTCACCACGATGTAGAAAAAATGTGGAGACTCTAGAAAGAGTGCAGAGAAGAGCAACAAAGATAATTAGGGGACTGGAGACTAAAACATATGAAGAACGGTTGTAGGAACTGGGTATGTCTAGTTTAATAGAAAGAAGGACTAGGGGAGACATGATAGCAGTGTTCCAATATCTCAGGGGTTGCCACAAAGAAGAGGGAGTCAAACTATTTTCCAAGGCACCTGAGGGTAGAACAAGAAGCAATGGGTGGAAACTAATCAAGGAGAGAAGCAACTTAGAACTGAGGAGAAACTTCCTGACAGTTAGAACAATTAATCAGTGGAACAGAATTTGCCTCCCGAAGTTGTGAATGCCCCAACACTGGAAGTCTTTAAGAAGATGTTGGATCGCTATTTGTCTGAAACGGTATAGGGTTTCCTGTCTACGCAGGGGATTAGACTAGAAGACCTCCAAGGTCCCTTCCAACTCTGCTATTGTATTGTATCTCAGGGTGGGGTCCTAGTGACAGACCCTCAAGGCCTCCCCAACCCACTAAGATACCTCCTGCTTCTACCTCCCTTCCTGCAACAAGGACTCACTTACTTTCCAAACCTCTGTCTCCTCTCTTGTTTCTCCGCTTCTTTGCCTTTGAAGAAGGGAGAGGAGAGTTGGCTGGGAAATGCTTTTTGTGCTGAGAATGGACACTCCTGGGTACTATAATATTGTGCAGATTCAGGCACCCGTCTTCTTTTGCAGAGTCAGGGATCCAGAAACTTTCATTCTCGGTGGGTGGGTGGGTGGGGAAAGTGTTTACCTGCAGGTCTCCTGCTCCTCCCCTTCCCCCAACTACTTTCCACTTAGCTACTTAATGAGGCTTCTTTGTCTCAAGGAGCAGCAAATGGGGCCAGACAGAGACAGGCAATCTGTTACATTCGGGCACGAGAGAACAGACTCCAGACGATAGTGACAACAACAGCTCTTTATTTAGTAGTAGTAGTGATCCAGCTTGGCTTGGGGTCTAATAGCTCCCCTTTTATAGGGATCTGGTACACCTCCCGTCCAATCAGAACAACCTCTTGTTCCCGCCCTAGTGGTGGACCTGAGTGGAGACTTACAGCGGTATATGCTAATATCTAACACCCCTCCCCTCTTAGATGGAGTGTTCCGGTTTGTGACAAAGTCCTGTAAGTATGCCGGTTTCTGCCTTACTCAGGTGGACCGTCGGATTTCGGGTTGAGTTGGAACGGGCGTGAGATCGGCGTGTTCCTCCTGTTCCATTTCGCTGGCAGGGGATGGTAGGTTCCCGTCGCTCGGAGGCTGTTCCGCTCTATCGTTGATCTCAGGTTCCACCCCAGGCTCCATGGTGCTGTAGTCCTCTGTGCTCGGATATTCGGGTTGTTGCATTGGCTGATTTTCCGACGGAATGAAGTCTTTGTTCGCTGATCGTATCCTCGTCGCCAATGTTACATTCGGGCACGAGAGAACAGACTCCAGACGATAGTGACAACAACAGCTCTTTATTTAGTAGTAGTAGTGATCCAGCTTGGCTTGGGGTCTAATAGCTACCCTTTTATAGGGATCGGGTACACCCCCCGTCCAATCAGAACAATCCCTTGTTCCCGCCCTAGTGGGGGACCTGAGTGGAGACTTACAGCGGTATATGCTAATATCTAACACAATCCAAGTGTGTTTGGCAGAGAAAGCATACTTCAGCCAAGGCACCCAAACTGCTGCCAATGGTGTGGGTGACAGCTGAGCATGCAAATAGGGTCAGACAGAGACAAGGAGGGTAAGAGAGTAATGTGTGTGTGTGTGTGTGTGTGTGTGTGTGTGTGCCAGAGAAAGCGTGCTTCAGCCAGGGCACCCAAACTGGTGTGGCCGACACCTGAGTAGGGAGGCAGAGGGTGTGTGTACTTTCATCCCCATTCAAGCAAAGCCTCTTATTTCCTCCCCAGCACAGTTGGGGCATGCAGGCTGCTGCCACCTAAGCACCCTGATTGCCCCCTCCCCAGCGAGCCAGCCAGCCACACCTGACCTGCTCCCTGCCGGCTCCTGCAAAGCCTCGCCATTCTCCTCCTCCTCTTCTTCTTCGTGTCGTCCTCCTCCTCCGCCCAAGTGGCAGTGGGCTCCACAGGACAGGTTTTCATTTCTGCCCTGGGGCAGAAAACTCTGGTGGGCTGGAAGTGAGTGTGAATGGCCTGGCTCTCCAGTACTTCCTGGGTCAGTTGGAGGCTTCCTTCAGCCTTCAAACAGTTGCAGGGCTTGTTTGGGGTTTTTTGCTTCCAGGTTGGTGCAAGAAGCTTTCCAGGGCTAAAATGGGGGGGGGGGGGAACCCTGTGCTTTCTGCACTCCATTTTGGCCCTGGAAACCCTCCTGCACCACCCTGGAAGCAAAAAATAAAAAATAAAACCCCTGCAACTGTTTGAAGGCTCAAGGAAGCCTCCAACTGAGCAAGAAAGCACTGGAGGCCCAGACTATTCACTTCCAGCCCAGCGGAGTTTCCTGCACAATGTGAGCACGCACACACACACACACACACACACACACACACACTGCATACTCATGCATCCCTCGCCCTGGCCCTTGGCAATTTTAAAACCCACTACTGTTAGCAACTCACATGGAGGGGATACTTTCCTAAGAGATCACAATTCGGGAATAACAGGGGGGAAAACCCTGCGCTTTCCACACCCCATTGTGGCCCTGGAAAGCCTCCTGCACCAACCTGGAAGCAAAAAAAAAAAACAAAACCCAAAACCCTGCAACTGTTTGAAGGCTGAAGGAAGCCTCCAATTGAGCCAGGAAGCACTGGAGGGGAGGAGGCCATTCACACTCACTTCCAGCCCACCAGAGTTTCCTGTGCAATGTGAGCCCCCACCTGCATACTCACGTGTCCCCCGCCCTCCACAAAGGCCCGAAAACCAGTTGCCCGGCAGGAGGTGCGCCTGCATGTGGATGCTAGTGGAGCTGGGCTGGGCTGGGGCGGCTGGCATACCGGGAGAGGATGCTCTGCATGCCACAGGTTCCCCATCACGGCTCTAATTCTTTCAATTCCTTTTTCAGATCAATGATGTAAGCGCTTCAGAGGCTCTGAGTGATAAAAGTCGATTCCCCTTTTTCCACCAGATGCAACCCCAAAGAAGGAATCCAGTACCCAGCAATTGTCCAGCTGCTCCTCCACTTCAGATGGACCCTGATTGGCCTCTTTGCTTCAGACACAGAAAAGGGAGAGAATTTCATGAGGGTTTTCACTCCTCTGCTTGTCAGGAATGGAATTTGTGTGGTTATATCACAACTATTCTCAACAGCTGGACACACAGCAGCCCTCAGGGATTCCCTCTCTAAGTGGAGACAAGTCAACGCTTTTGTTCACTTCATAGAATTTGATTTCATTTGGGAGAGAATTCTTCCTTTCCATTTAACACTTATGCGTCTCCCAGGACCCATTGAGGGGAAAGTCTGGATCATCACAAATTTTGCAGAGTATGCAATGAACAAGCGCAGACTTCTCAAATACATCCATAGTATTTGGGGCTTTGGTTATATGACTAAAAAAAGGCCAATGGATGATGCCTTTAAACCCTATTTCTTTGTGGAAGTAAAGTTTCAAGATCATTATTTTCATTGTTCTCTTTCAAAGAATGTCTTTTCTGTCAAAGGCCGCAGAAGATGCACCCAGAAAGCCCCACTGGAGACCCAGGGGAAAAGGGACAGAGGAAGGGCCCCAAATGACAACCACCTTTACAGTCTCATGAAGACTCTGGCCCAGGCCATGAATGCCGCCTATTCCTCTAGATCGAGGAGGGGATGGAAGGAGGATGAAAAGATGTTGGGGTCTCCAAGGCTGCAGCCATGGCAGGTATGGGGGTCCCGATATGGATCCATTAATCTTAGAAAATCTGGGTGCGTCTTATACATCGAATACAGCATTTTTTGCCTCCCGAAGCCACGCCCTCTTCACCAAAATGGCCGTGCATACCCTTATGGAGGCTTTCAGAGAGCTCCTGGGGGCTGGGGAGGGCAGTAATGAGCAAAAAATGGACCCTTTATGCCCCCCCAACCCCCAGCAGCACTCTATAAGCCTCCATAAGGGTATGCATGCAATTGTTTTGACAAAAAACAGGCTACTTTTTGCGAAAAACAGGCCATTTTTTGCACATTCCCCCCCCTCCTGGACCCTTTGCAAGCCCCCCCCCAACGCTATTCATGACTTTTTTTTAGAAAAAAGGGGGGATGGTTTCACAAAAAGGGGCTGTTTTGGGGAGGTTTGCAGAGTGTAAAAACTTTTTCCCCCTCTTAGAAAGCTCTTTATCTGGTTGATGAGAATTCCATTGATCAAGTGCTTTGCCAGCAGAAACAAAGTCTTAGGTGCTGCAGATTGTCAGCGATTTCCTTCTCCAGCACATGGATAAATACATCTGGAAACATCTACCTATCTACCTACTCTCTCTCTCTCTCTCCCTACCTACCTACTGTATTTCTCTCTCTATCTCTCTTTATTTCTCTCTCTCTATCCCTTTATCTACCTACCCCCCCTCTCTCTATCCCTACCTACCTACTGTATTTCCTTATCTCTATATCTCTCTCTATTTCTCTCTCTCTCTCTATCCCCTTATCTATCTCCCTACCGCCCTAGCTAACTACTCTCTCTCTCTCCCTACCTACCTACTGTATTTCTCTCTCTTTCTCTCCCTCTACCTACCTACCTACCTACCTACCTACCTACCTACCTACCTACCTACTTTAAAAAAAAGGCCTCTTCAAAACCTTGGTGCATCTTATACTCTGTTGCATCTTATACTCCGAAAAATACAGTACAAGTTGTGGCATGACAACCTTTATAAATTAGGAGGAGACCCTGAGACCATCTAGCCCAACCTCTCCTCTTTGCAGGAATCCCAGTTCAAGCTTCTCTGACTGATGGCTGCTCAGTCTTTGCATTCAGATGATCCATGAAGAGGAGACTGAACTTCTCTGCTTTACTGGCTCAGCTCTAAAACAGCTCATCCTTTTCTCATATTTTTTCTCTCATTCAGTTAAAATCTCCTCTCTTGTAACTGCATTCACTATTTCCATGTCTGACACTCTGGAATAAGAGTGAGCGGATCTTACACTCGTGTGTAACAGAAGTCAGTTATTGGAAGAGGGTTGTATCCAGTGGTGGGATTCAAATCTTTTTACTTCTGGTTCTGTGGGCATGGCTTGGTGGTCATGTGATTGGGTGGGTGTGGCTTGGTGGTCTTGTGACTGGGAGGGTGTGGCTTGGTGGTCATGTAACTGGGTGGGTGTGGCTTGGTGGTCATGTCATTGGGCGGGTGTAGCCAACTTGACATCACTCACGTCAAGGGGTTCTTTGCCTGGCCTCCCCTTGCATCAACCAGATACAATTTCAAGGAGATACAATTTCCCTATCTATTTATTTACTACTAATGAACATCCAAAATACACAATTTAATCCTATGTATATATGCCATATGTGTACATACATATTACAAGGTATAGTGTGTGTATAGGCACACAAAACGATACATTATCTACTTTATACACTGTATGTGTATGTACACGTACACACACACACACACACACACACACACACACACACACACAGAGCTCTTCTAAAACTATACACATTCAACCTCACTTATTGCATTTGGAAAAACATACCCAGAGTCCACTTTCTGCCACACATTTAACTATCACTTCTGCACATTAGAACATTACACAGGCCTTCCGGTGTTCTTCCCTAGCCTGCACATGACTGTTAGAGCCTGGAGATGCCATGGGTTGAGTAAAATGTGGCAAAGCTCACTTAACAACGCTCTTGCTTAACAACCAAAATGTTGGGCTCAATTGTCATAAGTCAAGGACTGTCTCTGCCTTCCTCTGCATGGCAGCCTTGTCCTAATAAACTCCTTCCCTTTTCTGGCAATTTTCCTCTGTTAGAGGCACCAAAATAATCCAGAGGATATAAGGTATCCAGCTGGAGCAGGGGGTTGGACTAGATGGCCTCCAAGGTCCCTTCTGACCCTACTAGAGCAGGGGTTGGACTAGATAATGACCTCCAAGATCCCTTCCAGCCCTTTCAAACATTGTTGTGCTGTTTGAAAGAGTCTTCTGAAGCCATGGTTTGTGTCCTTCCTTTCATTTTCTCTCTTTCCCTCCCTCCCTCCCTCCCTCCCTCCCTCTCTCCCTCCCTCCATGTATCTATTGACCCATCCATCCAACTATATCTCATTCACTTCCTCCTCCCTCTATTTCTTTCTTTCCCTTCCTTCCATAACTCCCTCTTTCTTTCTCTCTCTCCTTTCCTTTCTTTTCCTTTTCTTTCTTTTTCCTTTTCTTTCATCTCTCTCCTTCTCTCTCTTTCTACCCCTTCCTTTCCTCCTTCCAAAGCTAGAGATCCACCTGAAACAAAAACTTCTTTGGATGAAACCGCCCATTTTACACACACACACATGCACACACTCTTCCAACCAGCTCTGCGCCTCGCCTCATTGATGGGCCGGTGGCCGAAGTCCTTTCCAAGCGCCCGGCAGCATCCCTTGCATCCCAGGAAAGCCCGGCTGATTAACTTACTTTGATCGGTCCCTCTTCTGCACAGGCAAGCTTCTCTCTCTGGGGCAGGCAGAGAAGGGGGACTTGCAGGGTTAAGAGTGTGTGTGTGTGTGAGTGTGTGTGTGTGTGTTTGTGTTTGTGTGTGTGTGTATGTGTGTGTGAAAGAGAGAGAGAGAGAGAAAGAGCGAAAGAGGGGGGAAGAAAAAAGAAAAAGAGAGTGAGAGTGAGGAATCAGAAGCTTTTCAACCTTGTGGGCCGCCTGGGAGGAGGCTGAAATGGGGTGAGGGCCTCTCCCCTGTTCCTCTGGATCTCCCTCCCTCTTCCCCAACTTTTTCTTTCCTCCCATCCATTCTCTCACCCTCTCCTGAGAGCAAGGCGGTGCTGCTTTTTCTGAGAGTTTTCTGGGCTCTGGAAGGGGCAGCAGGGCGGGGGGAGGGGGTTGGGTTCCCCAGAACTTCTTTGGGAGAAGCAGCATTCTGAACTCCACATTGGTGTGTGTGGGGTGTCCACTGAGGGGCTTTTAGCCGAAGGCGCCAAAGGCCAGGGGGGAAATTGGAGTGGCTCGGGTGAGCCAGGAGGGACGATTATAAAGTCACTTCCGGTTTGATCGGAGGGTGGTTTTAAGCGCTCTGAAGGCTTCAGGGAAGCCTCCGGATGGTCCCTGAAGCCTCCGGAGGGCCTCGGGGGGGGGGTCGGGGGAGGCTCTTTTTGCCCTCCCCAGGCTCCTATAAAGCCCCTGGAGCCTGGGGAGGGCGAAAAAAGCATGTAAAAATGGGGGGGTCGCGCATTGTGCGCGTATCCGCACTGGGTGGTCGCGCGTTGCATTATGGGTGTGGCACGCCCGCACTCGACCCCCCTGCACTCCCCCCACTTGTGGCACGCGAGCCAAAAAAGGTTCGCCATCACTGTCCTAGTAGCTAAAAAGCAGATATTTTTCTACTGTGTGCTAATCATAAATATTGTTTCGGGAAACTTGGTATTTCTTTTTAAAATTTTATTTTATTCCAAAGGGTAAAATACAAGTTTTGGAAAACTTTTTAAATGAAGTTTCAAATAAGGCTCCTAAGTTGAAAGACTTTATATTCTTTAAAGCACATCAAATTCAGTTACTTTAAGATAGTATTAATGACCATATTAATGACAACATAGAAAAATTGATGACCAATGGCAAATTGTTATCCATCACATTCAGGTTTTATGGAAAGATTAAAAAGGGTTAAACATTATTTGAGTTTCATTTTGAAGACAGTTTTTATCCACTTTCATACCACCCCTCAGGTTTCCAATCACATCACAAAAATTGTTTGTGAGTCCTTTACTGAAATCCAGTTCTATCACCAGAGTTCCCATATTCTATGTAGGAAGTGTGATGATATGTGAGAATGACTTTTGGGATGAGGGAAAGAGAGGCTGCCTAGGGAAGGATCAGAGAAGAGGGGAGAATCCTGCAGCTGAATAATGGGAGAGAAAGAAACTCAGAAAGGATCCTCGATAACTTTTCAGGCTGAGAAAAGAGCTGGTGGGAGATTTGTTCTTTCAAATTTTCAAAATTTTGTTAATGTCACATAACACATTAATTAGAATTAGCACATCTGGAGATGTTTTCCATCAGGATGACCAGGGAGAAGATTAGCCTGACAGATTTCTTCTTGATCAACCCATGCTTTCTGGGAATCTACCTGTTGTTTTCAAAAGGTTTATGGATCATCTTTTTTTCTATGTTCATTTTATTTGTCATCTGCTCTAGAATGTTTCCTATAATTGACAAACTGTGTCAATTATATTTTCTCTATATTTTGTCAGTATATGATTGGCATTTTTTTCTCAAACTTTTTCAAACTAATTAAGATAATGGCAGTATTTGTATCCTATTTAACCATATTTGGAGATTAGACAATTGTAGAAGAAAGATTCAATGTGGGATAAGAAACAAAGTTTTCTGTTTTTCAAATTTCTGGATTTTCCTATTCTAGTTTCATCCATTTCTGAAGAAGAATGAATTTTGGAATATTTCTCACTTTAAACTGTACTTGGACCAAAATGGAGAGATAACAGCAGATCTGGGCATTGGCGGCTTCTTGGTTCTCCCAAAGGAGGATGCCAAGAGAAAGATGTTGGCGTATTTTCAAAGACAGAGACTTTCTATCGAACAAGATGCTCTTTCACAGCTAAAGTTGCTTAATAAGGTGGGAGAAATGTTGGTGTCCTTTCTCTGTTTTCCAAGTGGGCAAAGCCTATAGTCTCCAGGGTGGTTGGCCTCCCATGCCAGTTGGTGACATCTAATGGAAGTTCTTCCACAGATGGGACTTTGCCATGTTTTATGGAAATCTTTCAAGATCGTACTGGTCAGAAGTTTCTTTTTTCATCATATTAATTTCATAATAAAAATCTAATGGAATAAATGTTTCCTAAATCTTTTACAATAAATTTTATTCTCAGTTTTAATATGAATGTATCATCATATGTACATCTTTTTTCAATTCCATCCCTCCTGACATTATTAGACTTTATTAGTAGAAAAGTACTTTATTGTAATGTTAAATGCCAAAAGCAAAAGGGAGGAACTACATGAAGAATCTTCCAGTAGTTAGTTTTACCTCCTGCATCTTCTTAGAAGTCAAATATTCATATTTACTTACATGAAGACCAGAGGCTATTTGGCTAATGTCAGTATCTATCTCTATTTTCCATGAATGTTGACTACTAACACATTTTCTTTGGCATTCCTCATTTTTCTGCTCAGTCCCTGCCTCAGTCCAACTGTGCGGAAAATTGTCATCCTGGTTTTGTCAAGAGGGCTCGAGAAGGAGAGCCAGTTTGCTGCTATGACTGCGTTCCTTGTCCGGAGGGGACCTTCTCCACTCAGGAAGGTGGGTCACACTGAGGAAAATGGGAGGCTTTGTGGAACTGGATCCATCTAAACATTTTCATGGAAGTGCAAGTTAAAAGACAGAAGCTCACCTTTTTTTTTAACCTGCACAATTTCTTATCTAAAAGGAAGTAAATCAAAAAGACTTTGAAGGAGGGGCTGGGAGGAGATGGGAGGAGGGGGTGGCAGACTGGGCAAGCTTTACTAGCAACCGAGGAAACATCTCCCCTGCTGATGGATTCAGAGACCAGACATCACAAGGTTCATTCCAAATTCTCTGTCTGCCTCTTGCAGAGTTTATTCTTTTTATACAGTTTTCACAAGCAAAGCAAAGAGCATATAGCAACAACATTTTATTGGTGCATTCTCCTTGTCAATCTCTAAGAACATCCCAGCCAGGATAGAGTCTTACATATCTAGATGATGTCTGGCACTGCTAATTAGTTGAGCTCATAGGAATCTGATGTAACCAGCTACTGAGATCATGGCAGTGTGCTGCGCATGTCTGTACGTAACCTTTCCTCCATTCCTACACCCTGCTCTTTAGTTTGTACATGTGCTGCTAAGTTCACCTTTCTAGGAAGATCTGAATTCTTTGAAACTTGATGAATTGTTTTAGGTCCACCTTCTGAAAGACCTTGCAATTCACTGTATATTGGATTCTCCCCTTGAGGATCACTGAGAAGGTGTCACTGGTCCATAATGTGGTGCTGTGGCTAGTTATGGGGGGAACTCATTACACAAATATTCTGCCTGTCATGTAGATCAATCAATCAGTAGAGAGATGGAAGGGACCTTGGAGGTTTTCTAGTCATATCCCCTGCTCAAGCAGGAGACCTGATACCATTTCAGACAAGTGACTGTCCAGTCTCTCCTTAAAAACCTCCAATGTTGAAGCACCCACAACTTCTGGAGGCCAGCTGTTCCACTGGTTAATTGTCCTCACTGTTAGGAAATTTCTCCTGAATTCCATCTTACTTCCAGATGTTACAAGATACTGTAGATTTCCTCTAAATCCAGTATATTAACTGCCATGTGGCAGGACACAAGATGTTTGCCTAAAAAGATTATATGATTTGTTATTAACCTCTAATAATGTAGCTTCCTATGAGTTACATTACACATTACACCAGAAATAATTAACACCCTAGCACTTTCCTCACCTTCATATACCTAGCTACTTTTTAAAAAGATTACATCCTTCTTATGCTAGATTTAACAAAAAATTAAAGGACAGGATTTTAAAGAAAATTGATTTTTGGTTTCTCAGATGCAGAAAAATGCACCAATTGTCCAGATGATAAATATCCAAATGTGGACAGAGTCCAATGTATCCCCAAAGTTGTAACCTTCCTGTCTTATGAAGAACATCTGGGCATCATCCTGGTCTCTTTTGCCCTACTCTTGTTTCTAATCACAGGCCTTATTTTAATCATCTTCATTAAATACCGAGAAACTCCCCTTGTCAAAGCCAACAATCGGGACCTCTCCTACATCCTCCTGGTCTCCCTCCTGCTTTGCTTCTTGTCTCCTTCTCTCTTCATTGGTCAACCAAGGAAAGCCACCTGCCTTCTCCGACAAACAGTTTTCAGCATCATCTTCTCATTTGCCGTTTCTTCTCTCTTGGCCAAAACCATCACGGTGGTGCTGGCTTTCCTGGCCACAAAACCAGGAAATCGGGTGAAGAGATGGTTGGGGAAGAGCTTGGCCAACTCCATCATCCTTTCTTGCTCTGCTATCCAAATTATCATCTGCTCCATCTGGCTGGGAGTTTCTCCCCCCTTCCCTGACTCTGACCTCCACTCCCAGCCTGGAGAGATCATCCTGCAATGCAACGAAGGGGCTGTTGTCATGTTCTACGTCACCCTCAGCTACATGGGCTTCCTGGCTGCCATCTGCTTCACGGTGGCTTTCCTGGCCAGGAATCTGCCTGGGGCCTTCAACGAAGCCAAGTTGATCACCTTCAGCATGCTGGTCTTCTGCAGCGTCTGGGTGACTTTTGTGCCCACCTACCTGAGCACCAAAGGGAAATACATGGTGGCTGTTCAGGTCTTCTCCATCCTGGCCTCCAGTGCTGGTCTGCTGGGCTGCATCTTCATCCCCAAGTGCTACATTATCCTTCTGAGGCCAGAGCTGAATACAAAGGAGCAGCTTACAGCCAGGATAAATGTAAAAACATGAGATATAATCCATTAGAATATTTAAAGAATTGTAAAAATTTCAGTTTGTTGCAGCAATTAAAACCAGAAAGCACACAGGTAACTGATTCAGCAGGATTCCTTAACTTCTCTTTACATATAAGAATATATACAATACCATTCAGCATACAATATGAGGAACACAGAAGCAATATTCATAGAAGGAAGTCATTGCAGCAGAGACAGATAGAGAGGCTAATATATTGTACAGAGGCTCTCATTAGAGGCCAAACCAACTCTTATATATAGTTCAGGAAGTCTCAGCCATGCCCAGACTCCAAGCTGTCTCCTATGGCCCCACACAAACAAATTCTATGTTTCAGCTATCCAAAGAGTCCCCATTGGTTGATCTATTCCAGTCTATGAATATTTATACTCTGAGAGTATGCAGGAGGCAAAAAGAATAATATTTGTATTTGTTTTGAAATGGGAAATGGTTGAATGACTGGACTTATTGCATCCCCCTATTCATCCCAATAAATCCAGCTAAAGAGAACTCTGTGAAAGTTATTCAGGCATTTAATATTCAGCCACTCCCAAGAACCAGGCAGTTTATGGAAAATAATCTGAGCAATTTTATTCCTTCTGACAGTGGCTGAAAGTATAGATGTTTGTGTGTGTGTGAGAGAGAGAGAGGTGTGTGTGTAAAATGGAAGCTGCAGGATCCATGCTCCAAGAGTTGTAGAATTATCTTCATCAGATCCCTCCACACCAAGGGGGGGGGGGCGTCCCTGAAGGCTCCCTCGCTTAGAGACCCCATCAGCATCCCTTTCCCCACAGCTGCCCCTCCCTTGGGAAATAGGGTTTTCTACCAGATCCCTCACCCCCCCCTCTCCTTATTGGGTGTTAAGGAACCCTCAGACATCTGATTCTTCCCCCTGATACAATTCTCCCCAGGCCATGGGGCTGCAACCTCGGGGAAGGGCGAACTGCGAAGCAAAATCCCCGAGGTTTCCCGGAGCCCGGCGCTGGTGGATCTGCCGCCCCGGAGAACCCTTTCTCCGCCGCCCTCCTCTTCGGCTCCAGCCCCCCCGGAGACCTCCAGCACTCCCGGGGTGGTTCTCCTTCTCTCGGATCCGGGCCGCCCAACTCCCTGCCCCCGTCCCTCGTGTAGCCTCTTCGGAAGGGCTTCCGCAGCCTATGAGCTCCCACAGGGCCGGGAGGGAAGAAGCGCAGAGCCGCCTGCTTAGCCCTCCGGCCCCGCAGCCAGGCTGGGAGGAAGGCGATGCAGGCACCCGCCGGCTCCGCTGCTTCCTCGCCCACTGTGCTCCCCCCTCCTGGCTTCCCAAGAGGCTCTCAGCCAGGGGGGGGGGGGGCTTCTGCGGGGCCGAGGCAGCGGGAGGGGGGTGGGGAGGGGGGCTCAGGCCGAGAGCACGAGGGCCCAGAAAGTGAAAGCAATAAAGGAAAGGAAGGAGAGAAAGGAGAGAAAAAAGAAGAGGGGCTTCCAAAGGTCTACTGAGCAAGGCAGGGGGGAGAACTGGGGCTTTTGCCAGGTATGGGCTTCCTTCTTGAGCGCAACACAAGCCAAAATGGGCCAGAAAAGAGGTGACGTCACCTGTCAACCTGCCTGTCAGCCAAGCAGCTGCGCCTGGTCTCTCCCCCCCCCCCAGGGGATCGGGCCCTTCTTGCGGGGGCTGCGGAAAGGCCCCTCCCTGGGCTGAGCTGCCTTGCCCGACCTGCCTCTTGGGGGCTCCCTCCGGAGGGAGATTCGGTCTCTTCCTTTCTCTTTGGGTCTTCGGGGCTCCCATTTCCACACGCGGGGAATCCGGGCCGTCTCTGCCGGGGGCTCCCCAGAGGAACTGAGGCACAGAATCCATTTCACTCCGATGCTTCTGCGCTGGGTGTGAAGGCCGCTCAGGTCACAATCAGAGGCGACTCCGGGGGGGGTTTCCTAACCGGGCAGAGCCAGACCTTCCGGGAAGCCTCGACCCCCTGCCTGGAGCTTCTGGGAGGGAGGGGCTGCTCACTCTCCCTGGGCTGAGTCTGCCTGAAGCGGCCTAGTGGTCCAAGAAGCAGCCAAGAAACAGAGAGATTCCGGGTTCGAATCTCACCTTTGGCGTGGAAGTCAGCTGGGGGCCTCTGGGCTAATCGCTGGTCCCAGAAGTTAACTGTCAGCCTTTGTACAGCTGCGATGAAGACACAACCCTCCACACTAAGGTGGATTAAGAAGAGCAATGAGTGGATCCCGCTGTCTTTACTTCTCTGGATCTGGATCTCCCCAAACCCGGACTGAAGGTTTCCCTCTGGGAGAGGAAGGAGGAGGACGGAAGGCGCCACCCAGGCGGGGCTTCCTTTGCCAAAATGCAGGTGATGAGCCCCACCAGACACGGACCAGCAACACACACACACACACACACACACACACACGCACACACAACCTTCTCGTCCTTGTCCCGCACTGCCCAACCCATCTGCTCTTGGGAGAGGAGCCGCAGCCCCCAATTCCATTGTCCCTTCAACCTCCCTCCCGCGGAGGACCCGGTACGCTCTATCACCAATCAACTGCCCCCCTCCTTTCTCAACCTCAATATTTGGCATCTAGGAAAGCGTGCAAGGCTGCTCCGGGGTTTACACGGTGCCTGGAGGCTGCAAAGATCTGGATGGAGAGGAACCAACCCAACCCCAACGAAAGATGCGTGTCGGCCCACCTGGGTCTGGAGAGGCGTCCTCTTCTTCCTCTTTCCCCGAGGGAGACGAAAACTCACCTTCCCCAGACGTTGCTGTCCAAAGTCGGTCTGAAGCCCGGGCGACTCTGTCGGCCACTTCCATCTTGGCAAAGGGCAGCCCTGCCTCGGTGGCCCCTTCCTCGCTCTCTGCAAAGGGGGACCTGCAGACAAGGGGGAGGGGGAGGGGCAGCTCAAAGGGCCCAGAAGGAAACCTCCAAGCAGAGTTTGGGAAGATGAATAATAACAGGGTTCGAAGGGACCTTGGAGGTCATCTAGTCCAACCCCCCCAAGCAAGAGACCCTACACTTTTCTGACAAATGGCAGTCCAGTCTCTTTTTGAAAGCCTCCAGTGATGAAGCTCCCACAACTTCTGTTCCCTTGGTTGATTGTTCTCCCTGTCAGAAAATTTCTCCTTATTTTCAGGTTGAATCTCACCTCCTTCAGTTTCCATCCATTATTCCTTGTGTGCAATATGAGGAGGATCTAGAGGAGTAAAAAAGGGGGGCTATGAATACTTCTCTTACTCATCCTCTGCCCTTTATTTGTAGATCGCTGTTTAATCACATAGCTTGTTTTGTTTTTTTATTAAAAGAGTTTTGTACAAACAGATTTTCCCCCTTTTCACCCCCCCCCCGCCATACAATGTAAATCTCATACAAATGCTATACCCCCCCAACCCCCCCGCAAAAATTCACATTCAAATATTATACCAAATACTTTGCCCCCTCCCCCCGTCTTAAAGTAAATTACTCGTAACCCCTCTCCTCCCAACAAACACAATATAAATTTCTCTTAGATTAATAATAACACATTGATCCCATTTTCTAAGCTAATTTAACATCTATAACTCTTAATATAAATTTCTCCTAGAATAACAATGTTTCGTTAATCCCATCTTCTAATTTATTCATACATATATATTGCCCCGCCCTCCACCCTAACCCTCCCCCACCTCCCACACAAACCCACCCCCCTGACTTCCGCTGTATACCACTCTAACAATTCCAAACATCCCATATACTATTTATTCTGATCATCTATCAGTCTAAACATTCTTACCTAAAGGCTACATAATAACTCCTAGTCTGGTATTTATTCTGTATATAATCAATCCATTTTGCCCATTCCTGTGTGTAATCCTCCTGTTTCTGAGCTTTTAAGAAAGCTGAAATTTTTGCCATTTCGGCGAACCCCGCCACCTTCTGAATCCATTGATCAATTGTCGGTAAAAAATCTTTTTTCCAATGTTGCGCAATCAACAACCTAGCTGCTGTGACCATATACAAGGCCAATTTTGTTTCCCCTTTGGTAAAATCCTTAGCTATACCCAATAAAAACATTTGCGGAGTGAATTGTATTCTTTTCTTAAATACATTCTGCATAACCCACCATATTTTTATCCAAAAAGCTTTAACCTTGTTACAAGTCCACCATACATGAAAAAAGGTAGCATCTAGACACCTGCATCTCCAACATTTTGGTTGAACATTTGGGTACATGCATGATAATTTTTTAGGATCTAAATACCATCTGTAAAACATTTTGTAAAAATTCTCCCTTAAATTCTGTGACTGTGTAAATTTAACATTCTGAACCCATATTTTTTCCCACGTTTCCAACATAACCACTTCACCAAAATTCTGAGCCCATTTAATCATACAATCCTTAACCAATTCACTTTCTGAGTCTCTTTCTAACAGTACATTATATATTCTCTTAACTTGTTTTGGGCCAATCTCTTTTATCTGCTTAATCAGTTCCACTTCTTTATCCATAAAACCGACCCTGCGATCTTCTTCCCATCTCTTCTGTAGCTGTATGTAATGTAACCAATTTAAAGTAATTCCTTCTTCCAACAGCTGTTCCAAAGTTTTTAACTTCCATTCACCCCCATCAGCGATAAGCACATCTTTATATAAACAACCCCCGAGTGACTTAATATTCGTAATCCCCATGGTGTCTGCAAGATCCAACCAAAGCGGTATTTTATAATCCCAATTGGGCCGGTGCTTCTTCCATATTCTCATCAAGGCACTTCGGAGAACATGGTTGTTAAACACTTTATCCACCCTGTCTTCATAAAAAAGATATGCATGCCATCCCAGAACAAGATCATGGCCTTCTATATTCAGCAATTCCATTTTTGTTTTCCCAAACCAATCTGCTACATGCGTTAGTACCGCAGCTTCATAATACAATCGAAGGTTTGGGAGTCTGAGGCCGCCTCTTTCACGTGTATTTTGCATAATCTTCATCTTTACTCTCGGTTTTTTCTCCTTCCAAGCAAATTTATTTAATGTTGTTTGCCAATTTAACAAGGTTTTATCTGATTTAAGCACCGGAATCATCTGGAATAGAAAGATAAATCTAGGTAGAATGTTCATTTTAATTGCTGAGATCCTTCCAAGCAAAGACAATTGTAACTTTTTCCACGCTTCAAGATCTTTCTGTATCTTTTGCCACAACACTTCATAGTTATTTAAGAAAAGTTTTGTATTTGATTCTGAAATTTGTATTCCTAAATATTTAACTTTAGAAACTATTTCAAAACCTGCTAAACTTACAAGTCTCTTTCTTTGAGTCTCTGTCATGTTTTTAACCATCATTTTCGTTTTGTTTTGATTTAGTCTAAACCCAGACACCATGCCATATTCTACTATGATATTTTTCATCTGGATTATTGATTTCAAAGGATGTGAAAGGATAACAACCAGATCATCGGCGAATACTCTAGTTCTGTATTCCTTTTGCCTGATAGCTATGCCATCTAAGGATTTTGAGTCCCGAATTGCGTTCAACAAGACTTCCAAAGTTAAAATAAATAACAATGGGGATAATGGGCAACCTTGTCTTGTGCCTTTTTGTATCTCGAAAGTTGTTGACAAATTTCCATTAATAATAAGTTGTGCATTTTGTTGCTGATAAATTGCTCCAATCGCCTGCCGCAATCATGGTCCCATATCCATCTTTTCCAAAGTCTTGGTTAGAAAGTTCCAATTCACTCGATCGAAGGCCTTCTCTGCATCCAAGAAAACCAGCACTGCAGAGATCTGCTTATTCTTATCAAGATAGTCAATTAAATCTATGAGTTGCCTTACATTCTCCTTCATATGTCTGCCTTCAATAAATCCTGCTTGATCATGATGAATAATCTCTTGAATAACCGGCATCAATCTGTTGGCTAGTACCTTAGCAAATATTTTATAATCTGTGTTCAGAAGAGATATCGGCCTGTAATCCTCTGGTTTCTTAGGGCCCTCTTTATCTTTAGGTATCAATGAGATAAAAGCCGCTTTCCATGAGGGAGGTATTTTACCTCCTTGTTGTATATTACAAAATAGTTGTGTAAGATATTCAATCATTTCCAGTTGTAAAGTTTTATAATACATTGCAGTCAAACCATCAGTCCCTGGAGCCTTAGCTAATTTAAATTGATTTATAACTAAAGTGATCTCATCAGCAGTTATAAGACGTTCCAAATTTGCCTTTTGAAGTGCAGAAATTTTAGCAACCCTTTTTCCTTCCAAAATATCTATTAACTTGTTCTGTATATTATCCTGTACATATAGCTTAGTATAATAGTCCACAAATGATTTTTTAATCAACTCTTGTTGATATACCATCTTCCCTCGATACTCAATTTTATCAATAATTCTGTCATTCATATTCCTTCTCAAAGTATATGCTAACCACCTACCAGGTTTATTAGCGTTAGCAAAGGTGTTATGTTTAGCAAATTGTAAATTAGTTGCTGTTTGTTCTGCTATAAGCATCTGAAATTGATCTTTCAACAACTTTAGCGCCATCTGGAGCGCCTGGTCATTCGGGTTTGTTATAAGCAGCTGTTCCTTGCTTTTTATTTCATCTTCCAATTCCATTCTCCTTTTCTGTCTAATTTGTTTATGTTTAAAGTTCATATATATCAGGACCCCACGCATATAAGCTTTACTTGCATCCCAAACTGTTTCAATGGGAGTACCCTTATTCATGTTAAAACTGAAAAATTCCTTCATGTGTTTTTTAAGTTCATCAACATTTTTTTCGTATCTAAATAAATTTTCATTTACTCTCCAAGACCTTCTTGGCCTCTTCCCTAACTCAATTTGTAACCACACCGGACTATGATCGCTAAGTGTCCTGGCGAAAATCTTGGATTTCTTAGCTTTAGGAAGTAGATCCGGTGTTAACAAAAAGAAATCAATCCTTGAAAAGGATTGATGTCTATCTGAGTAGAAAGAAAAATCCATCTCATTTAGGTGTTGTGTCCTCCAAACATCTTTTAATTTCAAGTCGTCTTGTAAATCAAAAAAAGCCTTTGGTAATTTGGTAGTGAATTTAGTCTTTGTACTCTTATCTATCTTTGGAGAAATCACTCCATTCCAATCTCCCATTATTAGAATACTCTTAAAGTTCCAGTCTAAAATTTTTAAATGGAGCATCTTATAAAAGCTTTCTTGGCGTTGGTTAGGAGCATATATTCCTAGCACCAAAATGGGACCAAAGTCTGTATCAAATTGAATTGCTATATATCTACCAGCGTCATCCGCCTCTATAACTTTAGTTGAAAATCTTTTATTTATATATATCACCACACCATTTTTCTTTACCAAATCAGAGGCAGCATAAGATATTCCCAGTTTTGAATTCACTAAATACTTCTGGTCTTGCAGCCTAATATGAGTCTCTTGAAGGCAAACAACATCATTATTAAATTGCTTCAAATAATAAAATATTTTTTTCCTTTTTTGTGGGGAGTTCATTCCATTCACGTTCCAAGATAATAGCTTAAGCATCTTTAGATCTGATCTGGAGCGTTGAAAGCATTTGCTGAAGATCTCTCTCCACAAGACTAATCTTCGGCCCTGCTCCTCCCATGGCTCCGGTTTGCTTCTTAGCTTCTTTCTTAGCACATTGTGTTTGGAGGTCGACGCGCTTGTGAGATTCTAGCATTTGTCTAGTCGTGGATCTAGTAATACGTTGTTCGACAGGTTTAAGTATCGGCATTTCAGTGAGAGACTTAGACGGTCCTTCTTCCAAGAAGGAACTCAACAGAGATCCAGAGGGGTCCACTCCACCTACAGCACCCTGCACCTCCTTCTCTTTTTGTGTCTGCATTCTTTGTTCTTCTGTCTCTTTCTCAAACATCCTCTGCTCTAAGACATCCAAATCTACTGGTGTTGGTGTAGATGTACGTGGGGGGGGGGGGTTGCATTTTTCTTAAGTATTCCATAATAAAAGTCTCTGGCTTTGTCTATTGTATTCAGATGGTACCTCACCCCTTCGTAACTGAATATAACACCAATTGGAACATCCCATCTATACTGTATCTCTCTCTCAATTCCACTACCAAAAATCCAAAATCCCTTCTAAGCTTTAACATCGCTGGGGGTAATTCTTTAAAAACTCCGATAGTTTTTCCATGTATTTGAAGAGATGAATAAAAAGAATTTTGCAAAATATCATTTCTAAAATTTCTCTCAGTAAAGTATATCACAACATCCCTTGGTAGTTGCCTTTGTGATGCTATACGTGAATTTACTCTGTAAATTTTGTCAATCCTTGCAGAAATCTCAGAAGAATCCTCGATCTTCAATAACGTGGCCAAAGCATCAGCACAAGCTTTTCTTAAATCCTCTCTAGGGTTTTCTCTGATACCCCTCAGTCTAACAGCGTACTCCATAGATCTGAATTGCATCATAATAATCTCCTTATCCATCCTCTGCATATTCCCCTCCATTTCAACAAATTTCAGATCTGTTTCCTTTGTTTTAGTTTCCAAATCCAAAGCCAGATGATCAACTTTACTGTCCACCTTAAGAACAACTTCTGACAGACCTGTGGCTAAAGTGTGTAGTTTTTTATCAAGCTGATCATGTTTTTAATGGTATCCTGAACCATTTCTTTAACCTCCTTAATTTCTTTGTGTAAAAAAGCATTTTCTTCCCTTATAAAGTCCTTGAAATCCTGATTATTATTGTGTTTTTTTTTAAAGTGGGAATTATTGGAAGATGAGAAAATGCAGGGGAGCGGGGCAACTGATTGGCGGAGGGCAGCGTGTCCTCCGCAGGTGAGCGGTTGAAGGGGTGACCGCAGGGGAAGGCTGCGTGCGCCGTCTCCTCTCCAAAGAGGGGCAAGGGATTTGGGGCAGTGTGGGACAATGGCTTCAAGGTCGGTGTGTGTGTGGCTGGTGTGCCTTGTTCCGACTCCCCCCCCCGCAAGGGAGCGGGACAGGCAATGAAAGACGGCTGTTTGCCTCCATCTGCTATTCTAGCCCCATCGCTGCCTGGCCCTTCCCACAGGGGGCGCTCTTCCTCCCCATTGGCCCAAGGGTTCAGCTCCACCGAGCCTCCCTTTGCCCACCCCCGCAGCCTCTGCCTCTGCTGCCCCCGCCGAAGGACTCCGCAGCCCCGGAGAGGCTCCAGCTCCAGGCCGTTTGCTCTCAGAACCGGGCAGAGCTCCATTCTGCTCCGGGAATTGGCTGACCAGCCCTTCGCGATGGCCACTCAAAGAGCTCCGTCCTCACAGGAGCCTCTTCCTCCCTCCTGCCAAACTTCTCCAACTGGCTGGGTCCCTTTCCCTCCGACTGTGGCTGGGATCTCCACCGACGCTCCTCGGGATTTGGGGTTAGTGGTTGAGGTAGCCCGGCTGGCTGGGTTTTGCTCTGCTGCGTAAGGGCTGTGCAATAGGAGGACGTCCCAAAGGGGCTCCAGGCACTTGGGGGCAGCTGATGGGGAGGAAAAGAGCATGGGAGGGAAAGAGGGGGGGGAGAGAAATCAATACGTGCTCAGAAGCTTCTCATTGATTTGAGCTCTGAAGTTTTGAGTCAGTCAGGCTGAGGCTTCTTGGGTTATGTCGCTTAAACCCAGCCAGGTAGTCTAACTCAACAACCAAGGCAAAATCCCCGGGAGCTTCCATCCTCCCCGGCCAGATCCATCATCCTCGGCCAGATGGAGTTCCGCGGCAGAGTGGAAGAGAGGGGGATCCCAAGGGAGAGCCAGGCTGAGAAGAGGGAAGGAGGAAGGAAGAGCCTCCTGTGACGGGGGAGCTGAAAGGCCACCACCAAGGGCAGCTCTGTGCCTTCCCAGCATCCTTCTCGCCCTTCAGCTCCGTTGGCTGAGTCCGCAAACGGCGGGATTGGAGTCCAAAGAGCGAGGGGGGGGGAACCGGAGCCTCTCCGGGGCTGCGGAGTCCTTTGGCTGAGTAGCCTAAAAACAGAGATATTCCTGGTTTGAATCCCACCTTCTGCTTGAAAGTTAGCTGGGGGCCTCTGGGCCAAGCGCTGGTCCCAAAAGTTAACTGTCAGCCTTTGTACAGCTGTGATGAAGACACGACCCTCCACACTGAGATGGGTTCAAAAGAGCAATGAGTGGATCCCGCTGTCTTTGCTTCTCTGGATCTGGATCTCCCCAAACCCGGACTGAAGTTTCCCTCTGGGAGAGGAAGGAGGGGGATGGAAGGCGCCACCCAGGCGGGGCTTCCTTTGCCAAAATGTAGGTGATGAGCCCCTCCAGCCACGGACCAGCAACACACGCGCGCGCGCGCGCGCACACACACACCACTGACCTTCTCGTCCTTGCCCTGTGCTGCCCAACCCCCGCTGCTCTTGGGAGAGGAATCGCAGCCCCCGTTTCCGTGGCCCCTTCGACCTCCCACCCATGGAGGACCCGCCACGCTCTGCAGTCAATCAACTCCTCCCCCCCCCAATTTTCTCAACCTCAATATTTAGCGTCTAGGAAAACGTGCAACGCTGCTCCCTCTGGGGCTTACAAGGTGCCTGGAGGCTGCAAAGGTCCGGATGGGGAGGAACTCACCCAACCCCAACAAAAGACGCGTGTCGTCGGCCCGCCTGGATCTGGAGAGGCGTCGTCTATTACCTCTTCCCCCAGGGAGATGAACCTTTACCTTCCCCAGACGTTGCTGCCCACAGTCAGTCTGAAGCCCAGGCGACTCTGTCGGCCACTTCCATTTTGGCAATGGGCAGCCCTGCCTCGGTGGCCCCTTCTGCACAGGGGTGTGTATGCGCACAAGGCGTGGTGGGGAAGGGGCCTCCAAGGGCCCAGAAGGAAACCTTCAAGCAGGATTTGGGAAGATGAATAATAACAGAGTTGGAAGGGACCTTGGAGGTCATCTAGTCCAACCCCCAAGCAAGATGGCAGTCCAGTCTCTTCTTGAAAGCTTCCAGGGATAAAGCTCCCACAACTTCTGTTCCATTGTTTGATTATTCTCATTGTTAGATCTGGGCAACGAGAGAACAGACTGCGGACACGGAGTGACTTATCAGCTCTTTATTAATAGTAGTAGTGATCCAGCTTGCTCTGTGGTCGGAGGGTTCCCCTTTTATAGGGATCGGGTACGCCCCTCGACCAATCAGAACGATACCTGTTTCCCGCTGTAGCAGCGGACCAGAGAGGAGACTTGCCTCGATATATGCTAATATCTAACACCCCTCCCCTCCTAGACGGAACGTTGCGGTTGGTAACATAGTCTTTTAGGTATGTTGGGGTTTGCCTTACTCAGGAGGAGCGTCGCAGTTCTGGTCGGTTAGAAGTGGTTGCAGGATCGGATGCTTTTCCTGTTTCACGTTCGGGAGGTTTCGTGCCCTCGTTGCTAGGGCGTTCCGGAGTCTGCTCGGTTGCGTTGTCTGGGGTTTGCTCTGCTTCGTGCTCGATCTCTTGTTCCGACCTGGGTTCTCAGGTGTCGTAGTTCTCTATGATGGGGCTCTCGCGTGGCTGACTTTCCGTTGGCAGGAAACTCTCGTCTTCGTTTCGAAGGTCTGAGTGTGCTAGGCGACCCCGAAGTTGATCGATGTGCCTTTTCCAGTTCCGCCCATCTTCCAGCTCCAGCAGATACGATCGTGGACCCGTGATGCCAATGACCTTTGCCGGCATCCACAATGTTCCCCCTGCATAGTTGTGGGCGTATACTGAATCCCCTATGCTAAAAGACCGAATTTTGCTTGTGGAGTCTGGGGGAGCTGTGGCAGAGTAATTTGGGTGAAGACGGTCCAGGTGAGACCGTAGACGGCGGCCCATGAGTAGTTCAGCGGGGCTCCTACCCGTCGTTGCACTTGGGGTGATATGCTGAATTAAGAGGTAATGGTCAATGCGTGTTTGCCAATCACCTGGACCCATCCTAGCGAGGGCCTCTTTTGCGAATCGCACCATTCTCTCCGCCTGTCCATTTGATGCCGGATGGAATGGCGCGACGAGGGCGTGCCAAATTCCCTGACCTGCTAGATATGTCTCAAATTGCATGGCCGTGAACTGGGGCCCGTTATCGGAAACCAGGAGGTCGGGCAGGCCATGAGTGGCGAAAAGTCGCCGTAGAACCTTAATGACTGCCTCTGCCGTGGTTGAAGTCATTAGGACTACTTCTAGCCATTTGGAGTATGCAACCACAACTATGAGGAAGGTCTGACCTTGAACTGGCCCTGCGAAGTCGATGTGTATTCTCGACCAGGGTGCTTTAGGCTTTTCCCATTCTGTGGCGGGCGCTTCCGGGGGTGCTGGTCTCGATTCCTGGCATGGGTCGCAAGTGGCCACCCATTCCTCTATTTCTTTGTCCATGTTTGGCCACCAAACGTAACTTCTCGCTAACGCCTTCATCCTAACAATCCCCGGGTGACCAACATGTAAAGCATCTAATACATTCCTACGTAAAGCATACGGAATAACAACTCGATCCCCCCACAATAAACAACCTTGTAACACTGAGAGTTCGTCCCGTTTTGACCAAAACACTTTGAATTCCGGGCCCACGTTTCGCTTCGGCCACCCCCTCCAAACCCAAGTTTGAACTTGCTTTATTAAATTGTCTTTAGAAGAAAACCTTGCAACATCGTAGGAAGAAACCGGTCCTGAGTCCAAACAATCAATGAGCAGCACCGGTACTTCGGGAGTGGGGTCTGGCAAAAGGTCCGGTAGTGGGCAACGGCTGAGTGCGTCTGCGTGTCCTAGAGTGGAGCCCGGTCGATGAATTAACTTGTATGAGTACGCAGCCAGGAAAACAGTCCACCTGGTCATGCGTGGAGAAAGGGAGACTGGAGTGGGGCGGTTTCCCACCAAAAGACCCAACAGCGGTTTGTGATCTGTAATCAGTTCAAAATCGCAGCCGTAGAGGTATTCGTGGAAACGTTTTACTCCAGCTACAACAGCTAGCGCTTCCCTGTCCATCTGGCTGTAATTCCTCTCGGCCGATGAAAGAGTCCTGGAGTATAAGGTGATGGGTGCTTCTTTTCCGTCTGGCATCCGGTGGCTGAGGACTGCTCCAACTCCGAAGGGTGATGCATCGCAGGTCAATACCAGCGGTAGGGTCTGGCTGTATTGGACAAGCAGTGAGTCAGTGGTGAGCAGGCGCTTTACTCCGGCGAAAGCTGCAGCTTCGGATCGTCCCCATTTCCATGGTGCGTTCCTCTGGAGTAGACGGTGTAGTGGCTCAGCAACGGTCGCCTTCTGCCTCAGAAAAACGCTGTAGAAGTTAAGTAGTCCGAGGAAGGCCTGCAACTCGGTCTGATTTCGTGGTGTGGGGGCGTCCTGGATCGCCTTAATTTTCTTTGAAGTGGGGTGTATTCCCTGACCATCGATTCTATAACCCAGGAATTCTATGCTAGGCACGTTAATTTGGCATTTTTCCTTTTTGAGGCGGAGACCCTTTTCTCTGATTCTGGCCAAAACAGTTCTGACTCTTTTATTTAATTGCTCCTCGTTTGCAGCGGACACCAAGATGTCGTCAAAATAGGGGACGACTCCCGGTATCCCTTGCAAAAGTCGTTCCATGACGCTCTGGAACAATCCTGGGGCAATACTCACACCGAATTGTAGCCGGTTGCATTTGAATGCTCCTCTATGCGTCACTATAGTTTGGGCCTCCGCCGTGGCGCTATCCACTGGCAGTTGCTGGTAAGCTTGTGCCATGTCTAATTTAGCAAATACCTTTCCTGGCCCCAACGAGTGCAATAAATGCTGTACTACAGGCACAGGATATGCGCTCTGTTGTAGCGCGACATTAATTGTGCATTTATAGTCCGCGCAGATGCGGACTGATCCGTCTGGTTTGACTGGGGTCACGATGGGTGTTTCCCAGCGCGCGTGATCCACCGGCTCAAGGATTCCTTGCTCCACTAACTTATCTATTTCCTTATCTATTTTTGGGCGGAGTGCAAAAGGCACTCGTCTCGGTTTAAGTCGGATTGGCGCCACTTTGGGGTCTAAATTGAATGATATTGGTTTACCCACATACTTACCAAGACCGGGACTGAACACATTCCTCGAACTCCTTAAAAATCTGCTCAGCGCTGCTGTTTTCTACGGCGTTGATTCCGGTGACTTCTAGCCCCAAGGATTCGAACCAATCCAGTCCTAGGAGGTTTTGTAACGGTGCGCTGGCGATGGTCACGGGCAGCTGGGCTACGATGTCCTTGAAACGGATCTGGAACGTGCCTTGGCCGACGATGGGGACTCGGTTCCCCTGGTAGTCTCGTAGCAGGATGTCTGGAACGCGTAGTTGGCTCTTTTTGAGGCTAGGGATAGCCTGTTTCATGGATGCCCATGAAATGATCGTCAGGGACGATCCTCTGTCAACTTCCAGCTCGCAAGGTGAGCCCTCCAAGAGGACTGTGACTTTCAGCTTTTTAGGTCGCTTGGTGTGGACCTGGCTTATTGTTGTGAGATACGTTCGCAATTCCTCTCTCTGGGTCAAATCTATCTCATCGTCTATATCCTGAAAATACTCTCGTTGAGTGTCTTGATAGAACGCTCTCTCAGCTCTTTGTGTGTATTCTCTCTGGGGATATGCTCGCTCAGCTCCTTGTGAGTAATCTCTCTGGGGATACGTTCGCTCAGCTCTTTGGGAATTTTCTCTCTGGGTAAACACTTGTGGATTTCTCTCTGGGCGCCCTTTTTGATTTCGCCAAGCCCCTGGGTTGGGCTTCTGTTGGCGGTACATGGGTGGCTGCCGTGAGGCAGGGACTTCGCTCCGGCACACTCGTGCGATGTGCCCAAGTTTGTTGCAGTGTGAACAAACAACGTTCCTGAACCTACAAGTAGACCTGGGGTGATTCCCTCCGCAGCTTGCGCAGGGCGGCAAACGGGATCCGGGTCTCCCCCCAGGCCTCAAATGACTGCTCCGCATCAGGTGACTGTCCTCGAACTCGGGATCCTCGTAGTCGGGGCTTGTGTCCTCGTAGTGAACTCTGGTTTGCCTTGGTGCTGGCTGGTTTACGCTGAAACCTCGTTGTATGGTTACCGATGATTTCTCTGCTGACTCTGACGCTCTTGCTTCGTTTAGCGCTATCTGTAGGGTTAAATTCGGGTTTGCCAACAGCTTATTTTGTAGTGAAATGTCTCTTAACCCACAGATGAGCTGCGCTAAGATATGCTCGTCCAGATCCCTGAACTCGCAGTGAGTTGCTGCTTTACGTAGGGCTGCAACATATTGATTGATTGATTCTCCCGCCTTCTGGTTCCGCGTGTTGAATTCCTTTCGGCAAACATGGCGGGAAGGTTTTGGCGCGTAATGGGTCTGTAGAGCCTGTTGCAATGCCGTCCATGATACTGCCTGTATTGGAGTGGGTGCGGTGAGGTCTCTGGCCGTGTTGAAGACTTCTTTCCCGCAGTAGCCGAGGAAGATGTTTTTCTTCCGGGCGTCGGTGATCCCCGTGTATTCGTTCGCTTCGAGAAAACACTCGAAACGAATCATGAAGGCTTCCCATTCGTCGTTCGCTGGGTCGAATGGAGTGGGGGGAGTGTGCATCGCCATCTTCTTTCGTTTGAATCTGCCGCGCTGCGGTGACCTGAGATGGCTGCCAGAATTTCTGCCGAATTCCTGGGCTGGATCAAATCCGGAGATTCTGGAGGTAGCGTTCTTCGTCCTATCTGCCTCTCGATCCCACCTTCGTCGCCAATGTTAGATCTGGGCAACGAGAGAACAGACTGCGGACACGGAGTGACTTATCAGCTCTTTATTAATAGTAGTAGTGATCCAGCTTGCTCTGTGGTCGGAGGGTTCCCCTTTTATAGGGATCGGGTACGCCCCTCGACCAATCAGAAAGATACCTGTTTCCCGCTGTAGCAGCGGACCAGAGAGGAGACTTGCCTCAATATATGCTAATATCTAACACTCATTGTCAGAAACTTTCACCTCATTTCAAGGTTGAATCTCTCCTCCTTCAGTTTCCATACATTATTCCTTGTTTGGGCTTCAGGTGCTTTGGAAAATAGCTTGACCCCCTCCTCTCTGTGGCAGCCCCTCAAATATTGGAAGACTGCTCTCATGTCTCCCCTGGTCCTTCTCTTCACTAGACTAGCCATGCCCATTTCCTGCAACCGTTCTTCCTATGTTTTAGTCAGGTTGAATCGATCAATTTCCATCCGTTATTCCTTGCCTGGAATACGAGGAGGATCCAGAGAAGAGAAGAGAAGAGAAGAGAAGAAAAGAAAAGAAAAGAAAGGGGGATTCGAATACTTCTCTTACTCGTCCCCTCGCTTCTTATTTGTTGATCTGCGCCCTGTTTACGAAGATGTTGTTTAATCACATAATCACTTTTTTTCAAAGCAGGGATTATTGGAAGATGAGAAAATCGGCAGGGTGAGTGGGAACTGATTGGTGGCGGAAGGCGGCTCATCTCCGCGAGTGAGAGGTTGAAGGGGCGACCGCAGGGGAAGGTTGCGTCCTCCGGATCCTCTCCAAAGAGGGGCAATGGCTTCACGGTCGGGGTGTGTCTGGCTGGCGTGCCTTGTTCCAGCTACCCCTATGTGCGGGACAGGCAAGGGGAGTATACGTATATTTGTGTAAGCGGGGGAGCTGGGAGATTGAGCTGCCGAAGGAGCCTTTTGTGTCCGGGGACAGGAAGGCTAGGTGGGGGGGGGGGGGAGAGGCGGCAATAGGAAGCAGCGACTGCAGAGTTCAAGGGGCCAAGCAACCACGGAGATTCTCCCGGAGCGACTGCAGTGTCTCCGGGGCTCAGCAGGGATGCCCAGGGTCTCACTCTGGAAGCCAGCCAGCATGTGTTCCCCTCCCTCTTTCGCCCAGGGGAAAGGGGGGCTTTCTGCATTTGCCCCCCCTTCTCAAAATCCCATCCCCTCCTTTCCCTTCGCTGTGCCCGACAGTCATGAAACTCTGACCGCTCCCAGGCCACTTGCCCCCTCCTCCCGCTCCGCCAATCTAGCCTCATCGCTGCCTCGCTCTTCCCACAGGGGGCGCTCTTCCTCCGTTCAAAGGGTTCAGCCCCACCGAGGCTCCCTCTGCCGCCCCCGCAGCCTCTGCTGCCCTCGCCAAAGGACTCCGCAGCCCCGGAGAGGCTCCGGTTCCAGCTCCAAGCCGTTTGTGCTCAGAGTCAAGGAGGAGAAGGGCCGCTCAGGGAATTGGCCGACCAGCCCTTCCTGATGGTCATTCAAAGAGCTCCGTGGTCAGAGGACGCCGCCTTTCTTCTCCATTTGGCCGCCCCTCTGAATCCCTTTTCCTCCAACTGCGGCTGCGTCCTCGCTCTTCCCGGGGCTGATTGAGGCTCCCGGGGATTTTGTTGGGCTAGCCTCGCTGGGTGGGTTTTGCTCTGCTGCGTAAGGGCTGCGTAATAAGAGGACGTCACAAAGAGGCTCCAGGCACTTGGGGGCAGCTGATGGGGAGGAAAAGAGCATGGGAGGGAAAGATGGGGGGGGGGAGAGAAATCAATACGTGCCCAGAAGCTTCTCATTGTTTTGAGCTCTGAAGTTTTGAGTCGGTCAGGCGGAGGCTTCTCCAGTTAAGCCGCTTAAACCCAGCCAGGTAATCTAACTCAACAACCAAGGCAAAATCCTGGGAGCTTCCATCCTCCCCGGCCAGATCCATCATCCCCGGCCAGATGGAGTCCCGCGGCAGAGTGGAAGAGAGGGGGATCCCGAGGGAGAGCCAGGCTGAGAAGAGGGACGGTAGGAAGGAAGAGCCTCCTGTGACGGGGGAGCTGAAAGGCCACCACCAAGGGCAGCTCTGCGCCTTCCCAGCTTCCTTCTCGCCCTTCAGCTCCGCTGGCCGAGTCCGCAAACAGCGGGGTTGGGGTCCAAAGAGCGAGGGGGGAACCGGAGCCTCTCCGGGGCTGCGGAGTCCTTTGGCTGCGGGGGCGGCAGAGGGAGACTTGGTGGGGCCAATGGGAAGGAAGAGCGCCCCCTGTGGGAAGGGCGAGGCAGCGAGGCTAGACTAGCAGGGGGTGGATGAGCTCTCCTAATAGGGGGGAGTTTGGGAACTGCGGGGCAGAGCGAAGGGAAAGGAGGAGCCGGGATTTTGAGAAGGGTTGGTGGGGAAGCGAAGGGGAGGCTTTTCTTTGGGGGAAACAGGCTTCCCTGCCGGTTGGCTTTTCCGCAGTGCTCGCCCTGGTCGCCCGTCCAGAGGAGACCCTCCGCATCCCTGCTTAGCCCAGGGGATGCTCCAGGCAGCTGCGCCTCCCTGCAGCCCGGCTGGCAGGAAGCCCCTCCAGGCGCTCTGGCTCCTCTCTCGCCCGCTGCGCTCCCACCGACCCCAGAAGGGCATCCGCAAGCCAAGGCGGAGGGCAGGGGGCTCAGGCAGACCGCCTGCCGTGGTGGCCTTGCCCGACCTGGGCGCGAAGGAGCGGGGGCGGCGAGGGGTGCCTGGGGAGGGTGCGGGGATCAAAGCCAGCTGCCCAAATGCAGGCAGCTGCTTCAGCAGACCCTCGAAGGAAATGCCCAGCATCGCTGCCTGATACCTCTGATGGAACTTTGCAGCAGTTCCCGGCATTTCTGGGACAATGCCAGCTCTTCACGTGTTTGAGGCCGGTTGATTTCCAGACAGACTGTGAAAAGGAGGGATTCATCATCCGTCTTTTGACCAGGCCAGCAGCTCATTGGGCGACTCCACCGCTCATGCAGGCCATCCCACCCCTGGATGGCTAGCTTCTGCACCCAGGTGCAGGCGATGTTTGGAGACCCAGTGAAAGCCCAAATGGATTTTGGGTTCAAGAATTGCTGTTGTGGATGTCAATGGGGGGAAATAAGAATGGGGGAAGCAGGAATCCCTGGCTGAGACGTGTGAAGAGAGCAAAGAAAGGGGAGGGTCCCGTCTAGGGCTGCCATGAACCCCCCTTGAGCTGCATCCCCCCCAATACCAAACGGATCCCCCTTCCCAATTTCTCCCCTTCTCTCTCTGCCAGGAATCCTCCTCCTTCAGGTGAAGCCACAAAGGACTCTTCCCGGAGACCCATGACGCTCAAGCAGGGAGAATTCCCATTGGTGCTGCCGCTGGTTCTGACCCCTCCCACCTCCAAAGTCCAAGATCAAATCTTCCTTCCCCCAATTCAAAACCATCGATTCACACTTTCAGTTCAGAGATGAAGGTTTCTGTCATAGGAAGAGGCGCTGTGCTGGATGAGAAGAGGGGAGGAGGACCCCATAGCCAGGGAAGACTTGGGAGTCACAGAAACCCCCCAATCTGAAAGCAAGCTATGGAAAGCCCTCAGATAAACCAGGAAGAGGCAGAGAGGATCCTCAGGGATCTAATCCTGCTGGATCCTCTCCCCAGCTTCCACCCACCCACCCCTTCCCAGGGGAATCCTCCGCTGGGCTCTCTCAGGAAAGGCGCCACTTTGCTTCACGGAAGAAAAATGCAATTTCCTTCCTTCAAACACATGTCTCTCCTGCTCAGAACGTCTGGACAAAGCAGCCCCTTCCGATTTCCCCCCTTCAACACCGATTGTGCCCAGAGACTGATGACGCTACAGAAAGGAGAATTCGTATTGGTCTGCTGGGGCTTCACCGGATTCTGGGAAAACCCGATTCGCTGGTTGTAGCCTGCAATTCTCTGCGCATCCCGTGTTTCTCAGGCATTGCATCGTCTGAAGGCCCGTTCTGGGCTTGGCAGTGCGTACGTGTATCTCCCCAGCCTGATGCTTCCAGCCCCAGAGGAGGAATCTGGAATGTTTGTCTCGGATTTCGGAGGTGGGAGGGCCAGACCAGAACTAGTGGCAGCACCAATGAGAATTATTTCTTCTTGAGCGTCATCGGTCTCCGGGCAGAGTCCTTTGGGGCTTCAGCTGAAGGAGAAAAGGCAGTTCTGCGGAGAGAGAGAGAGGCGGGGAAAGTGGGAGGGGGGATCTTGGCCTGAAGAACCTACTGGGGCTTCTTCTCTGCTTGGAACGCTCTGCTGCACTGGCTGAAGTAGAGGAAGACTCTACGCTTTGTGTAGAGAGAGAGCCACCGGGGAACTGGACTCCTGAGCCAAAGAGGTCCATGGGATCTTGAGACAGGTCATTTTCTCATGGGGGGGACACACACCCTCAGGAGAGGGTTGGGGGGCAGGCCGAGACAATTCAGCCGGTTGGCCGAACAGCTCATACAATTAACAACCCATTTTAGGGAACCCCTGGGAACTGTCTGAATTCCACCCCTACCTGTTTCCATGTTGGGCCAAGTGATACGTCCCTCCCCCCTGCTTGTGGGCAGACCAGAGGCATCTGGGGGGTCATCGTGAATTTTAGACTGACCTCGGTCTGATCCATCAAACCTTTTCTACCTGCTTATAATGGAATTTGCAAAGTGACCCGAGTGGCAATCAGAAGCCATCCTGAAACCTCAGGCTGACTCCTGATCCACCCACAATCTCTGTGGTTGGAAAGCAGAAGACTTTCCATGGGTGCCTCTTGCTAGAAGCCTAGATGTGCCCCCCCATCCCCATTACTCCCCCTCCCCTTCTTGACCTGGATGAATAGGCGGCATTGAACGCAGGGAAAGGCCTTATGGACAGATGAAAGAGTAGGAAATTAAAGGGCCGAAATAGTGTTAGTTGTTCCTATTTTCATTCTCTGGATGAGGAAGGAAAAAATAGAGTGGGGATTTCTAAAAGGTAGATACTTAAATAATAACAACCCCCAAGTGAAACCTCAGACACCTGTTCCGGTTGATGGTTTCTGTGAAAGGGGTTTTATCAGGAAATCAAGAAAGAAGGACATAATAGTGATGGAGAGCAGGTCAATCCCTGCATTCCAGGTCATTCTGCCATTCCAAGGCTTCTCATGGAGATGATCCAACAACACGGTTAGAGCAGGGCTCCTACAGCTCTCATCTGACCTTAGGATCTTACTCTCTCTCTCACATACCCGAACTTTTAGTTTCTGTCAGTAGAAACAAGTGCCTCAATTATTTTTCATAAGGTGTCTGGTTCATTGGTAGTTGCTGAATATTACATTCCTCTGAATGACTTTCACAGAGTTCTCTTTAGCAAGATTTATTGGGTTGAATAGGGAGATACAAGAAGTACAGCCATTCAATCATCTCCCATTCTGAAGCAAGTAGATTTGATTTTCTTTGGCTCCTGCCTCCTATCTAAGTGGAAAGAATATCTCCTTTCAAAACAAACATTAACAATTCTTCCAATATCATAATGGTGTTATATCTCATGTTTTTACATTTATTTACCTTCAAATAAAAGCCAAAGGGGCAACTTGGAGCCAATCACCAGGGGACTCGAGTTCTAATCCTCCCTTAGGCATCAAAACGTCCTGGGGGACTTTGGGCCAATCACCAGGAGACTCCTAAATTCCAATCCCAGCTTAGTTCTTATTGAATGGGGCTGTGAAAGTTGGAAATATTTTCTCAGATTAATTTGGGATACCAGAATTGGGGATTCCTAGAGTGTGAGATGTCCGAGTGTCCAATATTGTGGTGTGTGATGGAAGAGAGTGAAATTGTGCAAAAATATCTGTTCCATGTTGAGCAAAGCCATAAATTTCTGCCTTCGTCTGCTTGTGGGAGAACCAGAGGCCTCTGTGTGGTCCCTGTGAATCTTAGACTGACCTTCTTCTGGTCCATCAGATCTTTTCTTACCTCCATAAAATGAAATTGCAAAGGGATCCTATTCCCAATTAGGAGCCATTCATAGACCTAAACATTGATTACCAACTGATCAGCAATCTGTGTGATGGGGAGCAGAAGAGCTTCCATGGGTGCCTCGTCCTAGAAACCTCAAAGTCCCCCACCCCCTAATTCAGCCCCTTCTTGGACCTGGATGGATATTATGCAGCATTGAAGGTTTGTGACCTGGTCAATGATGTGGCTGCCTTTAGATAGGATCCCTCCAACCTCCTTCTGGGGAGAGTCTCAAGGTCCCCTTTCTCTGGACATCTTCTCCAGCCCTTCACAAACAAGACAAGCTTGGAAGAGGAACAGAGAAAATGCTTTAGGTAGAAATTGTAGAGTGGGAAATTAAAGGGTGTGAAAACCGCTATTTTAATTCTCTGGTTGATCAAAGCAAAAAATACAGTGGAAATTTTACACATTTTTTTATTTTCTTTGTTTTTATTATTTTGGTGTGAAGTTCCTACCAAAATAAAAACAATCCCAAACTGAAATCCCAGACAGCTGTTCTGCTGAACACTTTCTGCAAAGGAGGTTTTATCAGGAAATCAAGAAAGAATTATATATTTGATTTCCCTCCCCAGCTGACAGCCAGTCAAACATGGCATTTCACATCATTCTGGCATTCTCAGGTAGAGGATCAGGCAACCATGCTGGTTCTTGGTTCCCACAGCTTCCTCCTGACCTTTTTTCCTGCGCTCCCTCTTTCTCTCTCTCTCTCACACACACACACAAACATACTTTTAGCTGTAGGAACAAGTGCCTGAATTATTTTTAAAGGTGTCAAATTCAATAGCTGTTGATGAACAGCAAATTCCTCTGAATGACTTTCAGCAAGGTTTATTAAGTTGAAAGGGAAGGGAGCTAGAACAATTCAATAATTTCCTATTTTGAAACATATAAATATTTTCTTTGAATCCTGCATACTATCTAAATGGAAAGATCTCCTTTCAAATAAAATATACTTTAATAATTCTTCCAATATCATAATGGTATTATATCTCATGCTTTTACATTTATTCTGGCTGTGAGATGCTCCTTTGTGTTCAGGTCTGGCCTCAGAAGGATAATGTAGCACTTGGGGATGAAGATGCAGCCCAGCAGACCAGCACTGGAGGCCAGGATGGAGAAGACCTGCACAGCCACCATGTATCTCCCTTTGGTGCTCAGGTAAGTGGGCACAAAAGTCACCCAGACACTGCAGAAGACCAGCATGCTGAAGGTGATCAGCTTGGCTTCGTTGAAGGCCCCAGGCAGATTCCTGGCCAGGAAAGCCACCGTGAAGCAGATGGCAGCCAGGAAGCCCATGTAGCTGAGGGTGACGTAGAACATGACAACAGCCCCTTCGTTGCATTGCAGGATGATCTCTCCAGGCTGGGAGTGGGAGTCAGAGTCAGGGAAGGGGGGAGAACCTCCCAGCCAGATGGAGCAGATGATAATTTGGACAGCAGCAGAAGAAAAGATGATGGAGTTGGCCAAGCTCTTCCCCAACCATCTCTTCACTTGGTTTCCTGGTTTTGTGGCCAGGAAAGCCAGCACCACCGTGATGGTTTTGGCCAAGAGAGAAGAAACGGCAACTGAGAAGATGATGCTGAAAACCATTTGTCGGAGAAGGCAGGTGGCTTTCCTTGGTTGACCAATGAAGAGAGAAGGAGACAGGAAGCAAAGCAGGAAGGAGACCAGGAGGATGTAGGAGAGGTCCCGGTTGTTGGCTTTGACAATGGGAGTTTCTCCATATTTAATGAAGATGATTAAAACAAGGCCTGTGGTTAGGAACAAGAGTAGGGCAAAAGAAACCAGGATGATGCCAAGATGTTCTTCATAAGACAGAAAAGTTACAACTTTGGGGATACATTGGACTCTGTCCTCATTTGGATATTTATCATCTGGACACTTGATGCATTTTTCTACATCTGAGAAACCAAAAAACAATTTTCTTTAACATTCTGTCCTTTTATCTTACAGGAAATACCTTCTTTGGATAACAACTGATACCATGGACATTTTCCAAGAAGAATTTCTTAATGATTTCATTAAAAAGAGCATAAGAAGGATGTTTTATATAACTATATATATAACTAGATATTTGAAGTTGAGGGAAGTCCTAGGATGTTAATTATTTCCTGTGTAATGTGTAGAATCTTCATAGGGAGCTACATTACTAGAAATTAGTAATGAATCCTATAATCTTTTTAGGCAAACATCCTGAGTCCTGCCACATGGCAGTTAATATACTGGACTTGGAGGATACCTACAGTATCTTTTAACACTTAAAAACAATCTTGAATTAAGGAGAAACTTCCTAATAGTAAGAACAATTAACCAGTGGAACAGCTGGCCTCCAGAGGTTTTGGGTTCTTCAACACTGAATGTTTTAAAGAAGAGACTGGACAGTCACTTGTCTGAAATGGTATAGGTTCTCCTGCTTGAGCAGGAGTAGAAGATCTCCAAGGTCCCTTCCAGCTCTTCTCTGATTTATTGATCTACATGACTGGCAGAATATTTGTGTTCCCTTTGGGAAGAGGGGACGGTATAAAAGTCCAAATAAAAGTAAAGTAAAGTAAAGTAAAGTGTAATGAGTTCCCCCCATAACTATCCACAGCACCACATTATGGACCAGTGAGACCTTCTCAATGATCCTCAAGGGGAGGATTCAATATACAGTGAATTGCAAGGTCTTTCAGAAGGTGGACCTAAAACAATTCATCAAGTTTCAAAGAACTCAGGTGTTCCTAGAAAGGTGAATTTAGCAGCACAAGTCCAAACTAAAAAGCAGAAGAGATATTTCCTAAAATAGTAGTAAAGCTTGCTCAGTCTTCCACCTCCTCTTCCCAACTCTTCCCAGCCCCTCCTTTAAAGTTTTTTTTTATTTACTTCCTTTTAAATTATTAATTGTGCAGGTAAAAAATAAAAAATAATAACTGGTGAACTTCAATCTCGCTTTTAACTTGCACTTTCATGAAAATGTTCTGAATGGATCCAGTTCCACAAAGCCTCCCATTTTCCTCAGTGTGACCCACCTTCCTGAGTGGAGAAGGTCCCCTCCGGACAAGGAACGCAGTCATAGCAGCAAACTGGCTCTCCTTCTCGAGCCCTCTTGACAAATCCAGGACGACAACTTTCCACACATTTGGACTGAGGCAGGGACTGAGCCGAAGAACAAGGAATGCCAAAGAAATGGTGCTAGGACTCTCCGTCCATGGAAAATGGAGGTAGAAATGGATGGAGACAAGTAGCCTCTGGTCTTCACTGAGGTAAATATGAAATCTCTGACTACTTCTAAACAGATGCAGGAGGGATAACAACTGGAAGATTCTTCATTTACTTCCTTTTGATTTTGGTATTTAATATTACAATAAAGTACTTTTCTACTTTAAACTTTATTAACGGATTGAATTGGGGGGGAAATTAAGTATGATGATATATGTAAAAGATTTAGGAAACTTTTATTCCATTAAATTTTTTAATATAGAATAAAACTGATGAAGAAAGAAACCTCTGACCAGTAAGATCTTGAAAGGTTTCCATAAAACATGGCAAAGCCCCTCCACTTAGGTCCTGTCTGTTGAAGAACTTCCATTAGATGACACCAACTGTCATGGGAGGCCAACCACCCTGGAGACTATAGGCTTTGCCCACTTGACATGGGACCTCAGGCTTTGGGAAACAGAGAAAAGACACCAAAATTTTTCTCACCTTATTGAGCAACTTTAGCTGTGAAAGAGCATTTTGTCTGATATTAAGTCTCTGTCTTTCAAAATATGCCAGAATCTCTTTCCTGGGATGCTCGTTGGGATGAACCAAGAAGCCATGAATGCCAACATCTGCTGTTATCTCTCCATTTTGGTCCAAGTACAGTTCTCTATCAGAAATATTCCAAAATTCATTCTTTTCCAGAAAGGGATGAAACTAGAATGGGAACATCCAGGAATTTGAAAAACAGAATACTTTGTTTCTTATCCCACATTGAATCTTTCTTCTACAATTGTCCAATCTCCAAATATGGTTAAATTGGGTACAAATACTGCCATAATCTTCATAAGTGAATGAAAAAGTTTGAGAAAAATTTGTCAGTCACATACTGACAAAATATAAAGAAAATATAATCCACACAGTTGGTAAATTATAGGGAACATTCAATAAAATGAACAGAGAAAAAAAAGATGATCCATAAATTCTTTGAAAACAACAGGTTGATTCCCTGAAAGCATGGGTTGATCAAGAAGAAATCTTTCAGGCTAATCTTCTCCCTTGTAATCCTGATGGAAAACACCTCCAGATATGCTAATTCTGCTTTATTGTAATGTGACTTTAACAAAAAATTTAAAATCTGAAAGAACAAATCTCCCACCAACACTTTTCTCAACCTGAAAAGTTAGGGAGGATCCTGTCTGAGTATCTTTCTCTCCCATTATGCAGCTGCAGGATTCTCCCCCCTTATCTGATCCTTCCCTAGGCAGCCTCTCTTCTCCTCATCCCAAAAGTCATTCTCGCATATCATTACACTTTCTAAATGGATTATGGGAACTCTGGTGATAGAACTGGATTTCAATAAAGGACTCACAAAGAATTGTGTGAATTTTGTGGAAACTTGAGGGGTGATATGATAACTAAATGGATAAAAACTGTCTAAATTTCATTTTAAAAGTTTGATAAAATAACAATGGTTTTATATCAACTTAAAGGCAATAATCAGAAGCAAGCAACAATTGTTGAATCGGATGGATTGGATGAATGGACTGGAACTTAACTTGCTGCTGGCATCCCTGAAGGAGGAGTCCTGTTTGAAGGGAGGCTGCTTGGAGATGGCTGGAGAGGCCATGGACCCTGAAGACTCAAAGTGGACAGAACAGATGACTGGTGAAATGGATTCTTTCAAGAAGATTGAGGGAGATTGGGGAATGGACTTGTCATATTTAACTGGAAAACAAGTCTTAACAGTTGTGTTTGCATTTACAGGAGGTCCTATGATTTGGGGAATGGAAAGCAGTTGTTGGGAAAGATCCTAATTAAAATTTTAAGGAAATGTATTATTATTAAGAATCAACCAAAGATGTTTAACCCTGGGCAGATTCTGGATGGATCAGAGGTAATGATTGTGGTGGTCTGTAGTAGATAAGAAGCCCCTATAAATATTCTGTGAGTTAAATATAATAGCAGATAACACAGAAGTTTGAAGTTTTGAAATTTAACTTTATTGTTGGATTGCCTGTTAACTACGTTTTTTATATACAGCAGATAGATGACAAGTCAAGTAGTTGCAAATAGATGCGTAATTTATAATGGTGGGGCCTGTTTTGCAAGGGGGAGAAACTATTATAGCTGTATTGTATTCAACTGGGGGGACAATATGCATGTTTTTGTCTGTTTTTAAAGCACTTTTTTAAAAAAAATGTGTTGTTTACTTTTGTATTGTCATTGTAATAGTTTTATTTTACTTTTTTGAATAAAATTTTTTATAAGAGGAATATCAAGTTTCCAGAAACAATATTTATGATTAGCACGCAGAGAAGGGTGCATAAGTAAAAAGCAGTAGAAAAATATCTGATTTTTAGCAATAGAGACTCATATAAGAACATGAATGATGGACTGGAAAAAAGATGAGGGATACAAAACTTGATACCCATGTTTGTGAAAATGATCTCAAAATCGTAGTTAACTGGAAACAGAATCTGAGTCAGCAGGGAGATGTTCATGGGAAGAAGGCAAATGCAGCCATAAGAATCTCAGGAAGTGAACGTTCTGGTTTGGGGAGACCCCAACTCAAGGACCAGGTCCCCTTGCAGGCATCACACGTGGAGGAGAATTTGTACAAAATCTATGTGAATTTCAGGGAAGGACAAGGAAGCCAAGGAAGAGTTGAAAGGAGCTGTATTTAGCCTTGAGGAAATACAACAAGGAGAAGAGCTGAAGATCAGGAAGAGTCTGGGAGCCCCTTTTCCAACTGACACAATCTCTTGGTTGGAGAAGGGAGGATACAGCCAGTGGTGGGATGCAGCAACTTCAGGCTCCCTGGTAGTAAAAATTCTGCCTGGCCATTCCCTGCCCCACCACTACTTGCCTCGCAGGCCTTGGCTGGTGCCTTAGAGTCATAGCTGCATCTGCTCTTTGGCTCCCTTGCCTCAACCACGTCTCCATGCAGCCCAGCCTGTTTTCCTGCCTTTGCTGTGGCCTCCTGCTTGTCTTGGTCTCCTCCCAAATGCCCATCTCAGGCTGCTCCCCACCACTCCAGCAGCGGCCATTCTTCACCTTTTCCCTCTTTCCTTTCCTTTCTCTTTTCCTTTTTCCTTCCTTCCTTCCTTCCTTCCTTCCTCCCTTCCCATTCCCTCCATTTTTTATCCATTCCTTCTTTCCCATTTCCTTTCCTTTCCCTCCCCCTTCCTTCCTTACTTACTTCTTTCCTTCCTTCCTTCCTTCCTTCCTTCCTTCCTTCCTTCCTTCCTTCCTTCCTTCCTCCCTCCCTCCCTCCCTCCCTCCCTCCCTTCCTTCCTAGGAGTCTGAGGGAGAGTCAGGGGACCCCTTTCCTCCTTGACCCCCTCCCCAACATCTGCTCTGATGGCAATTATGGCTAAAAGGCCTTTGGAAGCTGGGGCTACCCCCTCCCCCTCCGCATTGCAGAAACTCCTCTTGCTGCAGAATTGGGATCTTTCAGATCTTCTTCTCCTGCCCCCCTCCTCCCCCCTGCACAGTCTCAGTTGCTGCTTTGAGGGGGGGGGGAGATTTCTGGTTTTGCAGGGCTGAGAGGAAAAGGGGAAGGGTGAACAGGCCCTCCAAGGCTGCCCACCCCTTTGCGTTTTTGCAACCAAATTCTACCCCCAAACAGAGGACCCTCCCCCACCCCAATACTGCAGGGAAGAGCAAGTTGGGCCCATAACTGGGCAGCGTGTTGGGGGAGAGGCTGCAGCAGCTCCGCAGTGACCGGACGGAGGGAGGAAAGTTCGGCCAGGTCCAACCGGGGGGGGGTATTGACCAGCTCAGCCAAAAGATTTCAATCATCCCTCCTGGCTCACCTGAGCCACTCCAATTTCCCCCCTGGCCAGAGGCGCCTCTGGCTAAAAGCCCCTCAGTGGACACCCCACGCACACGCCCCCCCAATGCGAAGTTCAGAATGACGCTTCTCCCAAAGAAGTTCTGGGGAACTTCTTGGAAAGGACTTCGGCCACCAGCCCACCACTAAAATCAAACAATGAGGTGAGGCACAGAGCTGGTTGGAAGTGTGTGTGTGTGTGTGTGTGTGTGTGTGTAAAATGGGCGGTTTCATCCAAAGGAGTTTTTGTTTCAGGCGGATCTCCTAGCTTTCGAAGGAGGAATGGAAGGGGTAGAAAGAGAGAGAAAGAGAGAGGCGAAAGAAAAGGAAAAAGAAAGAAAAGGAAAAGAAAGGAAAGGAGAGAGAGAAAGAAAGAGGGAGTTATGGAAGGAAGGGAAAGAAAGAAAGAGAGGGAGGGAGGAGGAAGTGAATGAGATATAGTTGGATGGATGGGTCAATAGATACAGGGAGGGAGGGAAAGAGAGAAAATGAGAGGAAGGAAGGACACAAACCATGGCTTCAGAAGACTCTTTCAAACAGCACAACAATGTTTGAAAGGGCTGGAAGGGATCTTGGAGGTCATTTCCTAGTCCAACCACTGCTCTAGTAGGGTCAGAAGGGACCTTGGAAGCCATCTAGTCCAACCCCCCTGCTCCAGGTGGAGACCTTATATCCTCTGGATTATTTTGGTGCCTCTAACAGAGAGGAAAATTGCCAGAAAAAAGAAGGAGTTTACTAGGACAAGGCTGCCATGCAGAGGAAGGCAGAGACAGTCCTTGACTTATGACAATTGAGCCCAACATTTTGGTTGCTAAGAAAGAGCGTTGTTAAGTGAGCTTTGCCACATTTTACTCAATCCATGACATCTCCTGGCTCTAACAGTCATGTGCAGGCTAGGGAAGAACATCTGAAGTCCTGTGTAATGTTCTAATGTGCAGAAGTGATAGTTAAATGTGTGCCAGAAAGTGGACTCTGGGTGTGTTTTTCCAAACGCAATAAATGAGGTTGAATGTGTAGTTTTAGAAGAGCTGTGTGTGTGTGTGTGTGTGTGTGTATGTGTGTGTACATACACATACAGTGTATAAAGTAGTTAATGTATCTTTTTGTGTGCCTATACACACACTATACCTTGTAATATGTATGTACACATATGGCATATATACATAGGATTAAATTGTGTATTTTGGATGTTCATTAGTAGTAAATAAATAGATAGGGAAATTGTATCTTGTTGACGCAAGGAGAGGCCAGGCAAGGTACCCCTTGAAGTGTGTGATTTCAAGTTGGCTACACCCACCCAGTCACATGACCACCAAGCCATGCCCACCCAGTCACATGACCACCAAGCCACACCCACCCAGTCACATGGCCACCAAGCCACGCCCATACAGTTACATGACCACCAAGCCATGCCCACCCAATCACATGACCACCAAGCCACGCCCATACAGTGACATGACCACCAAGCCACTCCCACAGAACCAGTAGTAGAAAGATTTTAATCCCACCACTGGATACAACCCTCTTCTAATAACTGACTCCTGTTACACACGAGTGTAAGATCCGCTCACTCTTATTCCAGAGTGTCAGTCGTGGAAAAAGTGAATTCAGTTACAAGAGAGGAGATTTTAGCTGAATGAGAGAAAAAATATGATAAAAGGATGAGCTGTTTTAGAGCTGAGCCAGTAAAGCAGAGAAGTTCAGTCTCCTCTTCATGGATCATCTGAGAGCAAAGACTGAGCAGCCATCAGTCAGAGAAGCTTGAACCGGGATTCCTGCAGAGAGGAGGGGTTGGGCTAGATCAGCGGTTCTCAAATAGTGGGGCGCGCCCCCCTGGGGGGGCGCGAGGCTCCGTAAAGGGGGGCGCGAAGGCTCCCTTTCCATCTGGGTGCAACGGCGGCGGCGTGGGCGAGGCATAATATATCCCGGCTTGAAGTGGCAGCGCTGGGGACTGCTCAGAGACTCATCAGAGCCGCGGGCTGGATCTGTGCAAGAAGCCTGCTCGGGCGGGGGTGGGAGGGAGGGAAGCATGGCTGTCCCAGGCTTCCCTCCCTCCCCCCCCCCCAGCCCAAGCAGACTTTTTGCACAGCTCCAGCCCGCGGCTCTGATGAGTCTCTGAGCAGTCCCCAGCGCTGCCACTTCAAGCCGGGATATATTCTGCCATGCCCTCGGCGGCGTCTTTATGCAGGTAGCTCGCCTCCCCGCCAGCAGCTCCACCGCCAACATTCCGTCTGGAAGCGGAAGTGCAACAGCCGCTGTTGGGGAAGGGACAAAGGGGCGGCGGTCGCCCGATCTTGCCACCCCCACCCCTTCGCCCCTGGTAACGGCGACTGTTGTGCTGCTGCTTCCAGCTGGGATGCTGGAGGAGCTGCTGGCAGGGAGGGAGGGAAGAAAGGGAGGAGGGAGTAAGGATAGACAAGCAAGAGGGAAAGAGGAAAGAAGGCAAGCAGGCAGGAAGGAGGCAGAAGGAAGGAGGGAAGAATGGAACTGGAAGGGAGGTAGGGAAGGAGGGAGGGAGAAAGGAAGGATAGGAGGATAGGGAAAGAGGAAAGAAGGCAGGCAGGCAGGGGGAAAGAGGAAGGAGGGAACTGGAAGGGAGGCAGGAAGGAAGGGAAGGAGGAAGGGAGGGTGGAAGGAAGGATAGACAAGCAAGAGAGAAAGAGGAAAGAAGGCAAGCAGGCAGGAAGGAGGCAGAAGGAAGGAGGGAAGAATGGAACTGGAAGGGAGGCAGGGAAGGAGGGAGGGAGAAAGGAAGGATAGGAGGATAGGGAAAGAGGAAAGAAGGCAGGCAGGCAGGGGGAAAGAGGAAGGAGGGAACTGGAAGGGAGGCAGGAAGGAAGGGAAGGAGGAAGGGAGGGTGGAAGGAAGGATAGACAAGCAAGAGAGAAAGAGGAAAGAAGGCAAGCAGGCAGGAAGGAGGCAGAAGGAAGGAGGGAAGAATGGAACTGGAAGGGAGGCAGGGAAGGAGGGAGGGAGAAAGGAAGGATAGGAGGATAGGGAAAGAGGAAAGAAGGCAGGCAGGCAGGGGGAAAGAGGAAGGAGGGAACTGGAAGGGAGGCAGGAAGGAAGGGAAGGAGGAAGGGAGGGTGGAAGGAAGGATAGACAAGCAAGAGAGAAAGAGGAAAGAAGGCAAGCAGGCAGGAAGGAGGCAGAAGGAAGGAGGGAAGAATGGAACTGGAAGGGAGGCAGGGAAGGAGGGAGGGAGAAAGGAAGGATAGGAGGATAGGGAAAGAGGAAAGAAGGCAGGCAGGCAGGGGGAAAGAGGAAGGAGGGAACTGGAAGGGAGGCAGGAAGGAAGGGAAGGAGGAAGGGAGGGTGGAAGGAAGGATAGACAAGCAAGAGGGAAAGAGGAAAGAAGGCAAGCAGGCAGGAAGGAGGCAGAAGGAAGGAGGGAAGAATGGAACTGGAAGGGAGGCAGGGAAGGAGGGAGGGAGAAAGGAAGGATAGGAGGATAGGGAAAGAGGAAAGAAGGCAGGCAGGCAGGGGGAAAGAGGAAGGAGGGAACTGGAAGGGAGGCAGGAAGGAAGGGAAGGAGGAAGGGAGGGTGGAAGGAAGGATAGACAAGTAAGAGGGAAAGAGGAAAGAAAGCATGTGACTACGGTGGGAGACGAGGAAAGACCGGTGTGCTATGTTATGCAGAGGTGTACTTATAACAATTTTATAGACAAATTAGACTATTTACAGTCGCGCGGGGGGGGGGGGGCGCGAAATGTTTTCTTCTTCCTAGGGGGGGCATGACAGAAAATAATTGAGAAGCACTGGGCTAGATGGTCTCAGGGTCTCCTCCTAATTTATAAAGGTTGTCATAGCACAACATGTACCGTATTTTTCAGAGTATAAGATGCACCAAGGTTTTGATGAGGCAATTTTTTTAAAAAAGTAGGTAGGTAGGTAGAGGGAGAAAAAGAGAGAGAGAAACAGTAGTTAGGTAGGGAGAGAGAGTGAGAGAGAGTAGGGAGGTAGATAAAGGGATAGAAGCAGAGAGAAATAGAGAGAGATATGGAGATAGAGAAATACAGTAGGTAGGTAGGGATAGAGAGAGAGAGGGTAGCTAGGTAGAGGGATAGAGAGAGAGAAATAAAAAGAGACAGAGATATACAGTAGGTATGTAGGGAGTGAGAGAGAGTAGGTAGGTAGGCAGATGTTTCCAGGTGTATTTATCCATGTGCTGGAGAAGGAAATCACTGACAATCTGCAGCACCTAAGACTTTGTTTCGGCTGGCAAAGCACTTGATCAATGTAATTCTCATCAACCACTTAAAGAGCTTTCCAAGAGGGGAAAGAAAAAGTTTTTACACTCTGCAAACCTCCCCAAAACAGCCCGTTTTTGTGAAAACGCCCCCCTCTTTTTTTTTAAAAAAGTCATGAATAGCCTTGGGGGGGCTTGCAGAGTGCTCCTGGTGGGGGAGGATGAGCAGAAAATGGCCCGTTTTTCCCAAAAACAAGACCCTTTTTGTCAAAAAATTGCATGCATAGCCTTATGGAAGCTTATGGAGTGCTGCTGGGGGTTGGGGGGGGGGCAAAAATGGTCCATTTTTTGAACATTACTGCCCTCCCCAGCCTCAGGAGCTCTCTAAAAGCCTCCATAAGGGTATGCACGGCCATTTTGGCGAAGGGGCGGGGCTTCGGGAGGCAAAAAGTGCTATATTCAATGTATAAGACGCACCCAGATTTTCAGCCTCTTTTTTGAGGGAAAAAGGTGCATCTTATATTCCGAAAAATATGTTAACTGTTGTGCTGTTGTTGCTCTAGCCCCACCTGGTGGCCGGGCGCAGATAAGCCTAACTATAAGGTCTGAAGCCAGACTCCATTTTCTCTCATCCTTTGGAGAAGACAGAAGCAGCCGTTGTGACCGAGACCCCTGGTCATCCGGAGACGGCCTCCCTCCCTCACACGGAGCATCCTTGGAGAGGTTCCAGCTGCTTCTTTGCTGGCTGTTAGTTAATGCTGCCTATCTCGTCTTTCTATTTGATTTCCACTCTTTGCATCTCCTCAGTTTCACCTGCTCTCTTCTCCCAATAAAGCATCCAGATCCACGCCAGGCTCCCTTTCATTGGAGGAGAATAGGGGGGCTTAGCTGCCTCTCCAGCTGCACACAGATCCACATGCAATGGGGACGGAAGAAAGGTGGAATTCCACCAGGCTAATCACAAACCCACAAATACAGGAATTTTTTTTTTAAATATAGCATTTTCCAATTAGCAGTGCTAAATATAAAAATGCCATGGTATCTACTCTTTGGAACCATTAATTCCCTGAGTAATTAAATTGGCCAGATCTGTTGAGATGGTTCCCCTCCTTCTCCTCTGGATTCTTCCTCCAAAGGATCTAAGATTAATGGATCCATATCGGGACCCCCATACCTGCCATGGCTGCAGCCTTGGAGACCCCAACATCTTTTCTCCCTTCTTCTTTCCCCTCCTCATTCTGGAGGAATAGGCAGCATTCAGGGCCTGGGCCAGAGTCTTTGTGAGACTGTAAAGGTGGTAGACATTTTGGGCCCTTATTCTGTCCCTTTTCCTCTGGGTCTCCAGTGGGGCTTTCTGGGTGCATCTTCTGCGGCCTTTGACAGAAAAGACATTCTTTGAAAGAGAACAATGAAAATAATGATCTTGAAACTTTACTTCCACAAAGAAAAAGAGTTTAAAGACATCATCCCTTGGCCTTTCTTTGGTCAGATAACCAAAGTTCCAAATACTATGGATGTATTTGAGAAGTCTGTTTATTCTGTACCCTGTATTCGTGGCGAAATTTGTGAGGATCCAGACTTTCCCCTCAATGGGTCCTGGGAGACGCATAAGTGTTAAATGGAAAGGAAGAATTCTGTCCCAAAGGGAATCATGTTCTTTGAAGTGAACAAAGACGTTGACTTGTCTCCACTTAGAGAGGGAATCCCTGAGGGCTGATGTATATCCAGTTGGTGAGAACAGTTGTGATATAACCACACAAATTCCATTCCTGACAAGCATTGGAGTAAAAGTCCTCATGAAATTCTCTCCATTTTCTGTGTCTGAAGCAAAGAGGCCAATCAGGGTCCATCTGAAGTGGAGGAGCAGCTGGACAATTGCTGGATACTGGATTCCTTCTTTGGGGAGCATGTGGTGGAAAAAGGGGAACTGACTTTTATCACTCAGAGCCTCTGAAGCTCTTACATAATTGATCTGAAAAAGGAATTAAAAGGATTAGAGCCGTGATGGGGAACCTGTGGCATGCAGAGTGTCCTCTCCCGGCACGCCAGACGCCCCAGCCCAGTTCCACTAGCATCCACATGCAGGCGCACCTCCTGCCGGCCAGCTGGTTTTCGGGCCTTTGTGGAGGGCCAGGGCCGGGGACGCGTGTGAATGCAGTGGGGGGGGGGGGGGCGCTCACATTGCGCAGGAAACTCCAACAGGTTGGAGGTGAGTGTGAATGGCCTCTGCCCCCCCCCCCCCAGTGCTTCCTGGCTCAGTTGGAGGCTTCCTTCAGCCTTCAAACAGTTGCAGGGTTTGGGGGTGGGGTTTGCTTCCAGGTTGGTGCAGGAGGCTCTCCAGGGCGAAAATGGGGCGTGGAAAGTACAGGGTTTCCCCCCCGTTATTCCCAAATTGTGAGCTCTTAGGAAAGTATCCCCTCCTTGTGGGTTGCTAACAGTGGTGGGTTTCAAAATTTTTTAGAACCTCTTCTGTAGGTGTGGCCTGCTTTGTGGGAGTGGCTTGCCAGCCATGTGACCGGGTGGGAGTGGCCAAGACAATTTCAGCATTCCCAGTCAAGATAGAGGTATAAATTACACAGAAAAGAAAGAGGCATCCATACATGTGAATTTAACTTCAAAGCAGTGGCAACAACTTAAATTCATTAAATAATAATGTTTGTTAGGGTTATGCACTGTTTTTGAATATATAGGAATGTAAAGCCCACAGCATCTACTTGGTACTTTTTAAAGCAGCGGCACCTTTTTCCTGGATTCATGAAATATCTACTTTAAAGAGTTGTGGGTGGGTACTATATTTACAGTCTTGTGTTCTCTTCAGTACTTTGTTTGGAACAGAATCCAAAGTACCATGCAGTCCTAGCATTTGTACTAAAGCTAGGCAAGTTATTTTACAGGGCTCTGAGCTCTCCTCCAGATCTGGTCAATGAAGCAGATGTTCCAAAGTCCTCCCACAACTTTCCAATGCTTTGAAATCCCACCAAATGATTTAGACAGGCCTATTTCATACTTTCTTCTATATGGCAATCAGGGTGGTTTTACAGATGGTTCACAGGTGGTCTATTTCCCAAGTACTTAGAGGGCCAAGAACTGCCTTTCCTAGATTGCAGCTTTAGCTTCCTTGAATGTTAACACACCTTCAGGCCATTCAAATATAGACTAGCTCTGATCCTGGAACCATATCACATGCTTTATATATTAATATCATATTCAATGTAATCATTATTGCTAAAAAAAACAGGCAGCAGTTAGAGCAGTTTGTAACAAAACATGGGCAATAAACAAGAAGTTGATTCACCACCACCACCCCTATTTTAGCTTGTTTCTGTCTTATCTAATATTTTCCTGCAATTCTTCCATAATCCAGACTACTGAAAAGAGTTCTACATAATTAGCCTTTTAAAATAAGCTTGATGTCCAACAGATTTCCTACTTATTAATATGAACAGGTTCTGGCCTGTTGCTTAAAAAAATAAATCCATACCACAATCTACAGGAAAATGCAGTCTGTAAGTATAATTTCTTTTGTGCTACTACTAACACCACTACACATAAGCACCATACAAAAGGCTAGTAAGATTATTTGTAGAACAGTGTGCTCTCTCACACTTGCCTTTGTTGTTTAAACCACTTGGTAGAGTATAATATACAATATACTGTGTATGTAGAGGGGAAACTACTTGGATTGGCCACTCTCTTAATATCTTGGGCTTGGAATTATGTGCACCAGAAACAATACCTATTTGTTTCAGAGTATTTTCAGATTGACAGACTGTCATGTGCTGAACTACCTGTTCTTTGTTTTGTGTACACAAACATAAAGTACAATCAGTGCAACTGTTAACTCTTTATACTGTATATAATCTCTGAAAATGTAAAAGAGAGAAAACGTAGGACTCCCCAGACTGTCCCAACCGCATTTCAGCTTCTGCAACTTCCCTCCACCCTCAAAATCCAGGGCCAATAAGTTATATTCCAATCTTACACAACAGAAACAACCCCCCCAAACACTCACGCACACACACACGCACACACTCACTCACTGTTTCCATTTCTTTGAAGGATTTATCAGCACCTGTCCCTGCATAAAGAGACTCAAGGAATAATCAATTTCTTATTGGACTTGGAAGTACTTAGAAGTAGCAAAAGTTCCCACTGCTTTCCAGTGTCTCAAAAGCCCATCATAAAGGCGAGAGTCCATCCTTCTGCTTCTCAATGCAGAAATCCCTAATATGTTCCAGTAGATTTCAAAAGCATCACTTGGAAGCAGAAACAGCCAATGTGGACCCTCAAGAGTAGTCACTGCTATCTAAGGTTTCTTTAGTGCTGTGAGCTATACAATTTAAAGTTTCTGCACACTGCTATCAAGCAATTTAAGCAGGAATATACCTCTGAGTAAACAGGTATTTTGCTTATGGCATTTGTACTTTACTGCAACAAGCAAGCATTCGCCCTCTAAATAAGTTAAACAGTCATAATATTAAAACTTGGTAAGTGTTCTTAACAAGAAATTTACAATGGTAGAGGAGAGGGAGGAGTCGAAGTCGCAGGATACGACGTGCGATCTCAATGCTCTGACACTTTTGCCACTGGGTGGTCCAAATGGCCCTAAACTGTCCGGCAGAGACAGTGAACAGGGAGATCTCAGGGACATTGCAAAGTTACTTTTAAGAGTGACTGCCTATAAAAAAACTTAAAATAAATTCAAATTGGAGAGCAGAAGAAATAAGCAGCGGAATTAAATTTGGAATGGTTTTTGACAGGGGGTTATCTTTTTTCTTTTGAATGTTATTTTTATGGATGGAATTTATGTAAGACCTTTAAAACGAACAGATTAAGCCTTCTTCTTCTATTTTCCTTTTTTTCATTACTCTCTGTAACCTATGGTTCAAAATCCTCCTCTTTCATTACTGGGGTGTTTTTCTAACTGATTTAAGAATTGAACTTTCTTTTCAATTTGAAATACAAAAAAGACATTTTAAAAACTTTGCAACATTGTAACAACAGCACTGCTAGTTCAGAAGCTAGAAGCTTTGTGTATATTACTTTCTCTCACTGATTATCTCGGCTCGGCACTTCAAGGTCTTACTGCTTGTTTACAGAGAGCAATAAGAAGAAAAGCACACAGATGTTCCTTTGAGGTACTTCTAACAAGAGAGAGGTGAAGATGAAATTATTATTGTGAATTGAAATCTAATCTTTGCTAAAAACTTCTAAGGCAAAATAGCAGTGTTTATTAGTTTATTTATTTATTTATTTATTTACTGCGCTTCTAGACCGCCCCCTCTCCCAAAAGGGACTCGGGGCGGTGTACAGTCCATGTAAAGAATACATCACAATATAATAAATAGGTAAAGTTAAATATGGAGGAGGTTAAAAAGAGAGTTAAAAGAACTGTACAGTTAAACAGTATATATAAATATAATTTTAAAACCGCTAGAAATATCACACAAATTAAATTAAAAGCAATTCCCCTAAAATAACCAGTTAATAATATGTCTACCAGGAGGTAACAGTTATAATTATGCCAGGCCTGCTAGTCGGAACAGGTGAGTCTTCAATTTTTGTTGGAAGGAGCGGAAGTCAGTGGTGGTTCTAATGTCGGGGGGGGAGGTCATTCCAGAGGGTTGGGCCCATCACAGAGAAGGCCTTACTCCTTGGTGTCGCCCGCTGGCATTGCCTAGTGGACGGCACCAGGAGAAGCCCCTCCCTGTGAGAGCGAATTGGCCGCAGGGATGTGTGTGGGAGGATGCGATCCCGCAAGTAACTAGGTCCTGTGCCATGGAGCGCTTTAAAGATGGTAATCAAAGCCTTGAAACGCACCCGAAAAACCACAGGCAGCCAGTGCAGCTCGCACAGGAGAGGTGTTACGTGGGAGTACCTAGTACTCCCCATCACAGCCCGCGCAGCTGCGTTCTGGACTAACTGCAGTCTTCGGGCGCGTCCCAAGGGCAGCCCCATGTAGAGAGCGTTGCAGTAGTCCAGGCGGGACGTCACCAGTGCATGAGTGACCGTGCGCAGGGCATCCCGGTCCAGTAGGGGGTGCAATTGGCGCACCAGGCGAACCTGGTGGAACGCCCCCCTTGCCACGGCTGCCACATGGTCATCCATTGACAGCCGGGCATCAAGGAGGATGCCCAAATTGCACGCCCGTTCCACAGGGGGCAATTGTTCGCCCCCTATGGCCAGCGATGGAATCAGCTGGCTGAACCGAGGTGCCGGTAGCCACAGCCACTCAGTCTTGGAGGGGTTGAGTTTGAGTCTGTTGTCCCCCATCCAGACCCCGACGGCTTCCAAACACCGGGACATCACTTCGACAGCCTCGTTGGGGTGGTTTGGGGTTGAAATGTACAGCTGGGTATCATCAGCGTACAGATGATACTCAACCCCAAAACCAAAACCAGTTGAAAACACTGGCACAATTTCAACAGGAGAAAGAGGCTTTAAGTCTGCAAAAGATATTCTCAGAAATACAGAAATTATCAAATACACATGAGAGGATTGAGAAGAAGTTGGATGATTTAGTACAATTAACAGCAAAATATGACGGAGAAGTTAAAGAGGCTTATCAAATGGATAAAGTGGCAGTTAAAATTCAAAAAAAAGAAGAGGAAAATGAATATAAAGAAACTAAAACTCTTGATATTTATGGTGATTGGTTTGTCTCTGAAAATGGAAAGAGTGGTATATTGAAAGAGGAATTAAATGGAGGGGAAACTTACTTCAGATGGCAAGATACAGAAGAAGAAAAAAATAAAAGAATTTATGGATCTAAAGACAGAAATTTTATTAGTAATAGTTTTGATAACACCACTGACAATTAAATATAAGCGAATTAAGGAAACAGAAGAAGGGCATCGAAATCACATGAGAGATTTCATAAGCAAAGAGTTGCTGAGAAGAGTCCATACAAAGTTGATTAAAGAGAAGATAAGAGGACTGACACCACAAACAGCAGAAGATATGAGACTGTTTTGTTACTGGAAAGATACAGGTTGATAGATGGAAGAGTATAACTTAAAACTAGCTAAACTTAGTGAAATTTAGTGATAATAGATATAGTTAAACAAATAATTGATAATGATAATTATGTATACAATGTGTAGTGTCATGATAAGCAATAATGGGATATGAATATTGAATGGTACCCATGAAAGGAAGATTAGAAACCCTCTTGGAATTTATATAAAGATTAATATTAGGGGGAAATGTTATGATACAGGATATAGTTAAATAAAGGAGGAATAATGATAATAAGGTATATATAGGCATGGGTACAACAGAAGGAAATTGGATGTAAATTGCAAATAATGATTTGGAAAGAAGGATTAGAAAATTTTGTTATTGAATATTATGAATGTTTGGAGACAACTTCCGGCAGCCGAAGTTGATGGATACGCGAGTTCGCCTTTTTGCTGCTTCGGTGGGCTCCCCTGAAGTCTAGGGGGAGCAAAGGGTGCCTTGGAGTGGCGCCCTGCCATAGGGGCGGCTTGCTGGGACCTCCTGGAATGGTGGCGGCCACGGGGGGGGGGGTCTCCAGCTTTGCCCCAGGAGCCGGAGAGTGTAGGGAGCGCACGGAATGCCGCCGAACGCAGCCTGGAAGGAAATCACCAATTCGAACGAAACAGTTGAAGCACGGTGAGGTGAGGGGTCTCCCCAGATCTTTTACTGTCTTTACTCTTTTGACTGTTCTGCAGTTTTTTTGGGGGGACTTTGTTTCAACCTCTGGAGGAGTTCAGATTGGAGGGGAGGAAATTTCCACCCCCCTTGGAAAAGCGGCACTTGGAAAATCTCTCCCTTTTATGGGGGAGAGAGAAAGTTTAAAATCTACTTTCACTTCCCTTAAATAATGGGGGAAAAAATTTCTTTCTTGACCACAACTGCAAGAGAAAGGGTGGCTGAACTGATTCTTCTCTAAACTATGTATGGGAACTTTGATTTTGTTGTTTCCTGACCACCTGTACTGGCTGAGCCAATATGGCCAACTTCCTCCTTCTTCTTTGTCTTTATGAATGAGACTCCTCCCTTGGAAAACTTTATGGCTTTCAACTAATTTCCACCCCAGAGATCTCCAGGAGCCTCTTCAAATACGTTTTTCCCCTGGATTTGGAATATTTTGACCCACCTATTTGCTCTAGTTTTGTATCAGACGATTTATTCTCCTTTGGACTTGCTTACCTGGTGATCACTACTGGCTGTGCTCTCCCACAGACACCATTTCTTTGCATAGAACAATAACTATCTCTGAGCCTCATGATGGGTCCAAAGAAGTTACCGCCTGGTAAGGCCTCATCGGCCCCAACATCTTCCACGTCCAACCCCATTGCTCACCAGTCACAACTGGGATCTTTTTTACAACCTAAAGCCACTGAAGAGAGTGCAAAGGATTTGTCTATTCATCAGATGCTTCAATCCATCTTAAAGGGACAGGACGAAATCAAAAAAAAACCTGGAGGACTTAAATGAACAGCTCAGAGAGACGAAACAGCAAACCATATGGAATGAACAGAGGATAGGTGTACTGGAGGAGGGTGCAGTTGGGATGAGAGACGAGATGAAGACAATCCAAAGGGGGAATGTAGAATTTGGAAATCATATGATATAAATGGAATTTGAAAGGATGTCTTTTTTCCTTAGGTTCCAAAATTTGCTAGAAGTTGAGAATGAAGATCTTAAGGAGATTATGACCACAATACTAGCAGAATATATTAACAGAGATAAACAACAGCTTTGGTGGGATATTGACCTGATTTATAGGATTAATTCAGCCTATGCAAGAACACACAATGTTCCAAGGGAAGAAATTTTCTAAATTTCTTAGAAAAACTACAAGAGATGAGGTCTAGGAGCTCAAAGGGGAGAACCATTAAAATATAAGGATAAAGAAATAACCATTCTTAAACAGATCCCAAAGAAAGTAAGAGATAACAGAAGGAAATATTCTTTCTTAGCAAAAAAATATACAATAATGGAGTCTGGTTTAGGTGTCTGTTACCAGAAGGCATGTTGATTTTCTGGGAGGGCAGTAGAATTAGAATCAACACAGTAGTGGAAGCAAAGGCTTTCACTAAAAAAGCACAGTGTTCTCTTAGGTGAAATGGGGGATGTTACACAAGAAACAAAGGAGGGAGGGGCTGAGGCTCTGCCAGTGGACGGGGTGGGGGGGTGGGGAGGATGCGACAACTAGAAGACTCAGATCACAAAAGTGATTTGAAACATTATTGCAATTGTTGTTACAATGTACCTTTATGGAAGTAATACAAAATAAAATGATTGAAACATACTGATGATTTTGTGTTAAACTCAAAACTGCTAATACCTATGTAAATGTTGATATTTTTCTATTTTTGTTTGTAAAAGTTGTGAGACCTGTGGGGGGGCTTCTCCCCCCCGCACGATGTAGCTGTCAAAATGTTCTATAACCTTTTAATCCCTTTTCCCTGTAAAACTTTTAAAATCAATAAAATTTGAACAAAAAAAAAGAATATTTTGAATGTTTAACTAGAATAGGACATAAAGATTCAGTGTTATTGGAGGATCTTAGAAATAGTAAATGAAATTCTAGTATGTGGTTATGTATTAAATCTTGGTATATTTTATGATGAAGGATGTTTAAACAATTGTAGTCAAATGTAAATGGAGGAATGATGATGGAAATATGTATAAATATTTGAGTTAAAATACTTGAGTTAATATAAATTATGTTTGATGACTATTGAAGAGATGCATAAAACCGTTTGTAACCAACAGATACACTTTCTACAGTATGCAAAAAAGATTTTATGTGTTGTGTTTGTTTTGAAAATTAAAAAAAAATTCTTTATAAAAAAAAAGAAATTCATAATGGTAGCATCACACATTCATTCCAAAAATACTTATGATATTCACACAACCACCTCCTTTGCAATTCTTGTCTTCTTAACTGATGGGAGACTGAAACCCAATAAATATATCACCAATAAAAAAGAATAGTATGTAAGAGTACTGAAAAACTCAGCCAAATGGGAAAATCCAAAGAAAAAATATTGGACTTCCTGCTAAGAAGTAACAATTTATATATAGTATGCACAATCCTTTTAGTTAAATTATTGCTGAACAATTTATAATAGTTGCATCACAATATTATTCTAAAATATTTGCCACTACTATCCAACTTCCTAGATGTTCACTATTGTATCCCCCCCCCCAAGATTTAAGGGCATGTGAAATAGTTTTGATGAAAGTTGCATGATATGAAACTTCTCTCCTTTGAAATGTTTGGTTTTAATTCTCCAATGAATCAAAAGGAATGTATCACACTTCCTTTTTACACAGCATTTGTTTTAGCTTTCCATAGCTGTCCCCAAAACCAACCAAGGAAGATAAAACCACAGAAATCTAATACTGTTGTGCACGGCTTTGCACTAAATTATCTGTATAGTAAGCCAAAAATAGTTTAAGATTATAATTAGCCCACCTGTTTCCCCCATTAACATGCAAATACATTTTTCTTATTCAGAGACTGCATGAGAGATTTCCCAGTCCTTGCAAAATATCACATTAAATCCACATAACTACTCATGTTTGTTTTCAGAATGCGCAAGGAAGGAGCAGGCACTATCTTTCAACACTTTGAAGTCCAACAATAAGCTTTTATTCTTACATCAAGTTGAGCTGACTTGCCCTTTCCATAGCTAAGGTGTATTGTTTTACCCAAGCAAACAGGAATGCTTTGTAAGGTGAATTATTATTCCACCAAAACAGCATACCATACTCACATTCCTCTCCGCCAAGGATTTCTAACTTATCTTTGCTTTCAATCAAGTGCAGATTTTCCTCTTCCCCCCCCCCAACCTTTAAAGAAATAATAATTACTTCCTCACTCAAGCCTCAAGATATGGGGGCATTCAGAATAAATCTTCCCAGTTTCCACACTCACAGAAAACTGAACCTTACTTAGGAATAAACCCAGCTGGTTTCGGGTCTTTGTATCTTGTACTTTTCAAGTAAGGTGCAACCACACAACTCTATGCATGTTTATCCATGTTTAACTATTCAGAGACTCTTCTCCCCTAAAAGTTCAGCCAGGCTTGCCATTCCCAGTCAAACCACAGCAAAGGCAAAGAGAGTGTTCTCCTCGCCCTCCTGAGGGCAGCTGGTCACTGCCTCCATAAGACCCATCATCCCAAGACTTACGGTTGTGACGTGGAGGCAAGTGCGGGGAAGAAAGCAGGGCTCTGCTTTTCGAACCCCGATATACATGTTTGGAGGATCCCCCAGGGGGATACGCTGAGCTTGAAGGGTGAAGTGGAGAAGTAGGGACACCCCAGAACGAACAAGGTGGAAGGCGATCGCCCGTTACGACTGGGGATACCCTTTTTAACCCAGCGTGTAAGCGTTCGCCGCTTGCTTCACTGAATGGTGGACCTGAAGCCTTGGCAAACCACCAAATAGAAGAAGGAAGGAAGAGAATTGAATCAACTTTTGCTACATTGTTGCAACGCCTGATACAAGTGGAAACAGCGGAGAGCTACAGGCTGGGAAAGACGTACCGCAAACTACAGAGGAGAACGGGCAAACAGGGAGACTCCAGAGATCTGGCGTGAAAACCCCATTTAAAAGGCCACTGGAAGAGGTGAGAGCGACAACTTTAAAATCTAAAACGATCCGGAAGAAACGAGGGGGAAAATTGCGATCTGGCTGGGGTTCCTGTGGACTCGGGTAGCAGGAGAAAGGAGACAGAGGGAGACATTGAAAGATCGCGCTAGACCGGGGAACAGCAGCAGATGGCCATTAATTATACAGCAACAAAGTATCAAGGCGGAAGAGAAAGCTGATGAAATAGTAACATTGTAACAACTTAGAAGAGACCGGGTTATTGAGCAAATGAAAGAAAGGATTTGAAAAGAACTTAAAGAAGCTCTGAACTTAAAGAAACACAGAGGAAAAAGTGGTGAATGAACTGTCTATATTAACAATACATAATTATATACAATTGTGATAATCTTTATAACTAAATATTTAAATTAATTAATATTTAAGACAAATAGCGCTATTTATATCTATATCTATTGCTACATTGTTATAACCATAAATAAGTAAATTTGAAACCCGGTGGCAGTTACTAGTTATATATACTTTTATATTGTATATTGTACCTATGCTACAACCATTTAAATAAGTTAGAATGTAATATTATTAAGGAACAATCCAAGCATTTAAGTACTTAAAATATAGCATTGTGGATGTTAATATGAACAAATACTGAGACCCTCCCCTGTCCTCCCTCCTTGCCTATATAACCCCTTCTGCCAACACCTCTAGATATTATTGTAAATATATATATATATATATATATATATATATATATATATATATATATATATATATATATGTGTATGTATGTATGTATGTATGTATGTATGTATGTATGTATGTATGTATGTCTTTGGTTGCAGTCGCTCCCAAACACATCCCCACTGAAACCATTATATGCGGAGTTGAAACCAGCCTGACCAAAATCAACCCCGATGACGCTAACAGAATCAGACTCGAAATCACCAACATCCTCTGCACCAGCAAGCCCCCCAAAAGCAACTTACCCAAAGAGGAACAGACAGCACTACTTAACCTAAAAGAAGACACTAGCATAATAATCCTTCCAGCAGACAAGGGGAACGCCACGGTGGTCATGAACACATCTGACTACCAAACCAAATTAACCAACCTACTCCAAGACTCCACTTACAAACCCCTAAGCACGGATCCCACCACCTACTTAGAAAAAACCACCAGATCCAAAATAAAAGCCTCCCCCATCAGCGAAGAGATCCAGCAAAGACTCATTCCCAGAGAAAAATCATCCAGATGCCCTAAGCTCTATGGTCTCCCCAAGATCCACAAAGAAGGAACCCCACTCAGACCCATAGTCAGCTCCATAGGCTCACCTCTACAAAACCTAGCCAAATTTCTCGCCAAACAACTACAGCCCTATGCAGAATCCATCACCTCACACGTAAAAAACTCATTCCAGTTCATAGAGATCATAAAGAAACAAAACTTACAGCCCAGCGACCTACTCGTGAGCTTCGATGTTGTATCACTCTTCACCCAAGTACCAATCAAAGAAGCCTTGACAGCTATCCAAAACAAATACAACCCCCCCAAACATATCCTAGATCTGACCAACCACTGCCTATCCAACACATACTTCATCTATAACGGACAAAAATACAAACAAACAGAAGGAGCACCCATGGGATCACCCCTCTCACCTGTCATTGCTAACCTCTACATGGAACATTTTGAAACCCAAGCTCTAGAAAAATCCGATCACAAACCCAAACCTGGTATGGGCACAACAGAAAGTATTAGAGAAGGAAATTGAGAACCTAGAAAAAGAACTCCAAAACAAACCACAAAGTGACAAAATTAGAAAAGATTGGATGCTAGGGAAACACAAATTAAACATACTAGCCCAGGAAGAAATGGTAAAAAACTTAAAATTAACGAAGCAAAAAATTTTTGAGCAAGCAAATAAACCAGGAAGGTGGCTATTTATTTATTTATTTATTTATTTATTTATTTATTTATTTATTTATTTATTTATTTATTTATTTATTTATTTATTATTTATTTATTTATTTATTTATTTATTTATTTATTTATTTATTTATTTATTTATTATTTAAACTTATTAGTCGCCGCCTCTCCCCACAGGGACTCGGGGCGACGTACACAAGCAACAGTCAGCACAGTGTCATACAGAGGAGGTAAAAAATAAATAAATAATTGCAATACTAAAGAAGGTTAAAACCCCAATAACATTAATAGTTTAAAAACTAAAATTAACAATTAAATATGACCTAGGGGTGGAAAAGTTGTCGAGTTATGCCAGGCCGGCTAACCGAAACAGGTGGATCTTCAGTTTACTGCAGATGGAGCGGAGATCGGTTGTTGTTCTAATGTCTGGGGGGAGGTCGTTCCAAAGGGTAGGGCCCGCCACAGAGAAGGACCTACTCCTGGGCACCGCCCTCTGACAATCTCTAGAGGACGGCACCCGGAGGAGACCCTCTCTGTGTGAGCGAATGGGCCGCAGGGATGTATAGGGCAGGACACGATCCCGCAGGTAACTAGGCCCTATGCCATGGAGCGCTTTGAAGATGGTAACTAACACCTTGAAGCGCACCCGGTAGGCCACAGGAAGCCAGTGCAGCTCGCGCAGGAGCGGTGTTATATGGGAGAACCTCGATCTCCCCATAATTACCCGCGCGGCTGCATTCTGGACCAACTGCAGTCTCCGGGTGTACCTCAAGGGGAGCCCCATGTAGAGAGCATTACAGTAGTCCAGGCGAGACGTCACCAGCGCGTGAGTGACTGTGTGCAGGGCCTCCCGGTCCAAAAGGGGTCGCAATTGGCGCACCAGGCGAACCTGGTGGAACGTCCCCCTCACCACGGCTGCCACATGATCTTCCATAGCCAGCCGGGCATCAAGGAGGACGCCCAAATTGCGTGCCCGTTCCACCGGGGCTAATTGTTCATCCCCGATGGCCAGCGATGGAATGTGCTGGTTGTACCGGGGTGCTGGAAGCCACAGCCACTCTGTCTTGGAGGGGTTGAGCCTGAGCCTGTTGTCACCCATCCAGATCCGCACAGCTTCCAGACAACGGGACATCACTTCAACAGCCTCGTTGGGGTGGTTTGGGGTAGAAATATACAGCTGGGTGTCATCAGCGTACAGGTGATATCTCACCCCAAAACCACGGATGATCTTGCCCAGCGGTTTCATATATGTGTTGAACAGGAGAGGCGAGAGGATCGACCCCTGTGGGACCCCACAAGTAAGGGGCCTCGGGGTCGACCTCTGCTCCCCTGTCAACACACATTGCGTCCGGCCAGAGAGGTAGGAGCGGAGCCACCGCAATACGGTGCCCCCGATCCCCAACCCCTCCAGACGGCGCAATAGGATACCATGATCGATGGTATCGAAAGCCACCGAGAGGTCTAATAGGACAAGGATGGAGGAACAACCCCCATCCTTTGCCCTCCAGAGATCATCCACCAACGCGACCAAGGCCATCTCTGTGCTGTGACCGGGCCGGAAGCCGGACTGGGGCAGGTCTAGATAATCATCTTCCTCCAGGTGAGGAAGTTTTCGGCTGCCGCGGCCCAGCCTCAGCGCTCAGCGTTCAGCGTTCTCGCCTCTTAGCCACCATCCACAATCCTCAATCCTCGATCCTCGATCTCCTGTCCATCTGGCTGTCCGATTCTCCCGGGTCTCAGCTGTTCCCCCCGGGTCCCAGTTGTTCTCAGAGACAGCCAGGGTTGCCACTGACCAGCTCTAGACCCCCCAGAATGACTGGTGGGGGCCGAAAGCGCCCGCTATCCCTACTATCCCTGCCAGGGAGCCCCATCATTCACGGAGCTCTAGGAAGGGCCGCCATTGCCCCGGAAGCTCCTCCTCCGATCTTATCCTCCTCCGGCTATCTTATAGATTATATCTTATAGATTGAGAAAAGAAAGAGAAAAAAGACTAATATATCAACTCCAAGAGGAAACGGGTGAATTACAACACACAATGGAAGGAAAGAAAAGGATCGTAGACAAATATTTTGAGAAGTTATACAAGGGGGAACAAATAGATGACAAACAAATACAAGAATATTTAAACGGAGAAGAAACCCCAGTAATATCGGAAGAGATGAAAGAAATGTTAACAAAGCAAATAACAAAATTTGAACTGAAACAGGCAATTCAAAAACAGAAAAATAATAAAACACCAGGCCCAGATGGATTCCCAGCAGAATGGTACAAAAATAATAAACGATCTGAATGAATCAATAGAACCCCTAATGCTGGAGATGTATAACGAAACATTGACGAAAGCAAAAATACCGAACTCATGAAGGGAAGCATACATCACGTTAATATTTAAAGAAGGTACAGACCAAAACCAAATTCAAAATTACAGGCCAATCTCGCTGCTGAATGCTGACTATAAAACATTTGCAACAATAATGGCGGAAAGACTAAAAAGATTACTAAACGACTACATACATCCAGATCAAAATGGATTTCTCCCAACAAGACAAATTAGAAATGATACCAGAATAATAGCTAATATCTTGGAGTATTATGAGGTGCATACAGAGAAACAAGTGGCACTTGTATTTCTGGATGCACAGAAGGCATTCGATAATTTAAATTGGCAATATATGAAACAACAAATTAAAAATATGAATCTAGGAAATACATTTGAAAAATTAATAGAAACAATATACTCCACCCAAAAGGCAAACATACTATTGAATGGGGAGAATGCAGAGTCTTTTGAAATAACGAAAGGAGTGAGACAGGGCTGCCCACTATCACCTCTGCTTTTTATTCTGACGCTAGAAAGCCTTCTGATACGAATTAGAAAAAACCAGGAAATAAGAGGAACCAAAATTAAAAATGAAGAATACAAAATACAGGCCTTTGCAGATGACTTAGTATTTATTATAGAAGATCCATTAGAAACAGGGAACAGGTAAATGCAAGAACTAGGAAAATATGGAGATGTGGCAGGATTAAAAATTAATAGAGAAAAGACTAAAATAATAAGCAAAAATCTGAAGGAAGAACAGAATAAAGAATTAGAAAAAATAATAGGACTCCAGGTAGTAAAGAAAGTCAAATACTTAGGAATATGGCTAACAGCAAAGTGCTCAACCATAAAAGAAAATAACTTCACAAAATTAGTGCAACAAATAAAAAAAGATTAAGAACTATGTGGGAAATTACAACTATCTCTATTAGGGAAAATAGCAAGTATAAAAATGAACATACTACCAAAAGTCCTATATTTATTTCAAACTATCTCCATAAAACTAGAGAAAAAAGTCTTTACCGAACTGAACAAAATAATACTAAAATTCATCTGGCAAGGGAAAAAAGCTAGGATAAAACTGAAAGCATTACAAGACGACAGAAGCAGAGGTGGTATGGGGCTACCTGACTGGGAACTCTACTATAATGCAGCAGCACTAAATTGGATCAAAGACTGGATAAATTTGAAAAACAGAAGAATATTAGCAATAGAAGGCCATGACCTGCAAACAGGATGGCACTTTTTCCTATGGGAAGAGAGCAAAAAGAAACAAAAATACTTCCATACACATTATAATATCAGAGAAGCACTAATACAGGTCTGGAACAAAATTAAAGCAAAACACTACATGAAAATACCGACATGGCTTTCCACCATGGAAGTTATGACACACCCCAATATGCTAGATCTATCAAAAATGGTAAGGTATAGTGGAATTCTAGACAACCAGGGGAATCTGAAAACGAATCAAGAATTAAAAGAGAATAATATAAACATAGATTGGTGGCCATACCTCCAATTACAATCAAGATACAAAAAAGATGTAAAAGACTATGGAATATATACAGAATTGCAACGAATAGACAAAATCTTAATTGGCCCAGAAAACAAATTTATAACGAAAATGTATAAATATTTGCTAGAAATAAATTTAGAAGAAGAAATAGTCAAAGGTTGTATGATAGCATGGGCCAAAAATTTTGGTTATAATATAGATCTAGCGGATTGGGAAAGAATTTGGAATACAAATTATAAATTAACGAGATCAGCAACATTGAAAGAAAACATATACAAAATGTTTTATCGTTGGCACCTACCACCACCAAGATTGGCAAAAATGTACCCAACACTGAAACCGACTGGTGGAAATGTAAAAAAGAACAAGGGACCTTCTATCACATGTGGTGGACCTGCCTGGAATCGCAAAAATATTGGAAAAGAATTTGGAAGTGGGCACAAGAAATTACGGGGGAACAAATAAAGTATAAACCCGAAACCTTCTTACTAGGAATAATCAAAGGGAACTATACAAAAAAAAATTAAATATCTACTAACACATATATTAACCACAGCTAGAATAGCTTTTGCCCAATGCTGGAAGCAAAATAATACACCGCCGGACGAATTAGTGATAAAAAAACCTTGGATTGTGCAGAGATGGATAAATTAACCTTAAAATTAAAGGACAAAGAAGAATTGGAATACTACGAAATTTGGAATAAGTGGTATGAATGGTTGGAAAATAAGAAAAATAAATTAAGCCAAAAACAATATACATAAATAAACATAGAACTGTATATAAAAGTAGGTAAATATGTAAAATATCATAAAAATGTATAGATAAGATGACATAATGATTGTAATATATGGTAAAGAGAGGAAAACATACATAGATATGACGATGTCACATTGTACAAACTGTTGATATAAAGATTGTAATATGTAATGAAAAGACAAAAACAATAAAAATTATTATAAAAAAAGACCCATCATCCCCAGAGCTCTCCTATGTGAAGCACTGACCTCTTAGCCAGGTAAGAAGGGGGCACTACGAAGTGGAGGAACAGGAGAGCCACTTACCTCCCCCCCTGTTGAACTTTGCTAAATGGGGTGCCCCACTCCGCCTTTTGCCCCTCGGCAAAAAAAAAAGCAGGAAGGAGACCGGGTGCTTACCTGGAGAGAGCCATATCGCATGGGGCAGCAAAAAGAAGGAAAGAGGGGAAGGAAGAATGAAAAGGGAAGGAAAAAGAAGGGAAGGAAGGAGATTATAATGAGAGAGAGTGAGGGTGTGAGGTAAATCCTGCCTTAGCAGTTGATCACCAGCAGCCCTGCTACCTTTTACCATCCTCTTGTCCCCTCCTTCTGACTTCTCCTGGTGGTCTCCCATCCTATCATTGAGGATGCTTTGGTTACAAAGCTAGGTCTCGTAAGGAGAGGGAGTGGGCCTCCCTCTAACCCACATACTTTGCCCTCCTGCACTCACCATGGGCAACCAAGGAGAGTGAGCATAGCAGCAGTGGGAGTATGCCTACCATGGCCTCCGAAGTCAACCACAATGGGGCCCTCATTGAAATTGAATTGACACCCTTGGACTGACAGATTACTTGAGTGCTGCATGTGTTGCTCTCAAACTTCCAAAGTATAAGTCAAGTTAGAAAAATTATCAGCATGCATACAATATCAAAAGTCGCATTAATCAAAAGCCTGCCAAATGCAAACATTTACGTTTCAATGAAAAGGTGTTTGTATAATTGAAAGCGCTGTTATTGTGGGGTTTTTTCAGACAAAAGACGTTAATCATGTATGAGTTGTTTTTCTAAACTAAAACCTCATTATTCAGGTTAAATTGCCATTTTGGCACTCTGAGAGAAGTAAGTGGGTTTTGGGTTGCGGTTTGGACACTCGGTCTCTAAAAGGTTTGCTATCACTGGATTCGAGCATACACAGAGTGTAACCTAATTCAGCTTTTGTTAAATTGCTGTTGAGAGAAGCTCCATTGTAACCTAAGGTGCCAACTACATAGATAAAACCTCTAGGCGAATTTCCAAGCTTAGCCTAGCAAAGTAACTTCTAGTGAAAAGTAAAATGTGGATTCTGCCAAGTAGCCTTGCTTGTAACCTAAAATTCAGCATTCCCTAACAAAGATCTGAGATATATGCCAGAAAATGGATTTCTTTTCCCTTCTAAAGTCTATTGTTTTCAGAGCAATGAGAAAATCATGAAATTTGTGTGATATCAATTTATGTTTCCATAGCAATGACTTTTGTGCAAGCCGTGTGTGCTGTAAGATGTTTGGAAAAGTTTTTGGCGCATGCCTGTTTTTCTCTCTCTGCCTGCTCTGTTGAGACAAATAGGACGTTCAGTCTTTTGCTTTCTGCAGAAATAAAAGCTGATAATCTGTAGCCTCATCTTCAGAGTTTCATTGGACTTATCAGATTCTGAGCTGCATTCAAAAACCTTACACAATGAAGTATGCTGTGTTATATTTGGGGTCAGATCAAGTCCAAAATATTAGATTTTAATAAATCCAATCTTGTTCTCATGAAAACATTAGAATAATTTGTTAATTAGACGTTGTTTAAAATATTAAAGACAAAATATTAGCAAGATTGTATTATAAAAGTGGAAAATAATAAAAAATTAAAAAACTATAAACAATGTAAATCTTATTACTGTATCACACTCCTACAATTTATTGCAATTAGATTAACATGTGCAAATGCCAACTGAAGAATTCTATTCCAATAAACGGCCTACTATAATTTTTGAGGATTGCTGCATATCAGTGGTAAGTTTCAATTTTTTTTAGAAACTATTCTGTAGGTGTGGTCTGTTTTTTAGAAACTATTCTGTAGGTGTGGCCCTCTTCAGGGAAAAGCTCTCTTCAGCAGATCCTCTTCAGAAGGACGAGGCCCCCCTGGTCCCCCTCCTGTTCCTCATCTTCCTGCTCCCATGGATTGGCCCCAGAGTCATCGCCGGCAGCACAGAATCTCACCAGTTCCCTGCCATCAGTCCTGCAATTCAGGTCAGTGACTTTGTTCCCACTGTCTCCCTGCCTGGTTCCTCTTTTTATGCGCTTCCTGAAAGGTAGCTGCTAGTGGCCCAAAAGACACTGTGGAAAACATAGGCGCGTGCACACCTGGCACAATTACACCCCCAGAGTCTCTCGGAGGGAAGCCTCTGCACAAGCCTGGGTGAGTGAGAACAAGTTCCCACTGTTACGAAGACTCCGGAATGAGGGACGGAATCTTCGCTGTGGGACAGTAAAGACCTATCCGCCAGAGGCAGCAGGACCAAAGCCCCTCTCCCAACTGGCCCTTCCTCCCTCTGAGGGTGAGGGACCTGGCTGCCACGCTGCCTCTGGAGCCTCATCTTGGAGCTTTTGGAAAGGCAAAAACTTGTTCTCACTTGCCCGGGCTTGTACATAGGCTTCCCTCCAAGACTCTCTGGGGCTGTAATTGTGTGTGTGTGTGCGCACGCCTATGTTTTCCATGGCATGGGGCCACGGCCGTCTTTTGCGCCACTAGCGGCTACCTTTCAGGAAGTGCATAAAAAGAGGAACCAGGAGGGGAGAGAGTGTGAACAAAGCCACTGGCCTGAACTGCAGGACCAATGGAAGGGAGCTGTCAAGGCTCTGTGCTGCCGGCGATGACTCCGTAGCCCATCCATGGGAGCAGGAAGATGAGGAATGGGAGGGGGACCAGGAGGGCCTCATCCTTCTGAAGAGGACCTGCCAAAGAGGGCTTGTTCCCGAAGAGGACAGATGTGGTGGCATCCATCTTGGGATGTTCTGCGGAGTCCCCCAAGGAAAAATGCTGCTGCCAGGTACTTTTAAGTGGAAATGGCTTTTTAAACAGGCGTCTGTCAAAGAGAAGAGGACAGCGCACTCCACGTGGGCTTGTCCAACAGCCGAAGAAGGAACAGGAGGCGAGGATTCATTGCACAAGCCCACAGCCTTCGCTGCTCTCTCCTCTGACAGCCGCCTCGTTTCCAATGAAAGGAGTAGGGAATCCATGCAATTTCCTCCCTCTGTATGGGTTCCCCTCTACCTTCATTGGAAAAGAGGCGGGTATCAAAGAGCAGAGGACAGTGCATGCCACGTGGGCTTGTCCAACAGCTGAAGAAGGAACAAGAGGCAAAGATTTTGGTACGGGGCCTCCGGAAGAACGGATATGAGAAGGCATGCTAAATATCATCAACCGGTATGCCCGTACTGGTCAGTACCGGCTGAAACCCAGCCCTGCTGCATATTTTAATGCTTCGATAGCCCAGATTCTTTGCTGAGGAATCTTTTTAACTTCTTCTCCAGTTGTACAAGAAACAGGGAGACCTCAATTCCTAATACAATTTGTCAGTAGTACAATCTAAGATTGGTCTTTAATTGAAGTTTTGTCTATTCTAACAGCCACCACAATTTTCAGAGTCCGTCAGTTTCCATAGATTAAATGCCAATATCCACATTTTCTGATTTTACAGTGTAAATCAACATGTTCCAATAGGTATTTAGCATGCTAAACATGTATACCCATAACAGAACCTATAACAAACTAAAAGGGTTGGAAAGGACCTTTGAGGTCTTCTAGTCCAACCCCCTGCTCTAGCAGGAGACCTTATACCAGGGATTCTCAAACCCGGCCCACGGGGCCGGATACAGCCCACCAAAGCCATTAATCCAGCCCACGTGGGACCACGAGGCTGCCCCACCCAAATCACTCTGCCCATCCGCTGGCCCCCACCAACCGGCTGAGTGCAGGCCTTTCCTTCACAAGCCCCACGGACTGAAACTACAAAGTAAGACCAAAGCTTCTGGCTGGCAGAATGCTTCTGGGGGCCGGGGAGGCCAAAAAGAGAATGCACGGAGGCACCAGGAGGGGAAAATGCTGCCCTCTGCCTCAGATTCTTAGTTCAGGCTAAGTGGAATGCAGAGCCATGTCGCCTGGCATGTGTGGCCTTGCCAGTTGCTCTTCTGGGTTTCTGGTGCACATGTTCACGTGACGATCAGCTGGCCTTTGCGCGCATGGCAGTGCCAGAAACCAGAAGAGCTGGTCTTCTCCTTGCATACCAGCCAGCTGATCATCACCTGCATGTGCACCAGAAACCTGAAGAGGAGCTGCCTGGTGCACATATGCGCAGTGGCATACACACTGGGCAACTCCTCTTCCAGATTGCGTCCCTGACAAAAGCACTTGGTGTCTGAAAAGGTTCCCCATCAATGCCCTATTCCAAGGGTGGTTTTACCAAGGCATTATAAAGCTGTACCAATACTTCGCGTGATTTGGATTCTCTCCTTCTGTTGATGCAGCTTAGGATTGCAATGGCTTTTTTTGGCTGCTGCCACACATTGTTGGCTCACATTTGAGAGATTGTCCTCTAAGATTCCAAGATCCCTCTCACAGTTACTGCTATTGAGCCAGGCTTCACCTAATCTGTACCTGTACATTTGGTTTTTCTAGCCTCAGTGTAAGATTTTACTTTTCTCTACACTGAATTTCCTTTTGTTAGATAGGCCCAGGGTTCAAGTCTATCTAGATCCATCTGGATCTTGAGCCTATCTTCTGGGCTGTTGGCTATTCCTGCCAGTTTAGTGTCATCTGTAAATGTGATGAGATCCCCATCTATCCCTCATCCAAATCATTGATGAAGATGATGAAGAGTACTGGGCCTAAAATGGAACCTTGGGGTCCCCCACTGCTTGTTTCCCTCCATGCAGATGTAGTTCCATTGAGGACCACCATCCACCACTCACTTTTCCCCATGGAGAAAAACACACACAAACCTGTGGGACTTTGTAGGTGCCTCCTAATGTTGACGCCTGGACAGAGATTTCCTTGGCAGCTCCATCAATAAAAGCCAGAAGGTTCTCCTTCCTTCCACAGCCGTAGTTGGGGACATTGGCTTCTCCAGTGGAGAGAATGTCCAGCAAGGCATCTGAAGTGCAGAAAGTGCTCAAATAGTTGGCATGGATGTTGTAGCCCAATGTGAGATTGTGCAGGAGCTGGGAATTCTTGTTGACCGTTTGAATGTTGAAAATAAACCGTAAACCATTTGGAATATCATGAATGTTCCTATGGTAAAAAAAGGTGTTATTATAATCAACAGCAGCAACAAATACTTTTTAAAATATATATAATCCTCCAGAAGCCTACTGAGCCTTAAACCAACATTGATCCAAAACCAAAGATAAATTATACAAACATGCAAATTGGCTGAGGGATGGCAACTACAACTGGTTCAACCACTACTTTAAATAAAATTCATTATTCCGGTGATAAATCAAGGATTGAACTGAGAGAGGAAAATAATCTTGAGTCCTTTCAGCTTTTTTTCACACCCCTTTTTGAGTCTCTTTCACAAAATCAGACAAAAGAGAAGCTATGGAAATCAAAACCATTCAGGAAATTAAACATATTTTCCAATATAGGAATAAATGAAGAATAAAAAACAGAAAAGGAGGAGAGTGTTAGAATGGAAGGAGTGCAACTCCATCACCCTGAATGACTTACAAATCACGGAAAACCAACTGAAGAGAAGGAGCCACATTGAAAAGCAACTTTGTATGCAATTTTTCATTTCCACTGAGGACTATACTGATGAGATGATCTCCTGGCCTATAAAAGCTCTGTGGTCGTTTTCCATCCTGGTGCTCCAAACTCTGCGGGCATTTCATTCTCAGCTTCCCAGAGACTGTATGAGACAAAAGCAGCATCAGAAGCAGAAGCAGGAGGTCCATCATTCATGATGTGAATCAATCAATCCCTTTCCTGTTTCTAAAGAAGAATTAGAAGAATTCAAAGGACTCTCACAAGGTGAAAAATGATTCAGTTGCTTTCCTGATTGAAACACAGAGAAACACTCAGCTTCACCTGGAATGGAGAGAGACGGACATTCAAGAGCACAGACCCTGCCTGTCCCCAAACTCCATATTTCTCTGCCCAAAGCTGACACTTTTATCATAACTCTCCCTCTCAGAAGGGATCCCTGGATAATTCAACCAGTTCTCGGACTCAAAGATTGTTGGGAAATTCTCTGGAGGGAAATGAAAGGGAAATAATCTCCATGTGATTCATAATAACAGGGGCAGAGATGCAATTAAATCCATCATCTAGAATTGAGAGGTTTGGGGTCTCCAGGCTTGAAACTGGCCCCAGCGGGAATACACGGCACTTGGGGCTGAAGAAAAAAAAGAAATGTGACATTTGTTGGCATTGTGGTTAAAGAGAAAAATCCCAGATGCCAGTTAATACCAGAGTATGTCACAGATCTGAAATAGCTGCCTGCTGTGTTGGAACCAAAAAATATTTAATTTGAAAGCTAATGCTCAAGGGCATCACCGGAAAAGGTCTGATGCAATAGTGCAGCCAGTCTGTTGAACAAAATCAACTTTAGTGAAAAACTAGTTACCAGAACTTTGCAGAGTTAAAAAAAACAACAGAGACAGAAACATAGAGAGAAGTTAGAAAAAAACAAGTGAAAAGAGATGGTGAAATCAAGTCTGCCTCTCATGGAAGGAAGGAAGGAAGGAAGGAAGGAAGGAAGGAAGGAAGGAAGGAAGGAAGGAAGGAAGGAAGGAAGGAAGGAAGGAGAGGGAGGGAGGGAGGGAGGGAGGAAGGAGAGGGAGGAAGGAAGGAAGGAGAGGGAGGGAGGGAGGAAGGAGAGGGAGGAAGGAAGGAGAGGGACGGAGGAAGGAAGGAGAGGGAGGGAGGGAGGGAGGAAGGAAGGAAGGAAGGAAGGAAGGAAGGAAGGAAGGAAGGAGAGGGAGGGAGGGAAGGGAAACTCAGGATCCTAGTGTTGCAGATGAAAAAGCTGACCTACAAAATCCAATTTCCATCTTCAGAGACTGGGAATGCAGAAGCCCATATCCCATGTTCCCCTGCCACCCTTTTCCATGCAGAGGCCAGCCAAGGGGGCTCTTGCAGGGATGCCAGAGAGGACTATGCCTAGCAGTGGGGAGCCCCTCTTGGGAGAAGGAAGCTGGAGAGCCTCATGTTGGGGAAAGGAAGCAGATCTGCAAAATCCCCTTCCAGGTTCCATCTCCAGAGTCCTAGGAAGGGGGGAGACCATATCCCATGTTGCTCAGCCACCGCTTTCCATGCATGAGGTACCCAGGGGAAAGCAAATCCCAGACCCACAGAAAAGGCCCAGGATGGCCAGGAAGGAGGAAGGGGTCTGGGGCATTCCTGGGAAGAGAATGGGTTTATGGGTCCCAGGGTTGAATGTTGGGGGGACGCAGCCCCCGGGGTTCCTCCAGCCTTGCTTGGGCTGCATGTCTTCCCAGGAGAGGCTCCTGTGGGAGGGAAGCCATGTAGGGCTGGGTCTTCCAAGGGGGATCTGGGGTTGCCCTGGAGGAAAAGAGGAGACCCTCCGTGACTCTGAGGAAGATGGGGTTCTCCTGTGGTCCCTCCAGGCTCTCAGAGCCCCCAGCTGAGGAGACCCTCTTCTTTGCAGCCTTTTCTGGGTAGGGGGCTTAAGCCCTCCTCCCTCTGCAATTCTGGGAGGTTTTGTCTCTTCCTCATCCCCTCCCCTTTGGCTTGGCTTCTTCAGCCTCTTCTCCATCAGGCTGAGGGCAGGGAAGCTCCCAGGAAACCGTCTCTTCCCCCCGTGTGATTGGCTACAGGGTTGTCATGACAAAGGGGGTGGGCCAGGAATAGAGGCAGCCACTAGAGAGAAAGAGGGGCGGGGTTTTTGTCTTCCCTGAGAACTTCAGGATTTGAATGCAAAATCTGCTTTCTTTTAAGAAACCCTTTAAATTATTATGGAAAAGTAAAAAGTTGAGGTTTGATTTTAATGCTTTATTTTATTGCAACAGATGAAGTCAGAAGTCAATTCTTTTTTTTTTTTCTATTCTTCTTCCCCCCTTTTATTTTTCTTCCCCCTTCTCCCCCCTACCAGTTTCTTCCTATTTGACCATCAGCATGGGAAAATCCTCCAAGCCAGCAGAGGGGGCCTTGGCTCATAATTCCTCCAAGCCAGCAGTGGGGGCCTTGGCACACAACCCCCCTGCCAGCCATTTTTGGTTGAACTGCAACCTGTGAATCAGGAACCCCCAGGATGGGTCTTAATCCCAGGTCATGGAGGAAGGGATGCCAGTGGGCACCTGCCCTCCCTCAGCAGATGGCACCATGGCAGATAACTGGGCAGTGGCCAACCCAGGGATTGACCTCCCCACCAGTTCCAGTCTTCCCAGAAATGCCCCAACAGGTTCTTACCCCACCTTCCTACAGAGAAGGGTTCTTGACAAAGGAAGAAGGGTTTACCAAGGGGGAAGCTACAGGATGGATAGCGGAACAATGTGATGAGGCGGTTCCTAAGTTTAGAGATGTAACTAGGTTCCTTTCCTCGTGGGGCCCAATAAAATGCCACCGTTGCTGTCTACTTGGCCACAGAGCATCAGAGTGCTTGGCTCCAGTCCCAATGCCACAAACGTGCACACCAACCGCCATGGCGGTAAAGAGAAGGCCCCAGATGCCAGCAGGAAAGAGTCATCTGGGCCAACAACCTCTGGGAGAGGATCCCCAACCTAAGGTGATGAAAAGTCCTACCAAGGGGGAAGCCTCGGAGGAGGAAAATGCCAAAGATGACCCAATGGTGAGTGCACCCATCCGCCCCTTCGCCTTCCAAGTCAACCTCCAATTACCTGAGATGGGGGTGGAAGGGGAAGTTGAAGCAGTTGTGGACACCGGTTGCACTCGATGCTTAATCAGCATGTCGATTGTCAAGCAACTAGGCATATGCACAAGACCTCTAGCCTGTCCCATTCGGGTTGAGCAGGTAGATGGAACGCTAATTGGAGGGGCCCCAGCCATGCTAATAACTGAACTGGTGAAATTACAAGTGGGCTGCCACTATGAACTTTTCAGATTCATTGTGGCTCCAGAGATGCCGGAATCAATTATCTTGGGGCTTGCATGGTTTGACAAGTGGAAGCCTACGATAAAGTGGGAAGATGGTGGTAGGAAATTGATGATTGCATTTAGGCCGCTACCACTGGTGGAGGAAAAGGGCCAGCCAGGGATGATTGAACCCAAGAGCCCAGAACCTGCAGCACCTGCAGCAGAGACAAAAACTCCAGGGGTCCAACAAGTTCTAAAATCCATGTTGGGGGATATTTTGTCGAGAAAACCACAGGATGACAGTAAGAAGGGAGAAGTTGTTCACCCCATCATTTCTTCCTCCCACCAAAAGACAGCCCAAGTCACTAACGAAAGCCAGGATAAGCTGATGACAGCTATGAAATTGGCGCTCCCAACAGACTAGTGGCTCAACAATAACCAGGAAATCCTAACAATGGAAAATGGATTAGCCTGGAAGGGGTCCAAACTGTATGTCCCCGCGGGGTTGAGGCTGGAAGTTCTACAGCGAAGCCATGAGGCGGAACTAGGAGGCCACTTTGGATTCCTAAAAACGCTCCACCAGGTGTCAATTTTGGTGGCCAAAGATGGAATCAGAGGTGGAAGATTACGTAAAAAGCTGTGCTACTTGTGCAAAGATGAAACCACTGCCGGAGAAGTCCACTGGACTGCTACAATGAGTGGCCAGACCTAACCGACCATGGGAAGAGGTTGCAATGTCGAACTCCCAGACAGCAGTGGGAATAGAGTAATCTGGACAGTTATTGATTTGGTTTCCAAGCAGGCACACTTCATTGCTTGCTCAGGATTGCCATCCGCAAAGAAATTAGTGAAAATGTTCGTGAAACACATTTATGGCCTGCATGAAGTGCCCAAGAGGATCATTTCAGACCGTGGAGTCCAGTTCACAGCCAAGTTCTGGAGAGAGGTTCTGAGGTCCATTGGGTCCACACAAGAACTGAACTCAGAGACTCATCCCAGCATGAACTGCACAGCAAAGAGGGCCAATGTGATGGTGGAATAATACATCCGGTGTTATGTGGACGATCAGCAAGACAACTGGCCGGACTTGCTACCCTTTGCCGAAGTGGCGTACAACGATGCGGTCCATAGCAGCACTGAATTAACTCCTTTCCAGATTACCAGTGGCATGGAATTTGTTGCCATGCCTGAGCTGCCTAGAGAGCCTCCCTCCTCCATGTCTTTGAATGAATGGATGGACAGACTAAAGAAAGGATGGGAAAGTACGAAGAAGGCTCTAGCAGATGCAGAAGAAGCCTACAAGAAGCAAGCTGATAAACACCGCTTGCTCCAAAACCCCTTTTGTGTGGGGGACAAAGTTTTTGTATCTACCAAATACATGAGATTAAGAATGCCTAGCAAGGAATTTGGTCCAATATTTCTAGGTCCATTCCCAACAGTGAAGATAGTTAACCCAGTTACAGTTCAACTCAGTCAACCCAGAAGTCTAGGGAAAATTGACCCAGAATTTCATTGTAGCTTGTTGAAGCCAGTAATCGGGTCCAGCATAAGAGCATCCACCCAAGCTTTCTCTCCTCCTGTAGTGATAGAAGGGAAAACACAATCTGAGGTGGAAGAAATCGTAGACTCCAGGCTGAATAGGGGTCGCTTACATTATTTAGTGCATTGGAAGGGTTACCCTTTGTCTGAAGCTACTTGGGTGAAAAGCTGGAATCTAAAAGTGGAGAAGTTAGTAAAACAATTCCATGAGAAGTTTCCCGATAAGGCAAAGGGTCTCCCTGGGAGTGGGGGAAGAGGTGGCTAGTTTTGTTATGTTAACTTTTATGTTATTCTCTTTTCAGGAAACATTTTTTTTCTGAGGAGAGGCCGCCTGTCAGGCCTGCAGTTATATTCCTTTTTAGGATCTTTGGCCTGCCACACTCTCTATTATTTCATTATGCTGTTTCATTAGTGTAGTAATTGGGAGGGGGAATAGAAAGGAGTAGAATTGTGGAATGTGTTGTTGTCATTCCTTTCTAGAAGCCCAAGGTCATATTTTGTCTCCGCACCTCTGCATCTGACCGGAAACAGATGTGTGGAGATGCCAGCGTGGCCGAAGAAGATTGGACCATGTGATAGATTTATGGGTGTGGGGATAAGATCATGAACTTTCAACTGGGTGGAATCCCAGGAAGCTTTTAGATTTGGGATTCCACAGATGTGCCAACATGTCTGTCTTATTAAATTGGAATTTTAAGGATAGCTCTGCCTTGGACTCTGATTTAATTCTGCATGATATTTGGAACGCTGACAGAGGGTTCCATTACTGGAGGCTTTCAAGAAAAGATTGGGGGTTGGACTAGAAGACCTTCAAAGTCCCTTCCAGACCTGAGGTATTCTATGTTTTCTCCTATTAGTTCCACCAACATTTTGCGGAGCTTTCAGTCTCTTAGGGCTCCCAGGTTGTGATGACACCACTCCCTTGATCAGGGCCACCTTACTTGCACTAGTGAAGAAAAACACAGAGGCCAATGAATAAATAGACCCCAAAGACAAACAATGTCATTTTCCAGGGGTCTCCAAGGAAGTTCTGGGGTCTCTCACTGGAGGGCCACATCAGCTCATTTTGATCCATTTCTGAAAGAGAAAAGGGATGGAGGAAGAAGAGTCAATTTCTGGTTTTGATGGTTGGTGGTTCCCTCCAAGACTCTCCCTCCCAAGGCCAAACTCCCAAGAAAGAAAGAAAAATACATGAGACTAAAAACCAAGTCCTGCTTATCTACAGAATGGATTTTCTCCCTGTGTCTCTCTGTATCTATCTATATACCTATCTATACAACTATCTATGTATCTGTGTAACTATCTCTGTAACTAAACCTTGTTCAGGAGCAACTTCCCTTCCCTGGTGCAGAAAAATACAGAGGCCAACCATCACAGAGATCCCAAAGATGATTAAACTTACATTATGCTTATTGTGTTTTCTTTATACACGTATGCAGTACATATATATAAAACAATGTAATACATCTTGAATTCAGTTGCTTGTTTATATGTAGACTCAGGGCTCTAATAAAGAAATTTGAAAGTCAGGATTGCTGTCTAAATATTTCTCACCTGTTAAGTTCATCTTTCAGATCCTTGTTTTCTTTGGGGAGTTCTGTCTTCTCCCATCTTGCTTTAGACCCAAGCAAAGGAGACAATTGTTCTCCCTTCTAAGATTTTCTAGATGCAAAGCTTCATTTCTTCTCTAAAATATCCAGACCAGAATAAAATTAGCTCCCTTAGGTTTTTTCTTGAATGATCAGGCTTGTTTAAAATAAAACCTAATTAAACAATAGTTTGTTTTTTATACATAGCCTTACATTTTCATTAATGTAGTTTTCCTATGTTTTGAAGAAGTTGAAAAGAGTCACCTCTTATTTTCCCCAACTTTGTTCCAGGCAACACAGTTCAACTCAGAACATTAGAGGATATTTGTTTATGGAAGGAAGCTGTCGAGAATTTAATATGAAATTCTGGGAGAAAAGCTGGGGTTGCTATCTAAAAGTTCTCAGTCTCTCTTCAAAATCTATGCAGAGCTCTTCCTTCTCTGCAATTAGTTGGAGATTTTTCTGTTGTGTTCCTGTCAGTTATGAAGAACAGAAAGCAATTAGACTCCATTTTTTAAAAAAATTGGAACTTTCTTACATTGCAAATATTAAATATAACTTCATGTATTTGTGTGTGTGTGTGTCTATGTGTATAGAAATCCAATTTTGCGATTTCTGTTATAACAACCAGCAGTTTCTCCTGTAGGAAGTTAGCACCCACCTCTCTCCTAGAAAATGAAATATTTTGGGAAATATTAAAGGGCAGAATATTTCCCCCTAAAAGGGAGGAAGAAACTCATCCCCCCACTCTTGGCAATGAGCCATTAAGGCCTGGGCCAGTCTATTCTACATAACAAAGATCTCTCCCCTTCAGCTCCAGTTGGTCCTGTCCACCATTAAACCTTTTTGAGTCTCATTAATGCCTGAGCATGTCACAGTTCTGAAAAATAGCTGCCGGCTGAGTTGGAAGAAAACAATATTTTATTTTGAAAGCTAATGCTCAAGGGCATCACTGGAAAAGGTCTGATGCAATAGTGCAGCCAGTCTGTTGAACAAAATCAACTTTAATGAAAAACTAGTTACCAGAACTTTGCAGAGTTAAAAAAACAACAGAGAGACAGAAACACAGAGAGAAGTGAGGAAAAAAACAAGTGAAAAGAGATGGTGAAATCAAGTCTGCCTCTCACCCCATGGAAGGATGGAAGGAAAGAAGGGAAGGGAGGGAGGAATCCATTTACAAGAGTGAAAAATCAGTAGCAACTTACACTCCCTCTTCATCTGTAAACATTCAGGGAAGACCTTTCCTTTCATTCATGTAAGGATGACACAAATTAGGCTTTTTAAACGTGTGTATTTAGGACAGTCATTGCATAGCTTCAACAGAAGTGTACATGTAAGATACATGCAAGGAGATTCGTCATTTCCAGTTGCTTTCACAGCCTTCCTGGGCACACAGGTTGTGCTGGATTGCTTTCCTGGGGTGTAGAACAACACAATCCATTTCTCTCGGGTGGAATGAGAACAAGGGATTCCTTCTGCTGATGTACCCCAGCTGGTCATTCTTGAAAATTGCCTCTGACATTTTTCCTAATTTGACTTGGACCCAAGCATAGAGTTGGTCCTCACTTAACAACTGCCCTGTTTAGCCATTATTTAGCAGTTATGACAGCACTGAAAAAGTAACATTACGGACAGTCTTTGGATTTATGAGAGTGTCCCCCTCCCCCATCCCACAGTCATGTGATTTCCATTTCCATGCTTCACCGCTAACTTCCACCAAGCAGTCAATGAAGAAGCTGACCTGAAATTATAAGGTGGAGTTATGGGGTGGCTTGCTTAATTGTGTTGCATAGCAACAGAGTTTCCCTTCTCAATTGGGGTAAAGCAAGGATGATCTGTATTGGCAAACACTCAGAGTCATAAATACACACTCCTTTCTGTTTGAAATCTGTACAAAAACTTTGAGCCCATCAACTGCTTTCATTTTCCTATTTAACATATGTATTTATTTAGCATATTTATGTTACTTCACACTCTATAATGTGGAAGTATTATTACCCCCAGTATGAGAAGGGCAGAGATAAACATTCCCTCAATGAATCACACACGAAATTCAATCTTGATCAGTCATTTTAACCCAAGGGGGGTAATCTGGTTCCCACACACCCCCAATTTAATCTACTCTGAAGAAATCAAACATTTGTCATCGAACTTCAAAGGATCTGGGGCTTTATAGCCCTTTGTAACCGGCTCCCCACATATGAAGCTTTTAATGAGACAAAGGAGGCATGCAGAGGGTCTCACCTGGATGGGCGATGGCTGCAGAAGAGCCAGCCAGCCAACAGGTGAGTATTTTCCTCCCTCTTTCCTCCCCCAAAGAAGAAGAAGAAGAGAGCCCCCCTCCTTTACTTACCTGCCAGAATCGCAGCTCCTCCTTTCCCTTCGCTCTGCCCAAGAGTTCCAAACCCCCCCTTCCCACAGGGGGCGCCCTTCCTCCCCATTAGCCGAAGTTTTCAGCCCCACCGAGGGACTCGTGAGCTCTCCAGCGGCCGCTGCCCCTGCTGCCTCCCCCCAAGGACTCTGCAGCCCCCGAGACCTCCGGTTCCAGCGCCCTTCGGACTTCAGCCTGGCAGCCGGGCGGAGCTGGAGGGCCAGAAGGGCCCCTCGGGGAATGTGCAGGTGGCCCTCCGTGACGGCCATTCAGACAGCTTCGCCTCCCTAGGAAGCTCTTACTCCCTCCGCTGGATCCCTTTCTCTTCCACTCCGTCTTCCCGGGGCTGATCGAGGCTCCCGGGGATTTTGGGTTGGTGGTTGAGTTGGACTGGCTGGGTGGGTTTTGCTCAGCTGTGTAAGAGTGACGTAATAAGAGGACGTCACAGATAGGCTCCTCCAGGCACTCCGTGGCAGCTGATGAGGGAGGAAAAGGGGAGGAAGGAAAAGACGGGAAAGGGGGGGGGGAGGGAAGGAGACCAACAAACGAAGCAAAGAGAGCTGCATGGGGGTCTTTTCTGAAGAGGCCATCTGATTGGTTTGATCTCTGAAGTTGTGAGCGGGTCAGGCTGATTCTTCTTCAGTTCTTTGTAGTTGCAAAATAATCCGAAGGGAAGGAAAGGTGAAGAGGTTTATTGCAGTTCTTCTTCCCCTTTCTGTTCCCCTTTCTCTTCTTCCAATTTCCCTTCTGCTTCCTTTTCCCTTTCCTCTCCCCTTCCTGCTTGTTTCCTTTTTACTCCGTTTCCCTTTCCCTTCTTCTTCCCCCTTTCCCATTCAGCTGACACAGAGTTAAGGCAAATTCCTCAATCATTAGGATAACCCCGATTATCTCGTTGGACAGGAGACCACACAGAAAAGAGACTTTATTTAACAGAGGGAGATGGGCATTCATCATCATTTCAGGCACTTATAAAATATGTATGAGAGAAATAAAAAAGGAGCTGAGAGAGGCCCCCCAGGACCATTTCTTGCATCACTATTAGCCCAGGGCTCCCATTCAGACGATCGGAAGCTGGGAGAGTCCAGACGGAGAGGAACCAGCTCAGCGTCTCTTTGAAGGCTGGGAAGAGACCGGGAGACTTGCGATGCTCCCTACAAAGGATTCTGTTCCCTTGAGACCTACCAGTCCCTCTGGGGAGGCAGCGCTCTGATAAATGAGGTGTGTGGGGGGGAGTGGGAGCTGCCCTGGGGGGTGAGTTCTGGAGCTGCCGGGCAGAGCGGAGGGAAAGGAGGAGCTGGGATTCTGGCAGCCTGAGGGGGGGGGGGAGGAAAGGAGGGGCCTCTCTTATTCTCTGGGGGAAGAAAGAGGGGGATTTAATCCTGCTGGGATTGAAAAGAAGCCCCAAGGGACCCCGGTCAGTCGGTCAGTGAGGGCCACTCAGGAACCTCCACAGTCTTTGGGGGCTGCGAAGGGCTGGAGGGGGAGGGATCGGCTCCACCTCAACCCCAAGAAAAGCATAGTTTTGCCCCCCCCGTGATGTCCTGTCATTTTTATCCCCCCCCCCCAAGTGAGAGGACACCTCTCCTTCTCGGGGGTGGGGGTAGTTGGGGAAGTGAAGAAGGGCCGGCTGTGTCATCACTGCCCCCACCTGCCCCTTCCAAGGATACAGAAGATGGGGCGGGGGGGGGAGGAGAATGAGCTGAGGAGCCTCAACGCAACTGCCGCTGGGAAAAGCAGAGGCAGAAAGGGGGCTTTTCTCTCCTTGGGGGGCAGCGCCCCTCGGCTGCCCCTCCAGGGGCTTCTCGGCAGGCAGAAGGACCGCCGCCCTCGGAGTGCCCGGTCGGACAAAGACCGGGGAAGTGATTTGGGGGGGGGGAAGTGGAGGGGGAGAAAGTCGGGTCGTCCTTTCAGATCATTGGGGGGGGGGGGCAGAATTGAGAAAGCCCAAATCTGCGGCTGAGGAGAAGCTCCAGGGGAGGCGGCGGCTCTTCCAGCCTTATTTGGATGCAGCCAAGAAAAGGGGGGATGTTGACACCTTCAACCTCCCCCCACAAAGAGGAGATTCCCTTCCCTCCCTCCTCCCCCTTCCAAGAGCCTCCAACGTTACACCCACCCACACCCACCCCCGCCGCTGCTGCTCTTGGCCTCTCCTCCTCCCTCCGCGGAGCTGGGCGCCGTTTCTCCCCCGCCCGACAGCTGCACCCTTGGACGGAGAGAACGTGTCCCAGAGTCCGGCGGTGCCTGATGTGCGCCTCCCAAGACCGGCTTCCCCGCCGCCCCCTCCGCAGTGCCTGCCCACTTTGCAGTGTCTGCCCCCCCCCCCCCCCCCGAGACTCTCCTTGGTCGCAGCCTCTGCAGACGGAGCCCCAACGTGGCCCGGGAGGGAAGAGGCCCCGGCTCAGAGAGACCGCCTGCCAGAGATGGCCCTGCCCGACCTGAGAGCGAGGCAGCGGGGCATTATGGGTGTGCGACGCCCGCACAAGACCCCCCCCCTTGCACTCCCCCCCCCCGCTTTTGCCAAAAGAGTTTTGCCATCACTGGTGTAACTGAAAGATGCTCAGACAAAAGCTTGGAATCTTTTCAGGGTTATTCCAGAGAGTCAGTCCTGGTAACATGAACTCGGGGACAAGAGAGGAGATTCTGGCCGAATGAGAGGGGGGAAATCCTGAAAGGAGGAGCCCTTTGAAAGCTGAGTGGATAAAAGCATCAAGTTTGGTGTGTGTGTGTGTGTGTGTGTGTGTGTGTGTGAGAGAGAGAGAGAGAGAGAGAGGGAGGGAGGGGCTCGCCAATGAGACGTTCTTCTCCCCATCCCAGGCATCCTTGGCATTTGGGAGGCAGAGGACGAGGCTGCTGCACATGGAAGCGCAGAGGAGAAAGTTTGCAGGAAGCCCTTGAGTACAACTTCTGCCTTGAGAGATCTCAAGGGACCTGTGGCAGCAGAAAGCAAAGTGGGGGGGGGGTGTGTCAGAGGGAGGCCCCCTACCTCTCCGTGCAAGGAGACCAGGCTTTGTAAGCAAAGCATCCCCAGCAATAAGATGGGTGACCCAGCAGGAGAGGAGGGGGCAAGGGGAGAAGCTGCCCACTAGCTTCGGCAGAGAGAGAGAGAGAGAGAGAGAGAGGGAGGGAGGGAGGGAGGGAGGAGAGAGAGAGAGAGAGAGAGAGAGAGAGAGAGAGAGAGAGAGAGAGAGAGAGAGAGGAGCTCGCCAATGAGACGTTCTTCTCCTCATCCCAGGCATCCTTGGCATTTGGGAGGCAGAGGACGAGGCTGCTGCACATGGAAGCGCAGAGGAGAAAGTTTGCAGGAAGCCCTTGAGTCCAACTTCTGCCTTGAGAGATCTCAAGGGACCTGTGGCAGCAGAAAGCAAAGTGGGGGGGTGTCAGAGGGAGGCCCCCTACCTCTCCGTGCAAGGAGACCAGGCTTTGTAAGCAAAGCATCCCCAGCAATAAGATGGGTGACCCAGCAGGAGAGGAGGAGGCAAGGGGAGAAGCTGCCCACTAGCTTCGGCTGTCTCGAGGGAGCTGGGTCGGGATGGAATAAGTTGCACCAGCTAAGTCAACATGGGGACAATTGCCCCTTTTCGTTCCATCGCCCCCTTGAAAAACGAAATTAGTCCCTGGGGGGCAATATCACCCAGGTTAAGAACCACTACTCCAAATGACAAGGGATCTCAAACAGCCAGATTTTTACTGTTTTTACTACTTAAATTCATTTTTCAAGATGACTCTGTTGCCCTGCCTGGTTGATGCTCTTAGGACAAACCATATAAAATATATACCATCCTCATTCTGATGCTGTTAAGTCTGCTCTTCTCTATAATCTTAACAGGTAATAAGATTTGTACTGTCCATGTTATGAGTCAAATGTATAGAAACATAAGCGAGGGCATCTTGGTGGCTGGTGCTGAATTATGTGCAGTCCCCCCACCATACCACCTGCTGTAAAGTAAGACATCCCCCAAAATAAGATTTAATATCCATTTTTTAATATTTAAAATCTTCATTAGGGCACAGAACCCGTTGTTACATTATTTGAATCCCACCACTGCTGACAGTTGGGGGTCCCATCCGAGCATGTCCAGCACTGGCAGGGGGCCTGACCATCTCCATGAAATGGACCACATTTCCCACCAAAGTGGTACCTGTACTCTGTGCACAATTATTAGGCAAGCTGTATTTTGGAGGATTAATTGTGTTATTGAACAACTCCAGTGTTCTCGGTCAATCCAAAATGTTAATAAACCTCAAACCTGAACATTGAAGAAAGTAAAAGTGAGGTTTTGGCTTTCTTAGGAGAATATCTGTGTCTGCACAATTATTGGGCAACTATTAGTCTGCAGAATTATTACACAACAAAATGAAAATTTGCCCATACACTCATTTATTTACAGAATAATAAACAAACAACTCAAAATGTACAAATAAACATTTATGAAAGTTCACAAAAAGAAATAAGTGATCAATATAGCCACCATTCTAACCAACCCTAACCCTTCCATTCATGGAGTCTGTCCATTTCTTGATCTGTTGAGGATCCAGTTTGTGCAGCAGGCACCACAGCCTCCTAGACACTGTTCAGAGAGGTGAACTGTTTCCCTTCACCATAAATCTCCCCTTTAAGGAGGACCCACAAGATCTCAATGGGGTTTAGGCCAGGTGAGGAGGTCACCTCTGAGTCAAAGTGGAGTTCTGTGCTCGTTACTCATCCAGCCACGGGTCCATCCATCAGGTCCATCTGTCAGAACTGGTGCGGCCATCCAGTGAGAGTCCTCAGAACTTCCTTGGAGACTGTGGAAAACGACTTTTGTCATCCTTGGGGTCTATGTATGATTTGGCCTCTGCGTTGAAGGTGTTGCAAGTGTCACCAGAATCACCAGCTGAAGATGAGGAGGCCTCCATCACTGTGGAACCTCCATACCGGAATCCATCGATCCCAACATCCCCATAATTGATGGGAGACGATGTCAGACGTTCAGCCCTGGTCAACAATGTGATGGTTGCTGCAATTTGTCCTGGGGCAAAAGAAACACAGATTGAATATCTTAAGAATAATGAAATAGAAGCAAAACAATAAAAAACAGAGCCACCAAATTAAAGGCTCCCACTTTTCTTTCCTATTAGTATCCATAGTCCAACCATCCCAACACAAAACCCCAAAAGCAAGAAATGCAAAACAACAAAAGGTATTAAGAATTAAATAACAATAACAACAACAACAATAATAACAACAGAATACCTTTAAAATAGAAAAATAAAGAAAACCTGACAACCAAATTAGGTCACTTACCAACCATCACATTGTCGTGCAAGACAGAATGTCTGACATCCTTCGCTCATCAATGATGGGGATGTTGGGGTAAATGGGTTCCGGTATGTACGGTTCCACCGTGATTATGGCGGCCTCCACATCTTCATTTCGTTGTTCTGGCGACACTTGCAGACACCTTTTTCTGGGGATTAAAGAAGAAGAAAAGAATCAAATATAATTGAATGGTACATTGTTTTCTTAACAATAATAACAAAGATAATTCTTAATGGGGGCTCCAGATTTTCAAGATTGGGGGTTGGACTAGAAGACCTCCAAGGTCCCTTCCAGCCCTGGGGGATTCTATACTCTCTCCAATTAGTTGTACCAATATTTGGGGGGGGGCTTTCAGTGCCCCAGGGCTCCCCAGGTTGTGGTGATGATACTCCCTTTAACAGGAGCAACTTACTTGCATAGGTGGAGAAATACGCAGAGGCCAACGAATACATAGACCCCAAGGATGAACAAAGTGGCCTTCCAGGGGTCCCCAAGGACGTTCTGGGGTCTGTCGCTGGATGGCCGCAGCTGCTTGTTTGGATCCATTTCTGAAAGAGAAAAGGGATGGAGGAAGAAGAGTCAATTTCTGGATTCAATGGTTGGTGCTTCCCCAACAACTAAGGGATTCATCCCAAGGTCAAACTCCCAAGCAGGAAAAAAAATACCTGAGACAAAGAACCAAGTCCTGCTCCCCTCTCAGTCTCTCTCTATCTTTCTCTTTCTGTTTCTCTGTCTCTCTCTCTCTCTCTCTCATCCAGTCAAGCTTTTATAGCCTGCATGGCCCCACCCATCAACAGAAAAGAGTCCCAACAGAATCCAGGTATCCAGGTAACCTAGAGGTCAAACAACACTTCTCCCTCTACTCAACCCTTGACCCCTCCCTCCCTTGGAATCCCCCCCCCTTTCAGCTCAGAAGGGAAGGTTGACAGTTGAGTGTCACTCAGCAGTGGGGAATCCATGGGGTTCTGCCTAAGCAGGGGGTTGGACTAGAAGACCTCCAAGGTCGCTTCCAAGTCTGCTATTCTGTTAAATTCTGTCTGCCTGAAACCGCCAGCAACCAGTTGTGGCAGGGAAAGCACAGGTGACCCCCCTGCTCAAGGATGGGAGGCTAAGAAGGCCTGACAGGCTCACCTGCTCTTTGCAAAGGGAACCTCCTGCACAAGACCTGAGGTGCAGCCTAAAAGAAAGGCTCTCCCACTTCATCCCTTTTCCTTCTTCAGCCACGGAACAGACTCCGAAAGCCCCATCCCTCTTTGGGGCATCTTCAGTGCACATCCCAAACGGGCTTTTCAAAAGACAGCTGGAATTTCTTGGATTTTTTTCCTTGAAAACGTTTCACTTCTCCTCCAAGAAGCTTCTTCAGTTCTGACTGAATGGTGGGGAATGGAAGGATTTGTCCTCTTTGCAGCCGTTTGGTGGTTAGCCTTGTGAAGGTCAGCCATAAGCTCTCTGAGAGGCCTTGCGGCCACCTGGGGGTTTATCTGCCCCCTCAGGGTCACCTGAATCAGAGGGCAAATGGGGGGGGGATCTCCTTGGAACTGGGGAAAGGACCGTGTTGCTGTCTTGGGAGAGAGAGCAAAGTCCACCCTCTGGACAGAGGAGACCCCTGGTTGGAAAGAGGGGTCCAAGAGGCCATCTATCTTAAAACTGAACAGCCCTCTATAACAGAAAGGGAGGGGTACGATCCCCCCCTCTCTCTCCTGTCTACCACACAGTCCTCCTCAATCCACCATCTCCCCTCCCTCCCTTCTCCATCCTGGATCCTCTCGTCTGCTCCTTTCTTAGAACTGACTCCATTCCCTTCATTTCCCTTGAGGTTTCCTATTTTGTGAGGTGGGAGGTGGGAGGCAGACGGGGCAGCTGGGAAGGTCCAGAATTGGAGGAAAAATCGGATTCCAAAGTCTTTTTGGCCCAGAGGCAGAAAACCTCTTTCCCCCAAAGGGCCCAACAGACGGAAAGAACAAGCCACGCACACCCCTCCGCTGAACATGAAGCCGCACTTTGGGGAAGAGCCCGGCGGTCGCCCCTTCAACCTCCCACCCGCGGAGGACACGCCACGCTCCACCGCCAATTAATACACTCACACCTCATTTTCTCAGCTTCCCATTCTTCTAGCCCTGGTGGTGTTACCTCGATGGGTCATGAAACGTCTGCAAGAAAACAAGGAAGCTCCGAGAGCCCAAGGGGCCTCAGGTCAACCCTGAGCTACGAATAGACTCCTTCATTGGCTCCCAGTTTTGCCTCTAGAAAAAACTCACTTTCTTTTAATGCTCTCATCAGACCCGGAACAGCATTCAGGAGGACAGAGACCTCTAAAGAAGGGAGGGGGGCTGCTGAACCCTCAGGAAGGTGGGTGACCCCAGAGGAAAGGAAGGCCTGGTGGAAATGGATTTTATCCACATCATTTTGATGAAAGTTTAACTTTAAAAAATGCATTGAAGCTCAACTCTTTTTTTATTTATTCAAAAGGCACTAGAAACCCCTTTCACAGAAAGCATCGATTGGAACAGCTGTCTGAGGTTTCACTTTGGGTTTGTTATTATTTCCATATCTACTCTTTAGAAATCCCCACTTTTTTCCTTCCTCATCCAGAGAATGAAAATAGCAACATCTAATCTGTCCCTTTAATTTTCCACTCTATCATTTGTCCATAAAGCATCTCCCTGCTTCTATCCCAAGTCGGCTTGTGTGTGTGAAAGGCTGGAGAAGAGGCCCAGGGAAAAAAGCCCTTGAGACTCTCTCCGGGAGGAGGTTGAGGGGATCCTGTGTAGAGGCAGCCTCAAATGCTCTGGATTGTGGCATGAGAGCATTCAATGCAGCCTATTCATCCAGGTCCAAGAAGGGAGGGGAGAGGGAATAGGGGGAGGGGGCACATCCAGGTTTCTAGCAAGAGGCACCCATGGAAAATCTTCTGCTTTCCAACCACAGAGATTGTGGGTGGATGAGGAGTCAGCCTGAGGTTTCAGAATGGCTTCTAGTTGCCACTCGGGTCACTTTGCAAATTCCATTTTAAGCAAGTGAAAAAGATTTGATGGACCAGACTAAGATAAGTCCAAAATCCATGCTGACCCGCCCCCCCGCCCCCCCAGATGCCACGGGTTCCCTAAAACTGCTTGTTAATTGTATGAGCAGTTCAGCCAACCAGCTGAATTGCCTCCGCCTACCCCCCAACCCCCTCCTGAGGGTGTGCCCCCCGCCCCCGAGAAAACGGCCTGTCTCAAGATCCCGTGGATCACTTTGGTTCAGGCAGTGGAATTCCCACTGGTTCCCTCTCTCCGCAAAGCGAAGGCATTGCAGAAACTCTGCTGAACCCACAATGGGGCTTCCTCAAACTTCGGGATTGGGAGGGTCCAGAAAGATGGAGGACCAATGGGAAATCTCCTTTCTTCAGCGTCATTGGTCTCCGGGCAGAATCTCCCTTGACTTCCCCCAGTGCAGGAGAGCGTTCCAAGCAGAGAAGAAGCCCCAGTAGGTTCTTGAGGCCAAGATCCCCCCTCCCACTTTCCCCACCTCCCTCCCTCCGCAGAACTGGCTCTCCTCCTTCAGATGAAGCCCCCAAGGACTCTGCCCGGAGACTGATGACACTAAAGCAGGGAGAATTCTCATTGGTGCTGCCTCTAGTTCTGGCCCGGCCCTCCCACCTTCGAAATCCGAGACAAACGCTCCACACCTCTTCCAGATTCCTCCTCTGGAGCTGGAAGCATCAGGGGAGACCCACGCAGGTGCTGCCAAGCACAAACCGGGGCTTCAAATGACGCAATGCTTGAGAAACGCGGAATGTGCAGAGAAATGCAGGCAAGCAAATCATGTTTTCCCAGGATCCGACGAAGCCCCAGCGGACCAATAGGAATTTTCGCTACTGTAGTGTCATCAGTCTCCAGGCAGAGTCTCCCTTGACTTCACCCGATGGAAGAGAGAGTTTGGTGCCAAGAGAAAAGAGAGGGAGGGGGAATATGTTCAGTCTTGGGGGAGGGGGGCAGCTCAAGGGGGTTCATGCTAGCCCTGGAGGGGAGGGTGGACTTCCTTTTGTCCCCCCCCCCTGATCCAGCATGGAGTGGGGCTGCAGTGGATGAGTGAAAGAGAGGCACAGCCCCACAGCCAGCGGGGACTTGGGGGTCTCTGAGTGGGCTGGCTGGGGAGGCCTTGGGCACCTTCTCTCTCTCTCTCCCTCCCTCTCCCTCCCTCTCTCTTTCTCTCTCTCTCTCTCATTCGAAGTGCCCCTCCCCCAACCCTTTGGGGCCACTGCCCTCCCTCTCCTTCCCGGAAGCTTCTGCCTTTGATCCCTTCCTGGCAAAGGGGCTGCCAGAGGGCTGTTTGTACCCGCAGCGCTGTGGGGTTTTCTGACCCACAGCAAATAACAGCTCGGTTTGGGGTTCAGGAATCACTATTCTGGATGTCAATGAGGGGGGAGGGATAAGAAGGGGGGAAGCGGGAATCCCTGGCTGAGACTCGGGAAGAGAGCAAAGAAAGTGGAAGGTCCGGTCTAGGGCTGCCATGAACCCCCCCAAGCTGCATTCCCCCCCCCAAATACCAAAGGGATCCCCCCTCCCAATTTCTCCACTTCTCTCTCTGCCATGAACGGCCTCCTCCTTCAGGTGAAGCCCCAAAGGACTCTGCCCGGAGACCGATGACGCTCAAGCAGGGAGAATTCTCATTGATGAATGGTTCTGGCCCCTCCCACCTCCAAAGTCCGAGATCAACACTCCAGGCTCCCAGGAAGTGAGCAGAAGGGAGAAGAAAAGGGAAGTTCTGATTACGAGATCCTGAATGTCTCTGGAGATAAATTCCAATGGACTATCAGGCAATCAAGGTAGTCCTCCACTTATGGCCACAATTTCTGTTGCTAAGTACGTTCTGTGTCATTTACAACCTTTTTGCCACAGTTGCTAAGCAAATGAGTGCAGTTGTTAAGTAAATCAAGCGGTCGTTAAGCAAATCTTATAGTGATCCCATAACCCCAAGGTACGGCAACTCTCATAAATACATCCCAGTTCCCAAGTGCCTGAGTTTTGATCACGTGATTTATGGCAGGTGCTGCAGTGGTCGTAGGTGGTCATGGAGGCCACGCGACTGAAAGACGGCAACCCTGGCAAATGCATGCTGGCTGCCAAAGGCTGATCATGGGACTGTGAGAACGTTGCGAAGGCCGTAACTCTGAGGACCTTTTTCAGTGCCCCTGTAATTGTGAAGGGTCGACAAAGGTCTGGTTTTCCATGGAGGGCTGCCTGCCCTTTGGCCTCCTTCAGCCTTCCTGTCCTTCCTCCAAGGGGTCTCTGCAGAAGAGCGGGGAGAAAGAGACCTCAAATTAAATGAAAACAGTGGTTTTCAAAGTCTATGGGAAATTGCATTAGCAATAATAGCCTGCCATCCCGTGGCCATTTTGCATATGGCAGGTGGAGACAAGAAATCGCAAAAGGTAATATAAATAAAAATAATCAGGGTGGGGATCGGGCTAAATCCGACGAGGGATCTTAGTTTGAGTCCCCAATCTCTCTTGAGGTGAAAATAGGGTGAAATATTTCTCAAATTAAATGAAAACAGAGGTTTTCAAAGTCTACGGGAAACTGCATTAGCTATAATAGCCTGCCCTCTCGTGGCCATTTTGTGTATGGCAGATGGAAACAAGAAATCACAAAAGGTAATAAAAATAAAAATAATCAAAATTTTATTGGTTTTTTTAACATTTATAAGGGAAAAGGTAAATGGAAAGGTATACAAATTTTGGCAGTTGCAAAGTGTGGCAGGCGCCCCCTCCCTCCAAACTCATAGTATACATTTGAGTATAAAACATTAATACATATTCATATATAGTCAGCATATTAATTCTATTGGTATTTTCAATCAGTTTATACATTGTAATATATAATCCACATATAATTCCATTACTACTTTCGGTCAGTTTATAACAATGAAATTTTCTTATTCATTTTTGTGATCTGAGCTTTCTTGGTATTGCCCCTTCTCCCCCCGCTGGCAGAGCTCCGGCCCCTCCCGTGTCCTGCATATCCGTTGTAGGATCTTCTGTTTTTTCTAGGTGTGTTTTGGTTTTTTCCACAAAGGCCTGTGCCTCTATGGGTGTGTTAATTCTAATTCTTGTCTCCTCCCAGAATATCAGCATACCTTCAGGCATCAACCATCTAAACCACACCCCTTTCTGGTATAATTTATTCGCCAATTGCGAATAATTTTTCCTTTTTTCCCTAATTTTCTTGGGGATCTGCTTCAAGATGGTTATTTCCCTATCGTGGTATATCAGTGCCTGCCCCTTTGTACACCCAGAATTTCGTCTCTTGTGCTTTTTCTAAGAAATTTAATATGGACCTCCCTGGGTACATTGTGTGTTCTGGCATAAGCTGAGTTCACTCTGTAGACCAGATCTATCTCCCATTCCATCTGTTGTTTTTCTTTGTGTATATATTCAGCCAAAATGTTTGTCATGATGTCCCTTATATTTTCCCCATCTGCTTCTATGACATTTTGAAATCTAAGATAGAAGGACATTCTCTCAAATTCTGTTTTCATTTGCTGTGTATCAAGTTCTTTGTTTCCCTTCTGCACCGCTTCTACCCCCCCCCTCACCTCCGCCACCCCACCCTCCACAAGGTCCAGACGTAGGACATCAGTTGAACATCTGATACATAACTCAAGAAAAGAATCATTTTTTGTATATTCGATTTCGTTTCTGCCTCATTCAGAATGAACATGTTTATATGTCAATATAACAAACAAAATCCAAATGCAATGCAAATCAAGATTTTAAAAAGTAGATGGTGAATCCCCCACAGTGAATATAACAGAATAACAGAGTTGGAAGGGACCTTGGAGGTCTTCTAGTCCAACCCGCTGCTCAGGCAGGAAATCCTATACCATTCCAGAGAGATGACTGTCCACATCTCTTCTTGAAAACTCCAATATTGGAGCATCCACAATTTCTAAAGGCAAAGCCATTCCACTGATTAATTGTTTTTATTGTAAAATTTTCTAGGTTTCTAGGTTTGTTTTCTCCTTGATTAGTTTCCATCCATTGCTTCTTGTTCTGCCTTCAGGTGCTTTGGAGAGTAGCTTGATTCCCTCTTCTTTGTGGCATCCCTGAGATATTGGAAGACTGATATCATGTCACCCCTAGTCCTTATTTTCCTTAAGCTGGACATACCCAATTCCTGCAACTATTCTTCATCCCCCTAAATATCTTTGTGGCTCTTCTTTGCATTCTTTCCAGAGTCTCAACATCTTTCTTTTTTTAGATCGTGGCAATTCAAACTGGATGCAGTATTCCAAGTGTGGCCTTACCACAGTGTTATAAAGTGGTACTAAGACCAAAAGAAATTGGAAGTCACTGTTTATTTGTTTCTCTTTTTTTCTTCACTGTATTCCTCTTTCCCCTATTTTGCATTGTCTTTATTTTCATTTGTATTTTATATTAAGAAAAAAAATATTTTAAATAGACATCAACTAAGGAGGGGAGGTTGGAAGAAACAACTGGTTATTATTGCCCCAAATTAATTCTATCTTTATCAATTTCTGTTTATTTGTTAGGCCATGGGCCAGAAATCTTTAACAATACTCGACTTTCTTTATTATTTTTTTTCTGCCATTCACAGGGAGTTTAATCCTGCTGCATTCCTTCCTCTGGATCTGAAGAGCTGCAAAACCCACAGAAGCCGATGCCTCCCATTAAAATTTCAGAGGCAGAATAGGTGGCTCCGGACTCCAAGAGGCTAACATGGTTCTCCTCCACACAGTGAAAATCAAAGAGTGATTGGAATGAATACGAGAGATGCTACTCTTCTGTTTTTCAGATACAGATTCTGTCCCAGGTGTCCAGAAGATTAGCATCCCTACAAGAGAAGAGGTCAATGTGTACCCCAAAATCACAACCTTTCTGCCCTAGGAGGAACATCTGGGGAACATCCTGGTGTCAGGCCTGCAGCCATATTCCTTTTGGATCTTTGGCTTGCCACACTTTCTATTATTCTACTATGCCATTTCTATTATGGGAAAATGGGAGGGGAGGATGGTATGGAGTTAAAGGCTATGTTGCCAAAATAAAATTCCTTTTAGATTGCCAAGGTCATCCTTTGTCTCTACATCTCTGCACCTGACTGGAACTGGATGGGTGGAACTGCCAGCGTGGCAGTGGAAGATTGGACCATGGGATGGTTTTGTGGGTGTGGGGGCAAGATCTTGAACTTTCAACTGGGTGGGGGAAACCGGGAAGCTTTCAGATTCAGGTTTTCCCAGATGTGCCAACATGGCTCTCTTAATAAATTGGAACTTAGAGCAATACTTTGCCTTGGACTCTGATTTAATGTTGGATGCTATTTGGAACCCTGACATTAACCCGAATCTCCCTTAAAATACTTTACCAGCTACCCCAAAATTTGGGGTGTTGTTCGGGGTTCTGAATCATAGCACTGACCTGAACTTGGGCAGTGCAAAAACTCAGTGAAGACGGAGGAGGAGGAGGAGGAGAAAGCCATGGGGAAAGCAGCAGATGACGGATCACCTATCTATGTTGAGACCATCTACGTGCCTTCCAAAGCCGTGGTAGAGGTGGCAGAGGCTGCAGAGAGGGAATGCCAGCTGGGAGCCAGGCACAAAGAGCTGACCCCTAGGCCTCCCTCGCAATCGGAACTAGCTCTGCAAGATGAAGCCTCAGGATTTATTGCCTCTAGGGAGCTGCTGGAGCCACAGGGGGGTGCGAGGGTAGCTTCGACACACGACTGGAGGAGACCAAAGCAAATGTCAAATGGCCACTGCGATGCCTGGGGATCCCAGCCACCCTCACGCAGGCAGCCTCTGACCGGCCTCCCAGACCAATTTGGACAGCTGAATGTGAGTGAAATCAACCCTTGCCTTAGCTCTGAACCACCCAAGTGGACCATGGTCCCGCCCATGTTCATCTTCCCTGGTAGAGACTCTGCAACACATTGGAGTGGAGATTTATGCTCCTTCCATACAGTGACAAGTGGGTCAGGCCAACACTTTGCTGCTGGAGTAAGACCAACTGCACTGCCCCTCCTCCCTGGGGAGCAGATAGGCCCTCAACCAGGATGGGGAAGTCAATCCAGCCAGCAGTAAGGGTGATGGGGGATTTCTCTCCCTAGTCAGCCACCGATGTTTGGGCTGCAGCCTGCAAATCAAGCACCACTGGGGTGGGCTTTCTTCCTGGGCCATGGATGGGGGAAATACCAATGGAAGCCTGCCCCTCCTCAGCAGATGGCACCATTTCAGATAACTGGCCCGGGGCAACCCCAGGGACTGAACTCTCAATCAGTTGCAATGCCCCAACAGGGAGAACCAGAAGACCGTAGAACAGCAGCTGAAGATCTGGGAACAGCAGCTGAGCCGCTCTTTTCCTCGCCCCCACCCACACCGGCACAAAACCAGCGTCAGGCATGGGGGCTCTGCCCCCCTTCACAAAGCAGCAGGGGGGGAAACCTTGGGAAGCTCGAAGGGGAAAGGGCTCCCCCTTCCAAAGATGATTCCCTGCCAATAGCAAGACAGGAGAAAGTGCTGAAGGGACAGCTCCTCCAGGAACCTCAGCCAGCAGAGAGGCAAATGAAGCTGCCTGGGAAAAGACAAGCCGCTAAATTTGCTAGACAAGCCTCAGCCACGCAACCTTTTCCCCAGGGATCAATGGAGGCCCAGCCGAAAGGCCCTTGTCAAGCCCAGATGAAGGAAGCGGTGGAGGATGACGATCCAATGGTAAGCGCACCCATCTGCCCCTTTGCCATCAAAGCCAAGCTCATGGTGCCCGAGACGGGGCCAGAAGGGGAAGTTGAGGCAATCATGGACAACGGCTGCACCCGATGCTTAATCAGCATGTCTATTGCAGAGCAGCTAGGCATACACACAAGACCCCTAGCCCATCCCATTCGGTTTGAGCAGGTGGATGGGACACTAATTGGAGGGGCCCTGGCCAAACTGATTACTGACTTGGTAACGTTGCAAATAGGCTGCCACTATGAACTCCTCAGATTTATCGTAGCTCCAAAGATGCATGAATAAATTATCTTGGGGCTTGCATGGCTGGACAAGTGGACACCTACCATAAAGTGGGAGGACGGCATTCAGAAATTGATCATAAGCTTTGGGCCGCTACCATCCATGAAGCCAGAGGGCCACCTGGGGACTATCAAGCCCAATAAAGCAGACCTCCCACAGCCTGCAGCCCCTGCAGCAGACACAAGATCCCCAGGAATCCAGCAAGTGCCAAAAAAGTACTGGGACTTTGCAGGGGTTTTCAGTGAGGAAGATTGCAACTATCTCCCCTCTCATCGGCCCACCTATTGCGCAATAGAGTTAATACCTGGGGCTACCCTACCAAAGCCGAAAATGTACTCCATGACTCCCAAAGAGATGGTAGAATTAAGGAAGTACATTGACATCAATTTGAAGTGGGGCTTTATTGAATCAGCTAAGTCAGAAATAGCGGCCCCAGTGCTCTTCAAAGAAAAGAAAGATTGTGGGGTTTGTCTCTGCATTGATCTGCGGGGGATAAAAGCCATATGCGTAAAAAACACCTACCCCATCCCCCTCATGAAGGATATGTTGAATCACTTGGCTAAAGGCAAGGTGTTCACCAAACTAGACTTGAGAGAGGTGTATTACCACATACGTATCAGGGAGGGAGATGAATGGAAGACCACATTTAACTGCCCCCTTGGCAGTTTCCAATTCAAAGTTATGTCATTTGGGATACAAGAGGCCCCTGCAGTCTTCATGTAGTACATAAATGAGGTGCTACATGAGCAACTATAACAAGGAGGGCTCGTTTTTCTTGATGACATCTTAGTTTTTTCTGAGACCCTAGAAAAGCAAACAAAGCTAAAAATCTCCCAGCCACCAAGCTATATGCAAAGGTGTCGAAGTGTGAGTCATCAATCTTCTGCAGGCAATTCATCCCAGCTTTTGCAGAAACTGCCCTGCCATTGACTGAACTGTTAAAGACTGGGCCTTCCCTGACAAAGCCAGAGGCAAACCAATCCCTTGGGTGGACAATGGACTGTTGAAAAGCATTTGAGAAATTAAAACGGCTCTTTGCCCAAGGGCCCATACTGCAACACCCCGACCCAGAACAGCAATCCAGACAGATGCCAGTGATGTGGCTGTAGTGGCAGTGCTGTTGCAAAAGAATAAAGAAGGACACATCTTGCCATGTGCTTATGTCTCAAAAAAACTCACCACTACTAAAGGGAGCTGGGCCATTTGGGAGAAAAAAGCGTACGTATGCTGTCAGATGGACCCTGCTCACTTGGAGACATTTCCTGGAAGGGGGGAATATGCCATTCGAAGTCTGGACTGACCATAAAAACCACAAAGCCCTCAAAAGCCCTTGAAGATTGTCCCCAAAGCAAGTTTGCTGGCACAATATTTACGAAGGTTCATATTCAAACTGAAGCGCATCCCTGCTGGGAAGAACTTACTGGCGGAAGCCTTATCAAGAAAACCGCAGTATGACACTAAGGAGGAAAAAGTGGTTCACCCCATCCTTTCTCCTTCCCACCAAAAGGTGGCCCAAGACACCACCCAAAGCCAGGATAAGTTGATGACAGTGATGAGATCAGCGCTTTCTGTGTAGGGGATAAATTTTCTTGTCTACCAAATATATAAGATTAAGAATGCCTAGTAAGAAATTCAGCCCAAAGTTTCTAGGTCCATCCCGCATAGTGAAGATAATTAACCCAGTTACGGTTCAACTCAATCTACCCAGAATTCTAGGGAACATTGCAGCTTACTGAAGCCAGTAATTGGGTCCAACATAAGACCATCCATCCACCCAGCCTCCCACTCCTCCTGTAGTGATAGAGAGAGAAACACACTATGAGGAGGGAAATATTTTAGATTCCAGGTTGTATAGAGGTCGTTTACAATACTTAGTGCATTGGAAGGGGTACCCTTTGTCCGAAGCTACTTGGATAAAAAGTTGGAATCTAAAAGCTGATAAGGTAGTAAAACAATTCCATGATAAGTTTCCTGATAAGCCAAAGGGCCCCCCTTGGGGGTGGGGAGAGAGGTGGTTAGTTCTGTTATGTTAACCCCTACTTTATTCTCTTTTCTGGAATTGATTTCTTTTTAAGGAGAGGCTGCCTGTCAGGCCTGCAGCCATATTCCTTTTTGATCTTTGGCCTGCCACACTTTTTATTATTATACTATGCTGTTTCAATGGGGGGGTGGGGGTATTGGAGGACCATATCCACAAGCCATTACATGGTCCAATCTTCCACTGCCATAATGGCAGTTCCACTCATCCAGTTCCAGTCAGGTGCAGAGGTGCAGAGACAAAGGATGACCTTGGCAATCTAAAAGGAATTTTATTTTGGCTACATAGCATTTAACTCCGTACTATCCACTAGGACTCCAAAATCCTTCTCACAATCAGTATGGAAAGACAACAAAGAAAGTGTCAGGGGAAAAAAAACTACCATCCACTCTACGACTTTCTCCCTATTTACCCAACCATACAATCCACAGCCTATCACATTCATGCCTCTTAGTCAGCTCTCATCCAAAAGCTGATATTTTGCTAAAAAAAGAAAGGAAAGGAAATTTCACTTCAGGTAGAAGCAATTTTAAAACCAGTTCCAATCTAGGATTGATATATAGAGATCTAACAGAAAAGAAAATTCTTTTCTACTTTAAGGTAGATTGAATAGCATTGACAGCTTCCTTGGCATTAGAAGACAGGCAGCAACAGAGTTAAGTGACCTCAACCTAGAGTGGCACCAAACTCCATAGCTCTGGGTGACTTTCCCCAGCAGACTCTGGAGACAAGAGACCTTGTTGAGGGACAACATAATTTAATTTCCAGGTCTTTAGCTATCTTTCTCCAGCATCACTTTCTGGATATGTCCTGACAGGAAGGATCAACAGCACTACAGAACAGGGTCCCCAGGAGTGTCCGTGTGGTTTTTCCCCTCACAGGATTTTCTCCTGAAGCCCCTCCTCACATGGAGCCCTTGAAGAACTTCAGAAGCCCCAGATGACAATTTGGCTTTCCCTGTGATTAACATCATCCTATTCTTTGACACCTCCTCTGCTACTCCTCCCATGATTGCCATGGAGGTAAACATCAGATTGAAGCAACACGGAAGAGATCTTTCATCAGAAAACCTTCAGGTCACACTCTTTGTGATACAAGATTTGGGGCAGGCGCAGTGTGTGCTCTTGAATGTACATTTCTCTCCTTTTCTTCTCTCTTCTTCCAGATGAAGCTCAGTTTGTCTCTCTTTGAATCAGGAAATCCACTGGAAGGATATTGCATCTTGTGAGAGTACTTTGAATTCTAATTTTTTCTTTAGGAACAGGAAGGGGATTAATAAAGCCCCATGAATGATGGACCTCCTGTTTCTGCTTCTGATGCTGCTTTTGTCCCAGCCGGTCTCTGGGAAACTGAGAATGAAATGCCCGCTGAGTTTGGAGCACCAGTATAGAAAAACTCCAAGGAGCTATTATAGGTCAGGAGACCATCTCATTGGTATAGTCGTAACTGCAACAAAAATATTGCGTACAGAATTTTCTTTCAACACAGCTCCTTATAGTCAGCTTGACTTGTAAGTCCTTCACTGTGATAGTGTGGCATTTCCGCTTTTTGGAGTTCTAACACTCTCCTTCTTTTCTTCTTATTTCACTAACTCTTATATTGCAGGATCTAGATAATTTTCTGAATCAGTAGGATTTCCATGGCTTCTCTCTTTTGACCTATTTTGTGGAAATAACTGAAATCCAAGGATAGGGCAGAATAAAACCTTTTAAAACTCCGGATTATTTTCCTTTCTTCATCCGAAACTTGAGTTCACCACTTGAATGCAAACTTTTGTTTAAGGTAGTGATTGAAACATGTGTAATTGTCTGTGCCCAGCTCAGTTTCATATTTTTATAACAGCTCATTGATGTTCAATTCCTGATCATTTCAGAAATAAATGACCTTTTTAGAATTGCTAAGTTTCTGTCACTTGCTTAAAACCCTCTATCTTTTATGATGCACCTTCTCAACAGTCATTAAATCACAGTGATGGGTGACAATTGTTTGCCTCTGGTTTTGGGTCAGTATTGGGTTATCCCTCAGTTGGCATGTGGATGAAGAGGATGAAATTAGAAACAAAAGTGTTTTCTTCATTTGTTCATGATGATAATAACAACGTGAACATTCTTTTACAGGAGACTGTCTAACGGTCTTTTGCAAATGCTGGGCTATATTTTTGCCATTCAACTGGTCAACAAGAATCCACAGCTCTTGCACAATCACACCTTGGGCTATAACATCAAGGACAACTATTTGTACACACTTGGCACAACAGATGCCTTGCTGGACATGCTCTCTACTGGAGAAGGCAATGTCCCCAACTATGGATGTGGAAAGATGGACAACTTTTTGGCTTTCATTGATGGGGCTGACAGGGACATCTCCATCCATATGTCAACATTAGGAGGCATCTACAAAGTCCCCCAGGTTTGTGAGTGTGTTTCTTTGTTTGGTAGACTGAGAGGGGTGGTGATGGGTGAGCCATAGATCCAACCATATCTTCTCCATGGAATTCGAGAGCTGCTTTTCCCCATGGCCATTGTAGGAGTCATGGGTGGAGATGGGGATCCACGTGAAGAGGGGGAAGGATCAAAACATACATGTGCTATCATGACCTCATATCCATTGCTTTGGGGGCTTCTGCTGCCCACGTGAATTGGTAGGACAAGAGTGAATAGATGAACCATTGTTATGACTTACCAGGACTAACAAAGGATCATGAAGTAAACGTGCTAAAGAGCTAAATCCCTTTTTATTGTGGTGATATAATATTATATTTTGAGTTGGATAGTTTGTTGGTTCCTACTGTTGTAATAATTCTCTGCTTATTAATAAATCAAAGTCAAAATTTAAAGTCTTTGGAAAATGACATCATTGCCATAGACATCTATTTGATGGTGGGTCAATAGAGCAAATCAACATCTTTGATGGTGGGTCAATAGAGCAAATCAACATCTTTCCTTATTAGGGGTAGTTTTCTCTGCAACTGGATGTTAGCTCCCTCTTCATCAATGAAGCTCATTTTGAGCAATGTCCTAAGTGAATTTGCTGCTTTTAAAAAAAACATAGCTTCCTTAGCCCTTAATATTAAAGTTTGTATTGCAAATGTTATCCCAAAGCTCTTATATGAAACTGAAGTTTGGTAGTTAAAATACATCACTATTAGAATAAGCCCAATCATAGTTTCCAAGAAGTATCTTGGAAATGGATAAAAGGACTTTAGCTTCTGTCCTCATAGCTGATTTCGGAATTTATACAATTGTTTTTCTCTAAAATCTGGTCTATGGAAACTGAAGTTTGGTCTGTTAGAAGAAACAAAATTTCAGTTAAGGCCTTTTCTATTATAGATCTGACAAATGACATTAGGAGTTATGATCTATTGTATATTCAGGGAACAAGCTCAAAGAATCTGGAGTATACAAGAAGAGAAAGATACCGCCATCTTGACTAAGGTTGGCACATTGGAATGGATAAGGTGCTATAAACATGCCTTCCAAATTTCAAAGAATTTCAGTGGAAATAGGCATAGACATCTTTGGGTGATATTTCATTGACCAAGATTTGAGCAGCTGGAAATAATGGTGGAATATGAAAGATTTAACTGAATTCCTTATCATTAACTTTTATTTATGGAGCCCCAGAGATAGAACACATCTATTATTTCAATAACACTTTTGTAAGAAAGCGAGAGATCAGTCTCTTGAACCACTCATTAGCCAAATGCTCTACTGAGATCTTTATATGCAAAAAACCCACAACATACTTTCTGTGTGGTCAGAATTCAAAACTAGGATATAATTTGCTCCCTTACTTGAACAAAACAGTTCAGTTGAAATCTGCATACGTGGCTCTTGTAAGGTGATATATTTGCATTCTTCAGTCTTATTTTTTTTCTTAATTGTTCTTGCATTTTGCCTTTATACATAGACTTATTTATATTCTGTGTTCTACATCTTCTGGCTAATCTAGAATAAATTATTATAATATATTTATGAAAATAAAGATAATCTAGAATAAATTATTATAATATGTTTATGAAAATAAAGATGTATTTATTAAATGCTCATATTTTGGACTTCATCTGACCTCCAATATAACACAGCATTCTTCATTGCTTCCTCAGACCGCTTGTAGAGGTTCTTCAGATGCTCTGAGTGATAAGAGTCAGTTCCCTTTTTTCCACCGGATGCTCCCCAAAGCAGGATTCCAGTACCCAGGAATTATCCGACTGCTGCTCCATTTCAGATGGACTTTCATTGGCCTCTTTGCTTCAGACACAGAAAATGGAGAGAATTTCATGAGGACATTCACTCCTATGCTTGTGAGGAAAGGAATTTGTGTTGTTATATCACAACGATTCTCAACAACTGGTCATATAGCACCCCTCAGGGAGGCCCTCTCTAAGTGGAGACAAGTCAACATCTTTGTTCACTTCATAGAAAATGTTCCCCTTGTGGACAGAATTCGTCCTTTCCATTTAATACTTACGCATTTGCCAGGACCCATTGAAGGGAAAGTCTGGATCATGGCAATTTTGGCAATATTTGTAATGAAAAAGACTGAAGTTTTCAAATATGTCCATAGTGTTTGGAGTTTTCCTCCTCAGGTGAAAAAAAGGCCTAAAGATGATGCCTTTGAACCCATATTCCTTGTGGAATTCAGGTTTCAAGATAAGTATTTTCTCTGCTCTTTTTCCAAGCACATCAGTTCTGTCAAAGGCCGGAGAGTTTGCCTCCAGAAAGCGCCGCTGGTGACACACGGGATATATAACGGCTTTCGGATGAAGAATGATGAGACCATTTACACCGTTGTTAAGGCTCTGGCCAACATCCTGAATGCCGCATATTCCTCCCGATCCAGAAGGAAAAAGGAGGGTGAAGAGAGGTTGGGGGCTCCAAGGCTGCAGCCATGGCAGGTATGGGGTCCCGACACGGATCCATCAATCAAATTTCTTTGGAGAAGGAATCCAGGGGAAAAGGAGGGGAACCCTCTCAACCTTGTTGTGCTACAAAATGTGAACAGGTTTGGCCAATCTCAATTGCTCGGGACACAACGATCCAAAGAAACTGCACCATGATGGGGAAAATTGAAAACTATGCATACATTTTATTATAAATTGGTGTAGGTAGAGGTTTGGAATTAGCATCATACATCTTTACATTTATAATTTTGAAGGAGACTGTGAGACCATATAGCCTAACTCCTCCTCTCTGCAGGAATCCCAGTGAAAGCTATTCTAATTGATGCCTGCTTGGTGTTCCCATTAACACTGTAAGGATTTGCAGGCTGAGCCCAAGAGCAGGGGGCTTAAGCGCATCAGTTCAGAATTGTTACATCCCCACAAAGAATCCAAGTCCAACTCCTCATGGATTACATTGACTCTTATCTAGCACCAACTTGGCTTGATTGTTAGTAGGTCAAGCTAAGGGCGCAGTTTGTGTAGAGGTAGCATGATGTGATCAACCTTTAGTGCTTTGAACTCAACTCCCTTTACTGGTTACTTGCACCAGACAAAGACAAACAATGAAGGGGAGACTGAATTTCTCTGCTTTCCTGAATTTCCTCTCTTGCAACCAAGTTCATTTTTCCATGTCCGACACTCTGGAATACCAGTAAATGGATCTTCTGTGTAATATCTGTCAGTTATGGGCAGAGAGTTGTATCTTCCCTTCGCCAATGAGGAACTTTTCCTAGTATGTCTACTCTGTGGAAAAGAAGGATTTGGCGGGGGGGGGGCTGTTAGCCATCTTCTGTACTTGAGGGTGTCATAAAGAAGAGGCTTCTTTATTCTGTCCAGCAACAGAGGCAGGACAAGAAGTAATAGGTGGAAGCTTGTTAAAGAGAGGCCCAATCAAGAAGTAAGGATAAATTGTCTGACAGTGAGAACAATTAAGAGTAGCTTGCCTCCTGGTGTGGTGGGTGCGGCATCAACAAAGGTTTTCAAAAAGAGACAGGACAACCTTTTGACTGGCTCCTTCCTTGAGCACAGGGTTGGACTAGAAGACCTGTGAGGTCCCTTCCAGCCCTAGGAGTCCATGAATGTAGTAGATGGTCCCAGAGTACCTCTGATTTTCAGCTCCCATTGTCCAATGTGCCTCTTCTGATTTTTAATTCAAGTCTAAGAGCAGCAACTTGGTCCACACTTCCTTGCCCTTCCTGAGCCAGATCTTCTGTCTCTTCTCCAAGGGTAAGGCGACGTTGGGGTACTTGAGTTGGGGGTTCCCCAGACCAGAACATTCTCTCTGCTGATTCAGATTTGGTTTGCAATCAATGACTGAGTCCACTTTCAGAAACCTTCTCATCAAGTTTGGTATCCCTCATCCTTCTTCCCTGGCATCTCATTTGCCTTCTCCTAAGTGAAGGACTTTGCATTTGCCTCTCCCTTTTAAATTCCATTTGGGGTTTTTTTCAGCCCATTTTGGTAAACCATCAAGATGTGTTTGAATTGTATATCTGGGTCTGAGATGTACATTAAGAAATAATGAGAGGAAAAAGTGCAAACGAAATCTTAAAGAAACATCTATAGCAGTGGTTCTCAACCTTCCCAATACTGCGACCCTTTAATACAGTTCCTGATGTTGTGGTGACCCTCAACCATAAAATTGGTGTCTCGGTTCCTAAGACCATCGAAAATATGTGTTTTCTGATGGTCTTAAGCAACCCCTGTGAAAGGGTCGTTTGACCCACAAAGGGGTCCCGATCCACAGGTTGAGAACCACTGCTCTATATTGTAATTGTTATCAGCTTAAGTCCTAGTTGCTAAAAACTACATTTTTCCATTGGATTTTACATATCAACCTCTATTTATTGGGAAATAACCGATATTGTGCAGGAAGTTGGATATTTTTAAAACGATACCAAAACAGGTTTGTTTACAGTTGGTATAAATGTTGCATCACAACATCACATTTTATTAATTAACTGCATTAATGACAATAAACTTTTCTTATATTATAAATTTTTATAATGTTTACAAAATAATATAATTTTATTTGTATAAAAATACATTAAATAAATATGTATTCATAAATCACAGGATCTTTCTAATTTCCTGAATGGTTTTGATTTCCATGGCTTGCTTTTTTGTCTTATTTATATTAATGTATATAAAATATCAAATACAATTATAAATAAAAAATAGAAATAGATTACAAGGACTAATTATTATTCATAGTTCCCCAGGTTTATGAGGGACATTGAAATTAATTGTCTTAATTTATCAGTTTAATCATCAGGAAGCAGTTTGTTAACACTTAGCTGAACTCAACGGCTGATATCACCAGCATTCCCACTCTCTAGTAAGGAAGTGTGATGATATCTGGAAACATGATATGGCACCAAGCTAGCAAGCAGGTCTTAAGTTCAAGTCCTGATTCACCTGAAAGCCAGCCATGTGACCTTAGATGGGTCTTTTCTCAGCCCAACCCACCTTATAAGGTGGTTGTTGTGAAGGGAAATGGGAGGAGGAAGATGTGTTGGACACATTCACTGCCTTGAGCTATTTATAAAAATAATAAAGACAGGATAGCAAATAAAAATAAATAAATAAATGGTGGACAGGGGGGAAGATGTTGCATAGGGAAGGATCAGATAAGGTGTGGGAGCCCACAGCGTCATCACTGGTGGATAAGGACCCTCACAATGGACCCTCCCTCACTTTTCAGGCTTTCAGAAGAGCTGGTGGGAGATTTGCACTTTCAGACTTGAAAGATTCTCTTGATACTGTACCCTTCCAATAAAGTAGAGTTAGCTCATCTTGACATGTTCCCCATCTGGCCTCCCAGGAAGAAGATTTAGAAGATTGATAAACATTCTGCTTCACAAGTCTAGGCTTTCTGGTAATTGCCCTGTTTTGTTTCGTTTTTTGAAGAATTTTATGCATACTCTCTTTTTGTTGTTGTTCAAATTAAATGTAATCTCTTCTAAAATGTTCCCTTTAATAGATAGATTTGGTCATATTTTGTCAATACATTTTTTAAACATATGATTAACCAAGTTTGCTGAACCTTTTCCACTTTTGACATTTGTGGCATCCCTTGTTCTCCCAAGTGACGGGATTTGCAAGTTCGATAATGGCAGAAGAAAGATTCAAAGGTGAAAAGAACATATTGGATAAGAAATCAAAGTTTCTGTTTTAAAACTCATGAATGTTTTCATTCTAGTTCCTTCCCTTTCTGGAGAAGATTGATTTTTTCAATATCTCCCAGTTTAAACTCTATATGGACAAAAACGGAGACATAGCAGCAGATCTGAATATCACTGGCTGGGTGCTTCTTCCCAAGGAGGATCTCATCGAAGATCAACTGGGGAGTTTTGAAAGAGAGAGACTTGTGATCAACCAAGATCGCCTTTCAGGGCTAAAGTTGCTCAACAAGGTGGGGAAAATATTGGCTTTTTTTCAATGTTCTCCAAAGCCCCAGGAACCATTTCAAGCGGACTAAGCCCAGCCCCCAAGGTGGACGACCTTCCCTGAGAATCGAATGTGGGCAGTAGAACCCTTCCAGTCTCTGAGAGGGCTTGGGAGGCTTCAGTACTATTGACCGAGGTCTCCTTCGTCCTCAGCTGATTCAGCATGTCCAACATTTTGTTTTGTTTTGCTCTGTTTTACTTTTCTTTTCTTTATTTGTATTTATTCCTTGAGGATTAAATGTGGGAGGTGCTGTAAAACACATAGATTCTTCTGAGACTGCTTGGGTGGCTTCAATACTATTGAGCAATGTGGTTTTTCTACATAATTTGGAACACTTTTTAAAGCTGATTTAAATATGTCCAACTTTGGATGATCACCTCCTAGAAGCTAGGTAGTTTTAATCTCATTTCTCTACCCTGACACTCATATAAAATTGAAGAAAATATACAAACAAAGAAAGAAGAGTGCCTTTAAGATGGCAATCCTAATTTAAAGGAATTTTTCCTTTGTATCTTAACTGGGAAATCATTTTGGGCTACTATCAATGGGAAGAAACTTAGGAATATTTTATGTAGCCCAGAAAAATCTTTCCAGATCTCCTGGTCAGAGGTTTCTTTCTTCATCACAGTTTATACTAGTTTACTAAATCTAATAGAATAAAAAATTCTTTTACAATTAATTTTCTTCTAAAATTTAACATGTATAGTTTATAATCTTTGAAAGTCATAGATATATAAAAATGGAGGAATGAATATCAAATCAGCCATTAGGAACAACCAACCAGTTGTTACTTAACACTTAAAGTTTTTCTCAATTCCATTCCTCCAGATTTTATTAAGTAGAAAAATACTTTAATGTAACATGCCAGGAGCAAAAGAGAAGAATTAAATGAAGAATCTCCCACAATCATTTGGAATGGGTCAGAGATTTCCTATTTATCTAAGTAAATTCCACAGGCTACTTGGCTAGTGTCCATGTCTACCTCTATTTTCCATGAATAATGAGCCCTAAAACTTTTTTTTTTGGCATTCTTATTTTTTCCATTTAGTCCCTGCCTGAGTCCAGGTGTGTGGAAAATTGTCATCCTGGATTTGTCAAGAGGGCTCGAGAAGGAGAGCCAGTTTGCTGCTACGACTGCATTCCTTGTCCAGAGGGGACCTTCTCCACTCAGGAAGGTGGGTCACACTGGAGGAAAGGCAAACTTTGTTAAAGTGGATTTATCCAGAGCATTTTGAGGAAAGTGCAAATTAAAAAATGCATTGAAACTCAACTCTTTTTTGTTTATTCAAAATGCTCTAGAAATCCTCCAATTTCATATACCTTAGCTATAAAACTACTAGAAAATTATATTATTGGTTTTTTTTCCCTGCGGAATGGTTAGGCAACACATCTTGGGAATGTTCCTGGAATCAGGTGTTGTCCAAAGAAGTTATTTCTTTAAATGTAAAAAAACCAGAATATTAAAGAAATATTGCTTTTTTTGTTCTCTCAGATACAGAAAAATGCACTAAATGTCCAGATGATAAGTATCCAAATGAGGCCAGAGTCCAATGTATCCCCAAAGTTGTAACCTTCCTGTCTTATGAAGAACATCTGGGCATCATCCTGGTCTCTTTTGCCCTGCTCTTGTTCCTAACTACAGTCCTTGTTTTAATTATCTTCATTAAATATGGAGAAACTCCCATTGTCAAAGCCAACAACCGGGACCTCTCCTTCATCCTCCTGGTCTCCCTCCTGCTTTGCTTCTTGTCTCCTTCTCTCTTCATTGGTCAACCAAGGAAAGCCACCTGCCTTCTCCGACAAACGGTTTTCAGCATCATCTTCTCAGTTGCCGTTTCTTCTCTCTTGGCCAAAACCATCACGGTGGTGCTGGCTTTCCTGGCCACAAAACCAGGAAACCGAGTGAAGAGATGGTTAGGGAAGAGCTTGGCCAACTCCATCATCCTTTCTTCTTCTGCTGTCCAAATTACCATCTGCTCCATCTGGCTGGGAGTTTCTCCCCCCTTCCCTGACTCTGACCTCCACTCCCAGCCTGGAGAGATCATCCTGCAATGCAACGAAGGGGCTGTTGTCATGTTCTACGTCACCCTCAGCTACATGGGCTTCCTGGCTGCCATCTGCTTCACGGTGGCTTTCCTGGCCAGGAATCTGCCTGGGGCCTTTAACGAAGCCAAGCTGATCACCTTCAGCATGCTGGTCTTCTGCAGTGTCTGGGTGACTTTTGTGCCCACCTACCTGAGCACCAAAGGGAAATATATGGTGGCTGTTCAGGTCTTCTCCATCCTGGCCTCCAGTGCTGGTCTGCTGAGCTGCATCTTCATCCCCAAGTGCTACATTATCCTTCTAAGGCCAGACCTGAACACAAAGGAGCATCTTACAGCCAGAAAAATGTAAAAACATAAGACATAACACCATAATATTAAAAGAAATGTAAAATTTCCTATTATTTGAAAGAACACATTAATTATTTCCACTTAAATAGTATGCAGGAGTCAAAGAAAATCATATCAACATCTTTGGAAATGGGAAATGGTTGAATGAGTGTAATTCTTGTAACTCCCTTCCCTTCCAGCTCAATAAATCTTGAAAGTCATTCAGAGGTTTCTTTCTTCTCCACTGACTTTGCTTGTCAGAAGGTCACAAAAGGCGATCACATGACCCAGGGACTCTGCAACCAGCATAAGTACATGCCAGTTACCAAGCATCAAGACTTCGGATCATGTGACCATGGGGATGCTGCAATGGTCATAAGAGAGAAAAATGGTCATAAATCGCTTTTCTCAGTCCATTATAACTTCCAGTGGTCAATAGAGAAACGGTTGTAAGTTAAAGACTCCTTTTACCATTGCTAGGAGTTGGTCCTAGATGATTTGGGCCTAGGGCTGCTTTGGGGGCCATAAACTCCTGAGCTGCCTCTGACCTCCCACCTGGGGATGGCTGCCTGGAGCCCTCCAGCACCATAAGCCCAGGGGACTCCACCACCCTCCCAGCTCCAGAGCCACAGAGGTCAGGCAGGGAGTCTGGTGCAAGAACAGCAGCCCTCACTGACCCCTCCTGGTGCCCAACTGAAGAAACAGTCTCTCTCCTCTGGCCATCTGTGGGGCAAGGGCCCTGCATGCCCCTCAAGCATTCCCCCTCCCCTCCCCTCTCCCCTCCCCTGGAGTCTCAGCTGGTGCCAAACGCAGAAACCATCCATGCAGAGCTCCGTGAGAAGAATCGCTCCCTCCAGTCCCAGCCAAGTCTCAGTGATGCAGCCAGAGCAGCTGTTTCCTCCACCATGAAGTCCTGGAGGAAGGGAGATTTATTGCAGACTGGCCTGGCATTCATCAATGGTCCAGGGACTTCAGAACCTGCCACCCAGGACTTGAGTTTGCGTCCGAGAGTCTTGACGGTGCCACAGGAACAAGATCTCTGCGACTCAGTCTCTGTAAGAGGCCCGTTTCTCAACTGTCTCCGTATTTTCCTCTCTCCCCATCACTATTGGGATCTTCTGACCTGCTCAGACTCCTTTGGAGCCCTCCCCCCCTTCCCAGTTCATGGCCATGCATGTCCCGGTCTATGGCTCTCAATTCCATCACTCAGTCGGGGGGGGAGGGGAGGGGAGGAAGCCCTGCAGTTTTTCCACGTTATCCTCAGCACCAGAAGGAGCTTCCACACACCCCCATCTCTCCCACCCCAGAACAGGTCTCTCCCAGTGGCCAGCATGCACTCGCATGCATGCTCGCTCGCTCGCACGCACGCACGCACGCACACACACACACACTGTCTCTGTCTCTGACCCAGTGAGAGTTGTGTATTCTGGGGGATGGTTCAGAGCTCTGGGGCCATGAGATGTGCCTGAATTGAACCTGGTGTTCAGCTTGATCCCCGCAGGAAGAAATGGGCCCTCCTTGAGGTTGGAGTCTGCTGGTATCCAGAAAATCTTTTCCTGAATTAAAAGGAAATTTAAAAAGTAATACATTGTTTAGCACATCCTGCCAATTCCAGGATTGGCATTCAGGCAATAGAGCTGGGATAATGGGAGAGAGACAGAAATGAACCTTTGTGGATGGAGGGAGTCAGAGATTTCCCTCAATGTCTGGACAAAGCTTGATAGAGACTTGCAGAGGATCCACTGGGGACTTTGAGGCTCTTTCTCCTGCTTGGAGCCTCACAGATGTTTTTGGATGCTGGTTTCCAGAATTCCCAGTTAGGCCAGGCCTCAGGATACTGGGGATGCTCAGCACAGCCGAAAGGCTGGGTGTTTATAAAGCCAAATGGCTTCAGCTCTCTCTCCTGCCAAGCATTGGGAGAAATGATGGACACTGCTTGTTTTAAAGAGTCTTTTTCCAAGTCCTATTTATGGATGTCTGTCCTGCCTGAACAGCCACCAGCAGCCTTCCCATGTGCACCTTCCAAATGCATGGACTCCAGCTCCCATAATCCTCAGCCACAGCTATGCAGTCAGCAGAGACAATTAGCAGATGCCAAAGATGGAGCTTTAGAGAAGGTTGTTCTTGGCCTCAGTGGTTACAACCAGATAGAAAGAGAGAAGGAGATGGCCCTGGAAAGGTACGATGTCATTCCTGGCCCAGTGAGGTTCTTAGCATCTGGAATCTGGGAAGGTTTCGTGAGTCTGCCCAAGTCTGAAGGGTCAGGAAGGGGCTGGATTCACAGAGCATCCCATGCTTTGCTCAATGTTGGTTTCTCAGAATCAACCAGGATGGCTTCCAAACCAACATCAGGGTCTTAGAGGTAGATGTCAGTCCAATTAATTGTGTCATGTTTCACTTCTGATGGCCATAACAAATCATGGTTTCTGCATTAAGCAAGCCGGCCAATGACTGGTGGTCTCTTCAGTTGTGTTTATTGTTTTCCAAAATGGAGGTAACATGTGAGGGCTTTTTGGCCTACATCAGTGTTTGTCAAACTTTAAAATGAATGGACTTCAATCCCCAGAATTCCCCACCCAACAATGCATGGACTTCATCTCCCAGGATTCACTGGCCACTATGCTGGCCAGGAGATTCTGGGAATTAAAGTCCAATCATCTTCAAGTTCCAAATTTGAAAATTACTGGCCGACAGTCTTCCCTTCTGTCAGGAATTAAAGCCCTGAACCAAAACTTAGCTAATTCACAATTGCTTAATAAACTGGAGACGATTTTGTGGATGAATCCTAGTTTGTTTCGCTAATCCCTGGTTAGGCTTCCTCCTTTTTAGGCTGTTGTTTTATATCTCGGGTTGATTAGCAGCCTCAGCAACAAACCAGGAACAAGCAGAGAAACTGCAGATACACCTCACGTTTCCAAAATAGTTGCTTGAGGCCGACATTGATAATTCTTTGGTTTTAACTGCAATATGTATCTCAAGAGTCACTCTTTATAAAGCTGAACTGAATTCTTTTTGCTACAGAGTTTGATGTTTTTAATCTGTTTTTAGTTTATATTTTCTCTTCTTGTTCTCTCAAAGACTTTAATTTATCTTTCATTTTTTAAATATATCTTTTAAACGTTCCTTCATTTTCTCTGTCTCTTCTCCTTCTGATTCTGGGCTTCGTCTGAGCAGGATTTCCTAAAAGGTGTGTGTGTGTGTCAAATAAAGGCAGTGGTGGGTTCCTACCGGTTCGCACCGGATCGCGCGAACCGGTTGAAGATCGAACCCGGAAGTAACCGGACCCGGAAGTAACCGGGAACCGGCACCGGTCCTGTCACTCCCCCTTGCCATCCCAACGGAGCTCGCTCGCTCCCCCGCCCATCCGCACTAAGCTAGCTAGCCCAGCTAGCCGCTCATTGATTGGCTGGAGTTCAGCCAATCAGTGAGCGGGCTGGAGGCGACCCGTTTAAAAGCGGGTTGTCCTCCATTTCAAAACTCCCTTCTCTTCGCTGGAGCTGCTTCCTTCAGGTAAGCAACTAAGCGCGAGGGGGGGCGGGAGGCTAGCTTCGGCCTTCCCTCGCTGAAGCGGTGGGCTGGCGTGGGCCGTGCGGGCGGTGGGCAGCTAGCTGCGCCCGGGAAAGGCCGCTGGGCCTTTCCGGGGCGAAGCACCGGCGTCGCGTGGGACGCGCGACCGCCGGGAAGCTAGCTGCGCCCGGGAAAGGCCGCTGGGCCTTTCCGGGGCGAAGCACCGGCGTCGCGTGGGACGCGCGGCCGCCGGGAAGCTAGCTGCGCCCGGGAAAGGCCGCTGGGCCTTTCCGGGGCGAAGCACCGGCGTCGCGTGGGACGCGCGGCCGCCGGGAAGCTAGCTGCGCCCGGGAAAGGCCGCTGGGCCTTTCCGGGGCGAAGCACCGGCGTCGCGTGGGACGCGCGGCCGCCGGGAAGCTAGCTGCGCCCGGGAAAGGCCGCTGGGCCTTTCCGGGGCGAAGCACCGGCGTCGCGTGGGACGCGCGGCCGCCGGGAAGCTAGCTGCGCCCGGGAAAGGCCGCTGGGCCTTTCCGGGGCGAAGCACCGGCGTCGCGTGGGACGCGCGGCCGCCGGGAAGCTAGCTGCGCCCGGGAAAGGCCGCTGGGCCTTTCCGGGGCGAAGCACCGGCGTCGCGTGGGACGCGCGACCGCCGGGAAGCTAGCTGCGCCCGGGAAAGGCCGCTGGGCCTTTCCGGGGCGAAGCACCGGCGTCGCGTGGGACGCGCGGCCGCCGGGAAGCTAGCTGCGCCCGGGAAAGGCCGCTGGGCCTTTCCGGGGCGAAGCACCGGCGTCGCGTGGGACGCGCGGCCGCCGGGAAGCTAGCTGCGCCCGGGAAAGGCCGCTGGGCCTTTCCGGGGCGAAGCACCGGCGTCGCGTGGGACGCGCGGCCGCCGGGAAGCTAGCTGCGCCCGGGAAAGGCCGCTGGGCCTTTCCGGGGCGAAGCACCGGCGTCGCGTGGGACGCGCGACCGCCGGGAAGCTAGCTGCGCCCGGGAAAGGCCGCTGGGCCTTTCCGGGGCGAAGCACCGGCGTCGCGTGGGACGCGCGGCCGCCGGGAAGCTAGCTGCGCCCGGGAAAGGCCGCTGGGCCTTTCCGGGGCGAAGCACCGGCGTCGCGTGGGACGCGCGGCCGCCGGGAAGCTAGCTGCGCCCGGGAAAGGCCGCTGGGCCTTTCCGGGGCGAAGCACCGGCGTCGCGTGGGACGCGCGACCGCCGGGAAGCTAGCTGCGCCCGGGAAAGGCCGCTGGGCCTTTCCGGGGCGAAGCACCGGCGTCGCGTGGGACGCGCGACCGCCGAGAAGCTAGCTGCGCCCGGGAAAGGCCGCTGGGCCTTTCCGGGGCGAAGCACCGGCGTCGCGTGGGACGCGCGACCGCCGGGAAGCTAGCTGCGCCCGGGAAAGGCCGCTGGGCCTTTCCGGGGCGAAGCACCGGCGTCGCGTGGGACGCGCGACCGCCGGGAAGCTAGCTGCGCCCGGGAAAGGCCGCTGGGCCTTTCCGGGGCGAAGCACCGGCGTCGCGTGGGACGCGCGACCGCCGGGAAGCTAGCTGCGCCCGGGAAAGGCCGCTGGGCCTTTCCGGGGCGAAGCACCGGCGTCGCGTGGGACGCGCGACCGCCGGGAAGCTAGCTTAGCCCAGGAGAGGCCCCTGGGCCTTTCCGGGACAAAGCACCAGGCTGGCGTGGGCGGCAAGCCTCTGCGAGGCTAGGCCAAAAGCCCCCCACCCTCCCCTCTCCAGCCTCGCCTGGCTGGCTAAGCCCTAAGAGTCTTAAACAGTCTTACCTGTCCTCCTGCCTCTCTGCCTGTCTGCTGCCTGTTGCATCGGAGAGCTGCTGATTCTGCCTGCTGGTAAGTAACCTGGTTTTTTTTCTTTTATTTTTTTAATGTATTTTAAAATAATATTTTATTTATTGTGCATAGAATTTTTTAAAATATTTTTACTTAAAAGTATTGAGTGTAGAATATTTTTAAATGGTTTACTTCAATTTATTGTGTATGGATTCTTTTTTAAAATTGTCTCAGACTATTTTAAAAAAGATTCTATCCAAAATAAATTAAAATAAACAATTTTAAAATATTCTATACTCAATACTTTAAAATGTATTGTGTATAGAATTGTTTTAAATTGTTTTATTGTAATTTATTGTGTATTGAATGTTTTTAATGGTTTCATTTTAAATTATTGTGTGTGGAGTAGTTTGAAATGGTACAGTATAAATTATTGCTGGTGGAATAATGGTTACAGTTGGTACAATACCTTAAAATAGTTATAGTATAAATTATTGCTGGTGGAATACTTAACAATGGTTTTTAAGGATTTTTTTTATTTATAGAATATCTTTTTTAAATTATTGTTTGGGAATTTTTATGTTTTAATTGTTTATAAAATATATTTACTACAAGAAATATTATTCCTTTTTGCAAATGTTTTCTTTGTGGTGCAATATGTTGCTTAAAAGTGTTCAGACCAGGTTTATATATCTCAAAGTGGGTGCTTTTCTATGGGCAGGCCAGGTTGGTGCAAGGCAGCTTTGCCAGATTTTGTGTGTTTCTATGTGATACCTGGTTGTTTAGGTAATTGTGAGGTGGTTGCTGGTTCTGTGAGCTTCCTGGCATTGTCCTTTATAATTTCCCACAATGCCTTGATGGTTTTTATTCCAGTGGCTTTGTCTTTCCTGTCCTTAGGGTTAGGGGGGAAAAAAACACTGGTTTCATTTGCAGTCTTTGGGGGGGGGGGGACAAAAAGGAGAAAGAGGGAGGAGGTGGGGGAAAGTGGGATCCTTGCTGCTTTCTGAGCTTGGTGGTTTTTTTTACAGACATTTCACTACCAAACTAGGTAACATCATCAGTGCTAGATGGGGTTGTGGGGAAAGGAGAAGGAGGAGAAGTCGAAGGACAAAAAGGAAAAAGATAAGGAGGGAGAGGACTGTGGGGTCCTTTGGTGTTCTCTGAACCTGGTGGTTTTTAATTATTTTTAGGGAATTTTTATTTATTTATTGTTTATAGAATGTTTATTACAAGAAATGTTATTCCTTTTTGCAAATGTTTTATTTGTGATGCAATATGTTGCTTTTAAGTGTACAGGTTGGTGTATGGTATGTGTCTCAAGGTGGCTTCTTTTCTATGGGCAGGCCAGGTTGGTGCAAGGCAGCTTTGCCAGATTTTGGGTGTTTCTGTGTGATACCTGGTTGTTTAGGTAATTGTGAGGTGGTTGCTGGTTCTGTGAGCTTCCTGGCACTGTCCTTTATAATTTCCCACAATGCCTTGATGGTTTTTATTCCTGTGGCTTTGTCTTTCCTGTTCTTAGGGTTAGGGAAAAAAACTGGTTTCATCTGCAGTCTTTTGGGGGGGAATTGTTTTGTGTGTGTGTGTGTGTGTGTGTTTTCCTGGCACTGTCATAGTTTGTGTTTGTGGGTATGTAATGTCCTGCAGTTATCTACACATTAATAATGATCAAGTACTAATAATATTTCCTTATACATTTTAATGACCTTTCCTTTCATAATTGGTGTTTTCTTTCATACTTTTAGATTTCTAATTGCTGTTTCTGTTAGTTAGCAATTGATAAAACAAATTCCACGTGAAAAAGTATTCAAAGCCTTCTTGGTTTTAATTGTCAATTTATTCATTCTTGCACATTCTAATATTTATTCATTTTCATATCTTTGTTTTTTCCACTGTTGTGCAAACACAATTCCAACAGCTGTTAACATGTGTAAAATTAAATATGTATTTATTCCCTTCTGTAAGTAGCTCTTTTATTGTTTTGTGTACTTATTTTAATCTTATTTAAGTAGTAAGTGCACAAAATAATAAATTTCCTTTTTTATATTTTCTTTTTGTAGATCATTCATTGGGGCAAAAAATTCAGTGACATTGTCTTGGCCACTCCCATCCGGTCACATGACTGCCAAGCCACTCCCACCCGGTCACATGGCCGGCAAGCCACTCCCACCCGGTCACATGGCCGGCAAGCCACTCCCACCAGGTCACATGGCTGGCAAGCCACTCCCACAAAGGAGGCCACACCCACAGAGTAGGTTCCAAAAAATTTTGAAACCCACCACTGAATAAAGGGCAAAATTCAGAGCTTTGGAGGGGATGAGAAAGAGGCAAAACCTCCCAGAATTGCAGGAAAGGCTACAATGAAGAAGGTCTCTTCAGCTGGGGGCCTGGGGGATCTGGAAGGGTCACAGGGGACCCCCATCTTCCTCAGAGCCATGGAGGGTCCCCTCCTGGGTGAGGCCTTTTTCTCCAGGACAAATCCTGATCCCTCTTGGAAGACCCAGCCCTGCATGGCTTCTCCCCCACAAGAGCCTCTCCTGGAAAGACACGGAGCCCAAGCGAGGCTGGAGAAACCCCAGGGGCTGCATCCCCCCAACATTCAACCCTGAGACCCATAAACCTGGTTAGTGTCTTCCCAGGAATGCCCCAGATCCCCTCCTCCTTCCTGGCCATCCTAGGCCCTTTGTGCCATGCCCTTGAGCATTAGCTTTCAAAATGAAGTAAAAAAAAAAAATCTTCCAACTCAGCAGGCAGCTATTTCAGATCTGTGACATACTCTGGAATTAACTGGCCTCTGGGATTTTTCTCTTTAATCACAATGCCAACAAATGTCACATTTCTTTTTATCTTCAGTCACAGGTACCCTGTATTCCCTCTGGGGCCAGTTTCAACATGCAGACCCCAAATCTCCCAATTCTAGATGACCAATTTAATACAATCTCTGCCCCTGTTATTACAAATCACATGGGGATTATTTCCTTTCCATTTCTCTCCAGAGAATTGGCAAACAGCCTTTAAGTCCAAGAATGAGTTGAATTATCCAGGGATCCCTCCTGAGAGGGAGAATTATGATAAAAGTTTCATCTGTGCTCTTTGGCCGAATCTTCCAGGGGAGACTTTTGGTAGAGAAATATGGAGTTTTGGGACAGGCAGGCTCTGTGCTCTTGAATGTCCGTCTCTCTCCTTTCCAGATGAAGCTGAGTGTTTATCTGTGTTTGAATTAGGAAAGCAACTGGATCATATTCCACCTTGTGAGAGTCCTTTGAATTCTTCTATTTCTTCTTTAGAAACAGAAAAGGGATTGATTGATTCACCCCATGAATTATGGACCTCCTGCTTTTCCTTCTGATGCTGCTGGTGTCCCATCCAGTCTCTGGGAAGCCGAGGATGAAATGCCCGCTGAGTTTGAAGCACCAGGGTGGAAAACGACCACAGAGCTTTTACAGCCCAGGAGACCATCTCATCAGTATAGTCACCAGTGGAATGGAAAGATTGAATATAAAGTTGCTTTTCAATGTGGCTCCTTCTCTTCAGTTTGTTTTCCATGATTTGTAAGTTATTCAGGGTGATGGAGTTGCACTCCCTCCGTTCTAACACTCTCCTTCTTTTATGTTTTTACTTTTCATTTATTCCTATATTGGGGATTATGTCTAATTTCCTCAATGATCTTGATTTCCATGGCTTCTCTCTTTTGTCTGATTTTGTGAAAGAGACTCAAAAAGGGGTCTGAAAAAAAGCTGAAAGGGCTGCAGATTATTTTCCTCTCTCACTTCAATCCTTAATTTATCACTCGAATAATGAATTTTATTTAAAGTAGTGGTGGAACCAGTTGTAGTTTCTGTACCTCAGCCAATTTCCATATTTGTGTAACTGATCAATGCTTTTGGATCAATGTTGGCTTAAGGCTCAGTAGGCTTCTGGGGGGTTATATATTTAAAGAAATATTTGTTGTTGCTGTTGATTATAATAACCTTTTTTTTTACAGTAGGGATGTTTATGACTTTTCAAATTGCTTAGGGTTCATTTTCAACATTCAAATGATCAACAAGAATTCCCAGCTCCTGCACAATCTCACACTTGGCTACAACATCCATGACAACCATTGGAGCACTTTACGTACTTCAGATGTCTTGCTGGACATTCTAACCACTGGAGAAGCCAATGTCCCCAACTACAGCTGTGGAAGGAAGGAGAACCTCCTGGCTCTTATTGATGGAGCTAGAAGGAGCATCTCCATCCAGATGTCAACATTAGGAGGCACCTACAAAGTCCCACAGGTTTGTGTGTCTTTTTCTCCATTTGATAAAGTGAGTGGTCGGTGGTGGTCGGTGAGCAATAGATGCAATCGTGTCTTTTCCATGGAATTCAAAATCTGCTTTTTTCCATATTAGCAAAAATGAAAATATTTTACCCCGTTATATCCATGTTGAGATTAATCATAAAAAACCTGAAATGCAAGCAATACATTCCCTGGAGAAGACATTCTACCAACTATTTAACTGATCAGAAAATATTTCTGGTTGTTGGGGCCTCTATTGGCATCTTCATTTCCACATATAAATAATGTCTGCCCTGTCCACTCAGATTGAAGTTGGCAATAGTAGCATTTTATCTATCTAAAAAGTGGAATAAAAAGAACTCTAGCAATTATAGACCAAATATACTAGTAGATATTGTGGCTAAAATTATGCTATGATCCTCTAAGTTAAACTTGAGAAAAATGCATTCCTTGCAGAAGAACCAGAAGGTTTTAGGTAGAGTTAAATGCTATATAGATTTTATAATAAATAATGCATAAATTAATAATCTAATATTGGAAACAAATTTGTCAATATCTAATCTATATCAGTGAGGAAAAACACGGTTTGCTGGCTTTCTAAATATTAGTGCAGCATTTGTCATAATTAACAGAGAAATATTATATAGGAAATTGATTGCCCTCAAACTGGAGCTCAGACTGTTGGCCCTGATCCAAGTCCTTGTTTGAGAGGGAGGTTTGGGCTCAATGGAGCCATGAGAAGAAGGATCTATGCTTACCAAGGGGGAAGGGAAGGATGCATATTTGAACCCTTCTTATTCAGTATAGATATGAATGACTTACTAGGGCTAATGCAGGATCAAAAAACAGATTGTAATTAAATGTTATTTTATTTTTTGACAAAAATGGCTAAATTAGTAGACCAGCAAAATGCAGTGCATGTAGTATACAGTACTTGGATTTTAGAAAGACTTTGACAAAGTAAACCACCATCTACTTCTTGGTAAGCTAAAAATATGTGGGATAGACAGCATCACCCCCAGATGGACTCAGCCTGTGGTCCTCAATGGAACTACATCTGCATGGAGCAAAACAATCAGTGGGGGACCCCAAGGTTCCATTTTAGGCCCAGTCCTCTTCAACATCTTCATCAATGCTTTGGATGAGAAATGGGGAAATCATCAAATTTGTAGACAACACTAAACTGGCAGGAATAGCCAACACCCCAGAAGATAGGCTCAAGATCCAGATGGATCTAGATAGACTTGAACACTGAGCCTATCTAACAAAATAAAATTCAATGTAAAGAAAAGTATAGTCTTACACTGAGGCTAGAAATACCAAATGTACAGGTACAGATTAGGTGAAACCTGGCTCCATAGCAGTAGCTGTGAGAGGGAACCAACCCAATCACAGCCTCCGAGGAGTATCTTGGGGTGGACAAAAGGACTCCAGCTGCTGCCCTCAGAGCTGATTTGGGAATTTACACAATTTCTGCTTTATCTAAAATCAGAAAATATGGGTATTGGCTTTTAATCCTTGGCAACTGACAGACTGAAAATTGTGGCTGTTACAACAGACAAAACTTCAATTAAAGACCAATCTTGGATTGTATTACTGACAAAATGTATGAGGAACTGAGGTCTCCCTGTTTCTTGTACAATTGGAGAAGAAGCTAAAAAGATTCCTCCACAAAGAATCTGGGCCTTAGAAGCATTAAAATATGCAGCAATGCTCAAAAATTATAGTAGGCCCTTTATTGGAATAGAATACTTCAGTTGGCATTTGCACATGTTAACCTAATTGCAATAAATTGTAGGGGTGAGATACAGTAATATGATTTACATTGTTTATAGTTTTTAAATTTATTTATTATATTCCACTTTTATAATATAAACTTGCTAATGTTCTGTCTTTTATTTTTTTTAATAAAATTTTTATTTTCAGACAAACACAAACACACAACACATATAGCATAAAAGCCTCTTCAGCTACACACAGTGTGTCGATTGCTTACAAGATCTTTCTGCGTCCTTTCCATAGTCATCACTTGAATTTTATGAAAATTCACATATTGTTAATCAAGATATCTTTGTATACATTTATTGAAAAAATCTTGCCAAGAAAACTGCAAGGAGGAGGGAGGAGCTTCCGGCAATGGCGGTCGCCTCTTGAGCTCCGGGAGACGCTATAGAGCTCCAACGGGCAATGGGTGCTGTTCCCGGTCCCCAGGCCACCGGAGGGCCGAGAGTCGGATTTATCGACCACCCAGGCTGGTTTTGGAATCATTCTGGTCCACCAGGGTGGTCGCGGTGATCGAGGGGAGGTCACAGAAGACCGACGCAAGGCAGGAAGAGGCTGGGGGGGTGCGAGCAGGAGAGGAATGGCGGCGACGTTACAGAGTTCAGCGTTTGGCGTGCGCGCCGGCGGAGGAGACAAGTGGAGCGATAGAGTGGCCGGCAGAGAGGCGAGGCAGCCGATTGGGAAAGGCTGAAAGAAGATCTGTTTGCAAAATGCCTTGCCCTGCCTCTGTCAAGGGCCTTGCCTTGCCAGGGCTTCTTGCTGAGGCTTTTATCATCCTCTGGCGGCTCCCGGTGACTCCTGGAGGCCAGCGCTGTTGGGAAGACACCGGAAGACCAACGCTTGGAACATTGGAACGTTGGGTGAGCACTGGGTGAGCCTGGACTACTGGACCCTTTAGGTGGGAGCCAGGACAGAGTGGGAGAGGATGGTGGTTATGGTGGTTGAGGGGGCCTGGATCATCTGAGGCCTCTGGAAGATCTGGCCTAGGGCCATGGAGAGGCTGGAAGGCTGCCTAGGAGTATGGTTATCAGGAGCCAAGACTGCCCCCCCCCACCCACCAAGGACCCTGAATCTCTGTTCCTGAGCTTATCCCCACCTAGGACCATTTAAGACCATGGAGGGTTATTACCAACTTTATTGCTGGGGCTATCACCCACTTTTTCTACCATCTTTTCCACCTTTCTATCAGCATCGCCACATCCGTCTAATTTTATCAGCTAGACATCGACTCCCCCCCCACTCATTTCTGAAGAATCATCCAGGACAATGCCTCTTACCCCCCACATTGACATTGACTTATGGGACTAATGCCTTTTACCTCCCCCCCATACTGACTTTTTACCAACTACAGCACCTTAGCCTCTATTGGAATTTTGTCGATAATAACGTATTCGAGGTTAGACTTGCTCCGCCTGCGGGAGGCCCCTCTCTCGCAGGCTTGGCCCTTGGCTCTTTCAAGGGCCCGCCTCGAGGACGGGTTCGTGGACCCCAAGAGGTGCAGGAACCGGAAGCTAAGGGGATTTTTAGTAAAATGTTTTTTATCTTTTTTAGGGGGTCCCAGGGTGGGGGGGAGGGTTAATCAGACCAGGAGGAGAGCCAGAGCCGGACAGACAGGTGAGTCCAGGAAGGTCGGGGATGCGGTGGAGGGGGGGAATATAAAGGTCACTAAAGCAGAGGGTTGTCCTATTACAACGGTCGCAGGGAGGAGGGGATGCGAGGACAGGATAAGATCCCAAGGTCGGTTGGGAGACCGCGGCTGTTGGTTACGCCCGGTCCCTTGTACCAACCTCTGCAGTCTAGGTGGACAGGTCCTACAGAGCCAGGGCCTGCGGCTGATGCTTTGCAACGCAAGGTCTGTCACCAACAAGGCCCCCCTCATTAATGAGTTGATCTCAGAGGGGGAGCTAGACCTTGCAGGGATAACGGAGACCTGGTTGGGCCACGAGGGTGGTTTACCCCTCGTGGAAATGTGCCCACCGGGTTTCCGTGCATTCCATCAGCCTCGGGCCCTGGGTAAGGGTGGAGGGGTGGCGGTGGTTATGCGGGAATGTTTAGAGCCGAGGGAGTTCACTGTCCCTCAGATACCCGGGTGTGAGTCCCTTGGTGTGAACTGGGGCCCAGGGAGGCAGTGGGGCTTGCTGATTGTATACTTGGCTCCTCGCTATGCATCAGCAGCCCTGCCCGAGCTCCTCGAGCTAATCTCAGCGACGGCAGTTGAGACTCCCAGACTTTTGGTCATGGGGGACTTCAACTTGCCGTCAACGGGAGCGGCTTCCGAGGTGGCTCGGGAGTTCATGGCTTCCATGATGGCCATGGACCTGACCCAATTAGTGCAGGGCCCCACTCACGAAGGGGGCCACACACTGGACCTCATTTTTGCATCTGAACAGTGGACGAGTGATCTGGGAATAGGGGATTTAGTCATCACGCCCCTGTCATGGTCAGACCACTCATCCCTCCGGCTGGACTTCCCTGGCGCTATCCCCCACCGCGAGGAGGCGGAACCAGACTCTATAAACTGGTACCGCCCCAGGCACCTGATGGAATCTGATAGATTCCAGACGGAGCTTGGGCCAATACCTGTAGCCTTGTCCCGCTCCCGCTCCGAGGACCTAGTGACTGCCTGGAATAGGGCGACGACTGGGGCCTTGGACCGGGTTGCGCCTTTGCGACCTCTCCTGCGGCATCGACCCACCCGGGCTCCTTGGTTTACTGAGGAGCTTAGGGTGATGAAGCGCCACAGGAGACGTCTAGAGAGCAGGTGGAGGTCCTCACGCTCCGAATCTGACCGAACACAGGTAAGAGCCTATTTGCGGACTTACCTTGTGGCAATAAGAGCGGCCAAACGTAGACATTGTGCTGCTCTTATTGCGTCCGCGGATAACCGCCCTGCCGCCCTGTTTAGGGTGACCCGCTCCCTTTTATCGCAGGGGGCGCGGGAGACACCCTTACAGGGTAGAGCAGAGGAGTTTGGGGAATATCTGCAGGACAAAATCGATCAGATCCGGAGCGGGTGGGCCTCCATCAGTGGACCAGACGAGCTGCCAACAGCGAGTCCTGAGAGACCATTCTGGGAGGAGTTTGACTCTGTTGCCCCTGAGGATTTGGACAGGTTGCGTGGACGGCTGCGACCTACCACATGTTTATCGGACCCGTGCCCCTCCTGGCTGGTACTGGCAGCCTGGGAGGTGACACGAGGCTGGCTCCTGGGCCTGGTGAACGCCTCACTGGGTGAGGGATACTTACCAACCGCCTTGAAAGAGGCGGTGGTGAGACCCTTGCTCAAGAGACCTTCGCTCGACCCAATGGAGCTAGCTAATTATCGTCCAGTCTCCAACCTCCCCTTCTTGGCGAAGGTTGTTGAGAATGTGGTGGCGCAGCAATTTCCACGACACCTAGACGAATCCGACTATCTAGACCCACGCCAGTCCGGCTTCCGACCCGGGCACAGCACTGAGACAGCCTTGGTCGCGTTGGTTGATGATCTCTGGAGGGCCAGAGATAGGGGTTGTTCGTCTATCCTGGTCCTATTAGACCTCTCGGCGGCTTTTGATACCATCGACCATGGTATCCTATTGCGCCGGTTGGAGGGGATGGGAGTCGGAGGCACCGTTTTGCGGTGGTTCGGCTCCTACCTCTCCGACCGGAAGCAATGTGTGTTGACTGGGGGGCAGAGGTCGTCCCTGAGGCCACTCACTTGTGGGGTGCCACAGGGGTCGGTCCTCTCGCCTCTCCTGTTCAACGCATATGTGAAGCCGCTGGGTGAGATCATCCGTGGTTTTGGGGTTGAGTACCATCTTTACGCTGATGATACTCAGCTGTATATTTCAACCCCAAACCACCCCAACGAGGCTGTCAAAGTGATGTCCCGGTGTTTGGAAGCCGTCGGGGTCTGGATGGGGGACAACAGACTCAAACTCAACCCCTCCAAGACTGAGTGGCTGTGGGTACCGGCACCTCGGTTCAGCCAGCTGACTCCATCGCTGACCATAGGGGGCGAACAGCTGTCCCCCGTGGAGCGGGCACGCAATTTGGGCGTCCTCCTTGATGCCCGGCTGTCAATGGAGGACCATGTGGCAGCCGTGGCAAGGGGGGCGTTCCACCAGGTTCGCCTGGTGCGCCAATTGCGCCCCCTACTGGACCGGAGTGCCCTGCGCACGGTCACTCATGCACTGGTGACGTCTTGCCTGGACTACTGCAATGTCCTCTACATGGGGCTTCCCTTGGGACGCATCCGGAGACTTCAGCTAGTTCAGAACGCAGCCGCGTGGGTTATTATGGGAAGTACTCGTTACTCCCACGTAACACCTCTCCTGCGCGAGCTGCACTGGCTACCTGTGGCCTTTCGGGTGCGTTTCAAGGTATTGATTACCATCTTTAAAGCGCTCCATGGCATAGGACCTAGTTATCTGCAGGATCGCATCCTACCACACACGTCCCTGCGACCTATCCGCTCACACAGGGAGGGGCTCCTCCTGGTGCCGTCTGCTAGACAATGCCAGCGGGCGACACCTAGGAGTAGATCCTTCTCTGTGATGGGCCCAACCCTCTGGAATGACCTCCCCCCGGACATTCGAACTACCACCGACCTCCGTTCCTTCCGGCAAAAGTTAAAGACTCACCTATTTCAATCAGCTGGCCTGGCACTTTCTTAGTTTTACCTCCCGGGGATTTATTCATTTTAATTGGGTTTGGGGTTTTAATAGTGATGTTTTTAGGATGAATATATTTATTTCTTAGTACAGCCTATCTCCCCCTCCAAATGTATTTTAAATGTATTTTATTATTATGACTGGTTTTATTTGTATTGACTGTACACCGCCCCGAGTCCCTTTTTGGGAGAGGGGCGGTCTAAAAATCTAAGAAATAAATAAGAAATAAATAAAATAAAATAAATTGTGCTTCCTTTGTTTGATTATCACTATTGTTTCTCCATTTTAGACAAGGTATTCTAAATATATAACCATTAATATTATAATGATTCACTGTATCATCTTCAATATATCCAATAATAAAGGGTTTTTTAAAATCCTATTCTAAGTCATTCTATTATTTTAGCATTGATAACATTTTCTAATGATTTTCAATTCCATGTTTTCCCCCCATTATTAGTATCATCAATCTAATATACAGGTATACAAATTGTTATAATTATTAAACATCCATTAAGCCTAGCTATTATTACATCCTTTCAACATAAGGCATATAAAATTGAAGTAAATTTATATTATGACATTTTATAACATCATCCTAAAATCATCCGATGATATTACATCTTTATATTCTATTCTATATAGAATTGTTTATCTTTTATAAAAAGGCTTTTCAACATCATCTCCATGATCCTCACTTATAATATTGTATAAAATTTCATATTATCAATCTAGTATATATGAATGCTTTCTTATCATTATTAATCATTTATTTGACTATAGCTATTATTACGTTGTACATAGCACTAAAAATTTAACTACATTTAACTAAAATTTATTGTGATATTTCATTTCATCATCCTGTATCCTTCCAGAAATAGTGTAGTCCAATATCTCTTGCCATTTGTGAAGTCTGTATTCTAAGTGTTTTCTTGATAAGTCTTATGTGGACTTCTCTTAAGAACCTGTTATTCATTGCATGACTTATAAGAATTCAAAACCTTCTATCTGCTCTTTTTATCAGCGTAACTTTCGTTATCATTGGTGCTTCTGCTGAGATTACTCTCATTATTTCTGCCAATTTTTCTCTCCTTTCTTCATCTGTATTCTGACATCAAAAATAAGGTTCCGGTTCATCAATTTCTCCTTTCCGTATCTCACACTTGTCATTTCCCTCCATTCTCAGTTTACTGTCGGTGTTAACAATTTTCTTATCAATTTCATATGTCTCTATTATTTTTTCAGCTCTGTCCTCAAACTTCATCACTGTCCCCGTGCTTTCTATAATTTCAAGTCTCTATTCAATTCTCTCTGTAATTATCAAAACTTTTTGAATTTCTAGGAAAATTCTTTGCAAAGTTAGTGCCTTTTCTTCTTCACGTTGTGCCATTTTCCAAGGTATAAACACTGCAAAAACATTCAAGACATTTTAGATTTCAAACAAATTCAGTGGAGTTCTTCAAATCAAAGCTTTCTCTTTCCTTCAAAGGAACACCTGTATAAACAAAATGTTTTTCATTGAGCCTTTCAGTAAACAAAGCTTATAGCTTTTTCAGATATTGCCAAGCCTCTAGCCACTAGATGGCAGTGTTGCCTCTTTTCCATCAGTTTTTGCCTCTCTTTGTAGACTCCGAGCTCCGGAAGAGGTAAAAAAAAAAAGTTTAAATGTTTAAAAATTACGTTCCATCCAAGCCTTACAAGATAAGAAGCTTTTAATCCATGGATACAAAAGATAAAGAAAGTACAGAGGAAGAAGGAAAAAAGGAGACCAGTCCAGTTTAAAAGTAAGAGGCATTTGTAAAAAGTCCATCCATAAAAAACAAACCAAGTTAAGGTAGAAAAGATAACACAATAGTTTTAGTTTTAAACCAGGGTTAATTCGCCACTTGTTTTCTTCTGTCTTTAATTTTATTTTAAATTCCAAGCTTTTGGGGTTCCCTTCTCTAATAATAGAAAATTTCCTCCCTATTTCAACACACACACTCCAGTATTGCTTCTGTTTCAGAGGCTTGTCCTAACCTTCTGAAGCCATCTTGGTTGCTTCTCTTGTAGCTGGCAAAAAGAGGTTTCTCCTGGATCAATCAGGGGCTTTGCGATGCCCCTGAGATCAGCAGAACATGCTCTTCTCTATCAATGTTCCTTCAGAACAGTTTAGGTCCAAAAGGACCATCCAGGAACAGAGATATCGACAGCAATCCTGGAGCACCAAGATTGCATGTTGTGTCATTGCGACGTCAAGCCCCACCTCTCAATATTCTGTTTTTTAAACAATGTCTAATTGTTTAAAAGGGGTGAGATACAGTAATATGATTTACATTGTTTATAGTTTTTAAATTTATTTATTATATTCTACTTTTATAATATAATCTTGCTAATATTCTGTCTTTTAAACAATGTCTAATTAACCAATTATTCTAATGCCTTGGATTGGATTTATTGGATTTATATGCCGCCTTCTCCCAAAGGACTCAAGGCGGCGTACAACATTAAAAAACACATATCACAAAAGTTAAAAGGAAATTAGATAAGTGTTCTGACCCCCCTTCTCGTATACCAAAGAACTCCGAAACAAGGTATCTGCAAGATGTTTTATTTACACACAGTTCAAACCTTGGCAACAATCCAACACAGTCAACACCCTGGCAGCAACCCAGGCACAGATAACACCCTGGCAGCAATCCAGCCTGCTGAGGTATGACACAGATCCGAGAGCGTCTGCAACTCTAATGATAAGTTGATTCCTGCAAAACAACTTTCAGAAAGTCCCTCCTTAAATAGCCTTGAGAGGAGCCTGATTACAATCACCTGAATCCAATCATCTCTTGTAAATGCATAGCTGTTCTCTATGTCTATCAGCTCTCTGTTGCCTGGCATCCAGAAACCACTCCCTTGTCTCCTCCCCATTGCTCCAAGGCATGACGTCAGGAGCACACTCCCTTTGGCTTTCACCACTGCTCCATGCCTCAGGCGTCTCCTGGTGGCCAACCAGCCACTCTGATCCCTGCTCAGAGTCGGAACCCTGTCCAGGGTCCTCCACATCCTCCAGAGCCGACTCATAGGGACCCTCGCTGTCGGAGTCTGGTGGCAGCTCCAACGGCTCCTGCTGGGCCACAACAGATAAGTATCCAAAAACAAACCCAATTAATATAATAATAACATTTTAAAAATTAGAAAAAATTGACAGGCCAGGCCGGCTTGCTGGAAAACCCAACTTTTTAGGGCACGTCGGAAGGACCAGAGGTCGGGGTTTATGCGAAGCTCTGGGGGCAGCTTATTTTAGAGGGAAGGCACTCCCACAGAGAAGGCTCTCCCCCTGGGGGTCGCCAGCCGACACTGTCTGGCCGACGGCACCCTAAGGAGGCCAACCCTGTGGGATCGCACTGGACGGTGGGAGTCTACTGGTGGCAGTAGGTGGTCTCATAGGTACCCTGGGCCTAAGCCATGGAGCGCTTTAAAGGTCATAATTAGTACCTTGAATCGTACCCGGAAAACAACCGGCAACCAGTGCGGGCCGCCTAAAAGGGGTGTAACATGGGAGCACCTAGGTACCCCCATGATAACCCACGCAGCCACATTCTGGACCAGCTGAAGCCTCCGGATGCTCTTCAAGGGCAGCCCCATGTAGAGAGCATTGCAGTAGTCCAGGCGAGAAAGGATGAGGGCATGAGTGACTGTGCATAGAGCATCCCGATCCAGGAAGGGGTGCAACTGATGTACCAGGCGAACCTGGTAAAAGGCCCCCCTGGTCACAGCCGTCAGGTGTTCGTCTAAACTAAGCCGCATGTCCAGGAGGACTCCCAGATTGGAGGCCCTCTCTGAGGGGGCTAAAATTTCTCCCCCTATCATCAAAGATGGAACAAGATGCACAAATCGTGATGACGGAAACCACAGCCACTCAGTCTTGGAGGGATTGAGGTTGAGCCTGTTCCTACCCATCCAGATCCGCACAGCCTCCAGGCATCAGGACATCACGTCAAGGGCATCGTTTGGGTGGTTTGGGGTAGAGATGAAAAGTTGGGTATCATCAGCATATTGATGATACCGTACCCCAAAACCATGGATGATCTCGCCCAGCGGTTTCATATGTATGTTGAACAGGAGAGGTGAGAGAACCAACCCCTGGGGCACCCCACAAGTGACGCGCCTCAGAGTCGATCCCTGCCCTCCAGTCAACACGAACCACGACTGATCCGACAGGTAGGAGGAGAACCACCATAAAACGGTGCCCCCCACTCCCAACCCCCCGAGTCGTCACAGTAGGATACCATGGTCGATTGTATCGAAAGCTGCCAAGAGGTCTGATAGGACCAGGACAGAGGAGCAGCCCCTGTCCCAGGCCCGCCAGAGATTATCGACCAACACGACCAGTGCCGTCTCCGTGCTGTACCCGGGCCTGAAACCCGACTGAAACGGATGCAGGTAGACAGCTTCATCCAGGTACTGGGGAAGCTGACATGCTACAACACTCTCGACAACCTTTGCTACAAAGCGAAGGTTGGAGAACGGACAATAGTTGGCTAAAGAAGCTAGGGAAGGCTTCTTAAGGTGGGGCCTCACCACCGCCTCCTTCAAGGCGGTGGGAAAGAACCCCTCTCTCAATGAAGCATTGGTAATCGCCTGGAGCCAGCCTCGTGTCACCTCCCGGGAAGCTGAAACTAACCAAGAGGGACACAGGTCCAGCACACAAGTGGCAGCACTGAGTCGCCTCGTAATCCTGTCCATGCCCTCAGGGGTCACAGGGTCAAACTCATCGCAGATTGACTCCACAAGATTCATCCCCGTCGACTCGCCCGAATCTATCCAGTCAGAGTCCTGGCCTTCATGAGAACAAGATTGGATTTATTAAAATCTAATATTGTGGACTTGATCTGGCCCCAAATATAACACAGCATTCTTCATTGTGTAAAGTTTTTGAATGCAACTCAGAATCTGGTAAGTCCAATGAAACTCTGAAGATGAGGCTACTGATTATCAGCTTTTATTTTTGCAGAAAGCAAAAAACTGGATGACCATTTTGTCTCCCACCTTAACAGAGCAGGCAGAGAGAGAAAAACAGGCATGCGCCAAAAACTTTTCCAAACATCTTACAGCTCACACAGCTTGCACAGAACGTCATTGCTATAGAAACATAAATTGAAACACGTGAATTTCATGATTTTTCTCAGCACTCTGAAAACAATAGACTTCAGAAGGGAAAAGAAATACATTTTCTAGCGTATAACTCAGAGTGGAACAGGAGGTAAGGCTATGCATGCAATTGTTTGACAAAAAACAGACTTTTCCCTCATTTTTGGCCCCCACCACCTCCCAGGATCACTCTACCCCCCCCCCAAGACTATTCATGCTTTTTTTTTACAAAAATGGGCCCGTTTTCACAAAGTTTGCAGAGGAAAAACTTTTTTTTACCTTTCAGAAAGCTCTTTAACTGATTGTTGAGAATTAGATTGATCAAGTGTTGTACCAGCAGAAACAAAGTCTTAGGTCCTGCAGATTGTCAGCGTTTTCATTCTCCAGCACATGGATAAATACACTTGGAAACATCTACCTACCTACCTACCTACCTACTCTTTATCCCTATCTACCTACTGTATTTCTCTCTCCCTCTCTCCCCCCACTCCCTCTATCTACCTATGTACCTACCTACTCTCCCTCCCTCCCTCCCTACTGTATTTCTCTCTCTCCCTCTCTATCTACCTATGTAACTACCTACCTACTCTCTCTCTCTCCCTACATATCTACTGTATTTCTCTCTCTCCCCCTCTATCTACCTACGCAACTACCTACCTACTCTCTCTCTCTCTCCCTACATATCTACTGTATTTCTCTCTCTCCCCCTCTATCTACCTACGTAACTACCTACCTACTCTCTCTCTCTCTCCCTACATATCTACTGTATTTCTCTCTCTCCTCCTCCTCTATTTACCTACGTACCTACCTACCTACTCTTTCTCTCTCCCCCCTACCTATCTACTGTATTTCTCTCTCTTTCTCTTTCTGTCTATCCCTCTATCTACCTACCTATCTACTCTCTCTCTCTCTCTCTCCCTACCTACCTACTGTATTTTTCTCTCTCTCTCCCCCCTCTACCTACGTACCTACCTACCTACTCACTCTCTCCCTACCTATCTACTGTATTTCTCTCTCTCCATCTCTATCCCTTTATCTACCTACCTCTATCCCTCTACCTACCTACCTACCGACCGACCGACCGACTGACCGACCGACTCTCTCTCTCTACCTACCGACTCTCATTATAATCTCCTTCCTTTCCTTCTTTTTCCTTCCCTCTTCATTCTTTCTTCCCCTCTTTCCTTCTTTTTGCTTCCTTGCTCTCTTCCCCTCTTTCCTTCTTTTTCTTTGTCTTTCCTGTCCCTTCTTGGATGCTCCAATGCAAAAGGGGAAACATTCCTTGCCTTGTGATCAAATGACACTTTTGCTAGTAGTTTGTGGCCACTGAAAAGACTGAGAACAAACCAGGCTCCGTTTATTCCATGCTTGCATTTCATGGGGACAGACTACAAGACAGCAAAACTGTCAAAATGATGGCTCTGGTAGTTGATCAGAGCTCCTCTGTTTTTTATGTGGAACAGCTTTAGCAAAGGAAACTATTTTCCCCACTTGCTTTGCCCTGTTTACCCCACTGGAAAGAGCTGTTTGCAACCAGGGGTGGGTTGTTCCCAGTTCTAATCGGTATGGTAGAAGAGGTTCCTGAAATCTACCATACGTTTTAGAACCCCTTCGTCCTGTGGGACAGTACAAGAATGCCTGCCCCGACCCCCTCACTCGCTCCCAATGCCCGTTATGTCAACGCTCGCAGGGCGTAGCTTGCACGGCATGGCCGGCCTCCTAGGACCTCCCCAAACTCTACAAAGTGGTTTAAACAACAAAGGCAAGTGTGAGAGAGCACACTGTTCTGCAAATAATCTTACTAGCCTTTTGTGTGGTGCTTATGTGTAGTGGTGCTAGAAGTAGCACAAAAGAAATTATACTTACAGACTGCATTTTGCTGTAGATTGTGGGATGAATTTATTTTTTTAAGCAACAGTCCAGAACCTGTACATATTAATAAGTAGGAAATCTGTTGGACATCAAGCTTATTTTAAAAGGCAAATTATGTAGAACTCTTTTTAGTAGTCTGGATTATGGAAGAATTGCAGGAAAATATTAGATAAGACAGAAACAAGCTAAAATAGGGGTGGGGGTGGTGAATCAACTTCTTGTTTATTGCCCATGTTTTCTTACAAACTACTCTAACTGCTGCCTGGTTTTTTAGCAATAATGATTACATGGAATATGAGTATTAATATATAAAGCATGTGATATGGTTCCAGGATCAGAGCTAGTCTATATTTGAATGGCCTGAAGGTGTGTTAACATTCAAGGAAGCTAAAGCTGCAATCTAGGAAAGGCAGTTCTTGGCCCTCTAAGTACTTGGAAAATAGACCACCTGTGAACCATCTGTAAAACCACCCTGATTGCCATATAGAAGAAAGTATGAAATAGGCCTGTCTAAATCATTTGGTGGGATTTCAAAGCATTGGAAAGTTGTGGGAGTACTTTGGAACATCTGCTTCATTGACCAGATCTGGAGGAGTGCTCAGAGCCCTGTAAAATAACTTGCCTAGCTTTAGTACAAATACTAGGACTGAAAGGTACTTTGGATTCTGTTCCAAACAAAGTACGGAAAAGAATACAAGACTGTAAATATAGTACCCACCCACAACTCTTTAAAGTAGATATTTCATGAATCCAGGAAAAAGGTGCCGCTGCTTTAAAAAGTACCAAGTAGATACTGTGGGCTTTACATTCCTATATATTCAAAAACAGTGCATAGCCTTAACAAACATTATTATTGAATGAATTTAAGTTGTTGCCACTGCTTTGAAGTTAAATTCAGATGTATGGATCCCTCTTTCTTTTCTGAGTAATTTATAGCTCTATCTTGACTGGGAATGCTGACTTCGTCTTGGCCACTCCCTCCCGGTCACATGGCTGGCAAGCCACTCCCACAAAGCAGGCCACACCTACAGAAGACGTTCTAAAATTTTTTGAAATCCACCATTGTTAGCAACCCACAAGGAGGGGATACTTTCCTAAGAGCTCACAATTTGGGAATAACGGGGGGGGGGGGGGAAACCCTGTGCTTTCCACGCCCCATTTTGGCCCTGGAAAGCCTCCTGCACCAACCTGGAAGCAACCCCCCCTCAAAAAAAAACAACCCTGCAACTGTTTGAAGGCTGAAAGAAGCCTCCAACTGAGCCAGGAAGCACTGGGGGGGGGGGGGCATCCACACTCACTTCCAGCCCACCGGAGTTTTCCTGTGAGCGCCCCTCCCCCCACTGCATACTCACGCGTCCCCCCCCCCCCGGCCCTCCACAAAGGCCCAAAAACCAGCTGGCCGGCAGGAGGTGCACCTGCATGTGGATGCTAGTGGAGCTGGGCTGGGGTGGCTGGAGTGCCAGGAGAGGACGCTCTGCATGCCACAGGTTCCCCATCACGGCTCTCATCCTTTCAATTCCTTTTTCAGATCAATTATGTAAGAGCTTCAGAGGCTCTGGGTGATAAAAGTCGATTCCCCTTTTTCCACCATATGGTCCCCAAAGAAGGAATCCAGAACCCAGCAATTGTCCAGCTGCTCCTCCACTTCAGATGGACCCTGATTGGCCTCTTTGCTTCAGACACAGAGAATGGAGAGAATTTCATGAGGACTTTCCCTCCTGTGCTTATCAGGAATGGAATTTGTGTGGTTATATCACAACTGTTCTCAACAACTGGATATACTGCATACCTCAGGAATTCCCTCTCTAAGTGGAGACAAGTCAACGTCTTTGTTCACTTCATAGAACTTGAAAATATTTGGGACAGAATTCTTCCTTTCCATTTAACACTTATGCGTCTCCCAGAACCCATTGAGGGGAAAGTCTGGATCCTCACAAATTTTACATGGTACAGAATAAACAAGCGCAGACTTCTCAAATACATCCATAGTATTTGGAACTTTGGTTTTCTGCCAAAAGAAAGGCCAATGGATGATGCCTATGAACCCTATTTCTTTGTGGAAGAAAAGTTTCAAGATCATTATTTTCACTGTTCTCTTTCTAAGCACATCTTTTCTGTCAAAGGCCGCAGAAGATGCACCCAGAAAGCCCCACTGGAGACCCAGGGGAAAAGGGACAGAAGACAGACGCTAAATTACGACCAACCTTACAGTCTCATGAAGACTCTGGCCCAGGCCCTGAATGCTGCATATTCCTCCAGATCGAGGAGAAGAAGGAAGGAGGATGAAAAGATCTTGGGGTCTCCAAGGCTGCAGCCGTGGCAGGTATGGGGGTCCCGATATGGATCCATTAATCTTAGATCCTTTGGAGAAGGAGTCCAGAGGAGAAGGAGGGGAACCATCTCAACAGATCTGGCCAATTTAATTACTCAGGGAATTAATGGTTCCAAAGAGTAGATACCATGGCATTTTGATATTAAACAGTGCTAATTGGAATATGCTGTATTCTTTTTAAAATAAAATCCTGTATTTGTGGGTTTGTGATGAGCCTGGTGGAATTCCACCTTTCTTCCGTCCCCATTGCACGTGGGTCTGTGTGCAGCTGGACAGGCAGCTAAGCCCCCCTATTCTCCTCCAATGAAAGGGAGCCTGGCGTGGATCTGGATGCTTTATTGGGAGAAGAGGGCAGGTGAAACTGAGGAGATGCAAAGAGTGGAAATCAAATAGAAAGACGAGATAGGCAGCATTAACTAACAGCCAGCAAAGAAGCAGCTGGAACCTCTCCAGGGATGCTCTGTGTGAGGGACGGAGGCCGTCTCCGGATGACCAGGGGTCTCGGTCACAATGGCTGCTTCCGTCTTCTCCAAAGGCTGACAGAGTCTGGCTTCAAACCTTATAGTTACGCTTATCTGCCCCCGACCACTAGGTGGGGCTAGAGCAACAACAGCACAACAGTTACCGTATTTTTCAGAATATAAAACGCACCTTTTTCCCTCAAAAAAGAGGCTGAAAATCTGGGTGCGTCTTATACATCGAATACAGCATTTTTTGCCTCCTGAAGCCCCACCCCCTTCTCCAAAATGGCTGTGCATACCCTTATGGAGGCTTTCAGAGAGCTCCTGGGGGCTGGGGAGGGCAGTAATGAGCAAAATAGTGGACCATTTTTGCCCCCCCTCAACCGCCAGCAGCACTCTATAAGCATCCATAAGGCTATGCATGCAATTTTTTTGACAAAACACGGGCTTGTTTTTGCGAAAAACAGACCATTTTTTGCTCATTTTTGCCCCCTCCCACGGAGCACTCTGCAAGCCCCCCCCCCCCCGAGGCTAATCATGACTTTAAAAAAAGGGGGGGGTTCACAAAAACGGGCTGTTTTGGGGAGGCTTGCAGAGTGTAAAAACTTTTCCCCCCTCTGGGAAAGCTCTTTAACTGGTTGATGAGAATTACATTGATCAAGTGCTTTGCCAGCAGAAACAAAGTCTTAGGTGCTGCAGATTGTCAGCGATTTCCTTCTCCAGCACATGGATAAATACACCTGGAAACATTTACCTACCTACCTACCTACTCTCTCTCTCTCCCTCCCTCCCTACTGTATTTTTCTCTGTATCTCTTTTTATTTCTCTCTCTCTATCCCTCTACCTACCTACTGTATTTCTCTATCTCTATATCTCTCTCTATTTCTCTCTCTCTCTATCCCTTTATCTACCTCCCTTGCTCCATAACTACTCTCTCTCTCCCTATCTACCTACTGTATATCTCTCTCTCTTTCTCCCTCTACCTACCTACCTACCTACCTACCTACCTACCCTCCTACTGTATTTCTCTATCTCTATATCTCTCTCCATTTCTCTCTCTCTTTATCCCTTTATCTACCTCCCTCCCTAACTACTCTCTCTCCCTCTCTCCCTACCTACCTACTGTATTTCTCCCTCTTTCTCTCCCTCTACCTACCTACCTACTTTAAAAAAAAAAGCCTCTTCAAAACCTTGGTGCATCTTATACTCTGGTGCATCTTATACTCCGAAAAATACGGTACGTGTTGTGGCATGACAAACTTTGTAAATTAGGAGGAGACCCTGAGACTATCTAGCCCAACCCCACCTCTCTGCAGGAATCCCCAGTTCAAGCTTCTCTGACTGATGGCTGCTCAGTCTTTGCTCTCAGACGATCCATGAAGAGGAGACTGAACTTCTCTGCTTTACTGGCTCAGCTCTAAAACAGCTCATCCTTTTATCATATTTTTTTCCTCTCATTCAGTTAAAATCTCCTCTCTTGTAACTGAATTCATTTTTCCACGTCTGACAGTCTGGAGTAATAGTGAGCAGATCTTACACTCGTGTGTAACAGAGTCAGTTATTGGAAGAGGGTTGTATCCAGTGGTGGCATTCAAATCTTTTTACTACTGGTTCTGTGGGCATGGCTTGGTGGTCTTGTGACTGGGTGGGTGTGGCTTGGTGGTCTTGTGACTGGGTGGGTGTGGCTTGGTGGTCATGTGACTGGGTGGGCATAGCTTGGAGGTCATGTGATTGGGTGGGTGTGGCTTGGTGGTCATGTAACTGGGTGGGCATGGCTTGGTGGTCATGTGATTGGGTGGGTTTAGCCAATTTAACATCACTGACGTCTAGGGGTACCTTGCCTGGACTCTCCTTGCATCAACAAGATACAATTTCCCTGTCTATTTATTTACTACTAATGAACATCCAAAATACACAATTTAATCCTATGTATATATGCCATATGTGTACATACATATTATATAGTTTAGTGTGTGTATAGGCACAGAAAAAGATACATTATCTACTTTATACACTGTATGTGTATGTACACACACACACACACACACAGCTCTTCTAAAACTATACACATTTAACCTCACTTATTGTGTTTGGAAAAACACACCCAGAGTCCACTTTCTGCCACACATTTAACTTTAACTTCTGCACATTAGAACATTACACAGGCTTTAGATGTTCTTCCCTAGCCTGCACATGACTGTTAGAGCCAGGAGTTGTCATGGATTGAGTAAAATGTGGCAAAACGCACTTAACAACGCTCTTGCTTAGCAACCAAAATGTTGGGCTCAATTGTCATAAGTCAAGGACTGTCTCTGCCTTCCTCTGCACGGCAGCCTTGTCCTAGTAAACTCCTTCCCTTTTCTGGCAATTTTCCTCTCTCTTAGAGGCACCAAAATAATCCAGTGGATATAAGGTCTCCTGCTGGAGACCTGGGGGTTGGACTAGATGACCTCTGAGATCCCTTCCAATCCTAGATTGCTGTGCTGTTTCAAAGAGTCTTCTGGAGCCTTCCTTCCTCTCTTCTTTTTTCTCTTCCTCCCTCCCTCCATATATGAATATATACATCCATCCACCCATCTATATATTATTCACTTTCTTTTCCCTCCCTCCCTCTTCTTTCTTTCTTTCTTTCTTTCTTTCTTTCTTTCTTTCTTTCTTTCTTTCTTCTTTCTTTCTTCTTTCTTTCTTTACCTTTTATTTCTTTTTTCTTTTCTTTCTTGTTTCTCCCTTCTTTTTCTTTCTCTCCCTTTCACCCTTTTTTCTTTCTCTTTGTATCCCTTCCTTTCCTCCTTTCAAAGCTAGGAGATCCACCTGAAATAAAATCTCATTTGGATGAAACTGGCCATTACATTCTCTCTCTCTCTCTCTCTCTCTCTCTCTCTCTCTCTCTCTCTCTCCCTCCCTCCCTCCCTCCCTCCCTCCCTCCCTCCCTCTCCCTCCCTCCCTCCTTCCCTCCCTCTCTCCCTCTACCAACCATCTCTGTGCTTCGACTCATTGTTTGCTTTTAGCGGCAGGCCGATCGCCAAAGTACTTTCCAAGCATGCTCTGGGGATCCCTTTTACGTTCTGAGCATGCTCACCACGTTCGTGTATGAGCGGGAGAAAGTTGACAGCTGATTGGCTGCCGTCTGACAGCTCCTAGTATAAAAAGGGAGCTGTCAGATGGAAAGCCCAGCTGAGCCTGTTCTGGAGCCGGTTGCTCTCTGTTAGCTTGTTACTGTTCAGGAATAAACTTGTTAGCCTTTATTCCTGCCTCCGCCTCAGTTATTCGGCAACCACCCACCGTTCTTAGAACAGAACATTGGTGACGAGGATGGGATCGCCAAACTGAGAGATTGGAGTTCGCTGGTCACTACGAGCTGAAGTCACTATCTCAAATTGAGCTCTGTCACTCACGACAAGACATCGTGCTGGCTCCTGACAGGAATGGCCACCTTAGCGTTCGCGCCATTCAGCCCAAACTCTAAGACGTGGGAGTCCTACATAACCCTCTTCGAATGTTTTCTGGTTGCGCACAACTACACGGATTTGATGGACGAGAGGAAATGCACATTTTTCCTGTCAGTGTGCGCCTCCGACGTATTCAATACAGCAAGGGCCCTCACGGCTCCAGACCCCATCAAGGCGGTGCCATGGGATCTATTGATGGCAAAACTCAAGAGCCATTATGCCCCTACACCATCCAAAATAGCCCGCAGGCACGCGTTTCACTGCAGGAACCAAGCCGAGGGCGAGTCCATAAACCACTATGTGGCCGCCCTAAGAGCTGCAGCGCTCCATTGTGAGTTCAGAGACCTGGACGACTGGTCTGTGGCGTGAGGGATTTGAGGCTACAGCGGCGGCTTTTAGTGAAGACCGATCTGTCATTCCAATCAGCATTAGATGAAGCCCGCGCAGCCGAGCTAGCAGCATCCTCCCTGGCTTCAATTAAACAACCACACTCAGCGACCACCGCTGAGGTGTTTGAAACTGCCAGCATGGTGTCCGCCTTCCCAGAGGGTGGAAGCGAAGACTCCAACCCTAAGGAAGATGACATCAATCGCCTTAATGAGGCAACCAAACAGAGCTGGCCCAACGGCAGGGGCCCACCAAAATCTGCATGTGTGGGTTGCGGAGGCAACCATGAAAGAGCTGGATGCAGATTTAGGCAAGCCCTTTGCCAGTGGTGTGGTCATAGGGGCCACATTGCTAGAGTATGCCATGCCTCACAACCAATGAATGCCCCGGGGTTTCCGCCTGCCAGACTTTGGGGCCAAATAGGAGCGTTCGCAAAGCAGCCGAAGCCCAGAAATGAATGTCACGCAATCCTTCGCAGCGCAGCCAGTTCCGAATCTCTCAACTGGCAATCCTGCCACAGCATCAAGAAAAAAATCCAGCTGACAGTTCACATTGAGGGGGTGCCCTGCCAAATGGAGCTTGACACCGGCTCTGCTACATCAATAGTGTCCTGGAGCACTATTAAAAGACTGATGCCTCAACTTGCGAAGCGCCGCCTGCAGAAATGCAATCTGACCCTCAGAGACTATCAGGGGAACCTGATCCCTGTAATTGGCTCTGGCAAGTTTAAAGTCCAGTTTAAAGAATTCGAGGGCAGGTTGCCTCTCATTGTGGTTGAAGGAGCATTGCCGAGTCTCCTTGGCCTTGATTGGTTCAACTCCCTCGGCCTCCAAGTCAGCGGCATTCACAGCGTCCAAACCTCTGAGCTGGACACTTTGGTCAAAGAATTTCCCGCCGTATTTGACGGCCAGCTAGGCACCTACAAGGGCAGCCCAGTGTCCCTCAACATTGATCCCTCAGCGCCACCCATCCGCATGAAGCCTCGCCGCGTACCATTCGCCCTTAAGCCAAAAGTAGACGCGGAGCTAGACAAGCTCATCCATCAAGGGATCCTCGAGCCAGTAGACCACGCGTGATGGGAGACCCCCATCGTTATGCCTAGCAAGCCAGATGGCAGCATCAGAATATGCACTGACTACCATTGCTCTCTCAACCGCACTTTACCTTCCAATGCTTATCCTGTTCCTGTTGTCCACCACCTCCTGCACACACTGGGTGAAGGCTCCATTTTTGCAAAGCTAGACCTTGCCGAGGCGTACCAGCAACTACTAGTCGACGATGAGGCAGCAGAAGCCCAGACGAACAACCCGCACCGCGGCGCCTTCAAATGCCGCCGTTTACAGTTTGGGGTAAGCATTGCCCCAGGCTTATTCCAAAGCTTGATGGAGCGGCTGCTCCACGGCCTCAAACGTGTCGTCCCCTATTTTGATGACGTCCTTGTGTCCGCATCCAGCCGTTCCAAACTTATGGCCAGACTTCGGAAAGTCCTGCAGCGGTTCCAGGAAGCCGGGCTAAAGATCAAGCAAGAGAAGTGCCAAGTCGCTGTACCCCAGGTTGATTTCCTGGGGTACCTCGTGGACGCTGCGGGCCTGCATCCGACTACAGTCAAGACCAAGGCCATCCTAGACGCTCCCACTCCAGCCAACAGAACAGAACTCCAAGCCTTCCTTGGCCTACTCAATTTATATGCTCTCTTCCTGCCCCACAAAGCCTCTGTGGCTGAACCTCTGCACCACCTCCTCGACAAAAACACTCCGTGGGTCTGGGGCCGCAGAGAAACCACTGCCTTTAAAGCCGTGAAACAACTGCTGGTGTCCACCGCTGTCCTCACCCAATACAATGAACATTTGCCTCTCCTTCTAGCCTGCGACGCTTCACAATACGGGGTTGGGGCGGTCCTCTGCCACCAACTGCCAAATGGTAATGAAGTGCCTGTGGCATTTTTCTCACGGACCTTGTCTCCAGCCAAGAGAAACTACGCACAAATTGACAAGGAAGCTTTGGCCATTGTGGCCGGTGTCAAACGCTTCCACCATTTTATCTACAGCCGCAGGTACCAGATCGTCACTGACCACAAGCCACTACTTGGGCTGCTGGCTGGGGACAAGCAAGCTCCTCAAGTGCTCTCCCCTCGCATGACCCGATGGACAGTTTTTCTCGCCGCATACGACTACACCCTCCTGCACCGCCCAGGGAAGCAGATCACCCATGCAGATGCACTCAGTAGATGCCCGCTGCCAGATGTCCTAGAAGACCCAGCACCAGCCTCTTCAGTCCTCCTACTAGACGACCTTAACCTGCTGGTCACTGCTGCTGACATCGCCTGGCACACCGCAAAGGACAAGGTAATCTCCCCTGTCTTAGATTGGGTGAAACGGGGGTGGCCTCGGGTCACCATAGGACCTGAATTCCTTCCCTATAAAACACGCTTGCAGGAGGTCTCTGCTCAGAGCGGCTGCCTGTTATGGGGCCACTGGGTCATAGTCCCTCCACCCCTTAGGGCTGCTGTCTTAACCATACTGCACTGCGGGCATCCAAGAATCGTCTGCATGAAGGCAGTAGCACGCAGTTACCTTTGGTGGCCCAAGTTAGACGAGGACATAGCCACCCATGTCTCAGGGTGCCCACAATGCCAAGGTTCCCACGCCTTGGGAGTGGGAACGCCCTAGCTCGCCCTGGTCCCGCATCCATGTGGATTTTGCAGGGCCCCTACAAGGACAGGTCTTCCTGATCATGGTGGATGCATTCTCCAAATGGTTGGAAATTGTCAGAATGCCTTCCACCACCTCCAACGCTCTCATTGGGGCCCTGAGGCAGCTTTTCGCCACTCACGGACTTCCGGACGTTCTGGTGTCCGACAATGGCCCTCAGCTGACGTCCGCCACCTTTGAGGGGTTCCTAGCTACAATTGGGGGTTCAACACGCCTTGACATCCCTGTTCCACCCAGCCAACAATGGCCTGGCGGAACATATGGTGCACTCCTCCAAAGAGGCCCTCATAAAGATGGGTCCAGCTGACTGGCAAGAACGCATAGATGCCTTCTTGTTGGCCCATCACACCACGCCCTGCCCAACCACTAACCTCAGCCTGGCAGAATTATTGATGGGGAGGTGCCTTAGGACGTCCCTAGACCGGTTGCACCCTAATTACTCCATGGTCAAGTCCCTGGACTCCACTGGGGGAGCCCGGCCCTTTGCCCCAGGGGAAGCTGTATATGTTAGGAATTACAATGGCCATCCATTGTGGCTGCCGCGCGTTGTAGCTGACAAGACCGGGCCCTGTTCTTACAGGGTGAACTTGGATGATGGCCGAGAGTGGAAGCGCCATCACGACCAGATGCGGGCCAGGCAAGGCCAACCAATGCACCAGCATGACCATGCCACACAGGAAGCCGAGAACGAGGGTGCACGCACGGGCCTCGCAGACGAGCCTGCAACCAACCCCGAGTTGCAAAACGGCAACTTACCTGGGGAGCCAGTCCAGCCCCTGCTGTTCCCGGGTCCAACGCTGCCATCATCATGCGAGTCAGGGTCCTCGGAAAGTTGACCATCCACCCCAGAAGTCGACATCGAGCTGCGACGTTCAGGCTGGGCTACGCAGCACCGGGCCTACTTACAAGACTACGCTTACGCGAACGTGGTGGGAAGGAGTTTTCTGAGCATGCTCACCACATTTGTGTATGAGCGGAAGAAAGTTGACAGCTGATTGGCTGCCGTCTGACAGCTCCTAGTATAAAAAGGGAGCTGTCAGACGGAAAGCCCAGCTGAGCCTGCTCTGGAGCCGGTTGCTCTCTGTTAGCTTGTTACTGTTCAGGAATACACTTGTTAGCCTTTATTCCTGCCTCCGCCTCAGTTATTCGGCAACCACCCACCGTTCTTAGAACAGAAAAATCCCCCTCCCCCCAAAAAACACCAGGTTGCTTCTGGAGGGGGCAGGCAGATGGGCAGCATTCCCCCCTCCCTGGGCGCCTGCAGCCTCGGAGCCTGCAGCAACTCCTGGCCCCTGCACAGCAAAGGCAATGAACAACTTCTCACTCACCAGAAGATTTTCTTTAGTGTGGAAGGGCCCAGAGTTGCTCCAAGGCTGCAGGCCCCCAGGGAAGGGGGGGGGAATGCTGTCCGTCTTCCCTCTCCCAAAGCAACCTCGGAGGTTTCAGCTCCTCTGCAGAGGCATTTTTTTAAAGAAAACCCCCCAAAAGCCACAAGATCCGGAGCTGCCAGTCTCCAGTAAGATGTGCATCGTGTGGCCTGGCCCAACCCATCCCCTGCCCCACCCGCCACCCCCAAATTGCACCTCATTGTGAGCGTCTCTCAGCCATTGTGTGCAGGGAAAAACCTTGCACAGTAAAGAAAAACGTCCCAAGAGTTCGAGAAATTGTTAATTACCTCACACTCACGAGAAGGTTTTCTTTACTGTGCAAGGTTTTTCCCTGCACACAACGGCTGAGAGACGCATGCAGTGGGATGCAATTTGGGCCCACCCCTCACCCCAAGGCAAGGCCCATCAACTCAATAAGACTCAATAAGCCAGGGGTTTCTCCTCGACCAGCTCCACCGAAGATCCCCTTCATCCTTTTTGAGTCGGTCCACTTTGCCGCCTGGTGAACTGTCAGGGGAAAAAACACCCTGGAGAAAAATGAGATCAATGGACCGGGCTGATTCCCTTCAGCATATCATTTGAGATATTAAGAAAAATAAAAGTCTTTGAGAAGTATATTCTAATTAATAAACAAACTTTAATAATAAAATAATAAAAGTAAATAAAACAGAAAGTTAACTAATTGTTACATTTTGATAATAAATGTTCCGCCTGCCAACTTGGCAGCCAGACAAAGAAAAAAAGGAATGCTCTGGAATGTGTGAAGCATGCGCAATAAATCACTTTCAGATAACTTTGTTTTATGACCTGCGCAATAAAGCTTTCTTAGTTTAACTCTTGAGTGTCAATTCAGTCAGTTCATGCCTAGCAAACTTTTTAACATCGTGACACCCCTTCTTTTGCTAGTCTGGGCTGACGTCATCAAATCATCAATTAAGGCACATCTTCTTTCGCAGATACTCGTGTTGATTTGCGGCGAGTGGTTTGTTAAGCATGTCTGCAATCTGATCATGTGTAGAAACATATTGCAATTTAACAAAACCTTGCTTAACTAATTGCTTTGTGTTTTGATAACGAATGTCAATGTGTCTGGACCTAGAACCTGTGAAATGTGACTCAGAAATATAAACAACAGATACATTATCTTCCATCACGGTGATTGGTCGAATCGGACGTGTCCAGATATCTGTGATCAAAGCATCAAACCACGTTAGAGAATTACAAGCATCTGAAACACAAGCATATTCAGCTTCAGTAGATGAACATGAAACAAAACTCTGTTTTCTCACTTGCCAATAAACAGGACAACCATTCAGGAACATCATGTAACCAGAAGTGCTTTTGCGTGACTTCTTGTCACTCGCCCAGTCGGCGTCAGCAAAACAAATTAACTGTGGATGATCAGTGTGTGTTGGTTCTAACAATAACTTCATGTGTTTAGTGTGTTTCAGGTATTTCAACAACTTCTTAATGCATGACCAATGAAATTGTGTTGCCTTACCTACGTGTCGTGATAAAAGATTAACACTAAGTGCGATGTCAGGTCTGGTCCAACTACTGATGTATAATAGTGAACCAATGACTGAACGATAAAATGTTTGGTCCTCGAACTCAGGACTTGGTTCATGTGTTAAGTTGTGAAAATCTGTTTGCATGGGTGTCTTTGTTGTGCTAGCATCTTTCATGTTGCAATGATGCAGAATGTGGTCAATTTTCTCCTCTTGTGAAAGACTAAACCCCTTCTGTGTCTTTTCAATTTGAACCCCTAAATAAGTGCTAATGTGTCCTAAAGATTTCAGTGTGAAGTATCTCTGCAAACTTTTGGCAAAAATCTCACTCATTTTCTTATTTGGACCAATATAAACAATATCATCAACATAAACAAGAATTATCTCATATGCATTGTTAGATCTTTTTGTGAACACGCATTCATCAGTTTCGGACTTAATAAAGCCCATTGAATGTAGTTTGTCAGTAAGACATAAGTACCACATTAAACCTGACTGTTTCAGACCATAAAGACTTTTGTTCAGGAACCAGGTATCCCCTTCTTGCTTTCGGAATCCTGGAGGGCTTCTCACGTAGATCTCTTCATCTAGGTCTGCATGTAGATAAGCTGTGTCCACATCAAATTGGAAAACTTCTAAACCAAGAATAGTTGCAGTGGTTAAAGCAATTTTTACACTTTCAGTTCTGACTGTTGGTGAGTAAGTGTTTGTGTAGTCCTCAGGATAACGTTGAGCGAAACCCTGAGCTACCAGTCTGGCTTTGTATAAAGACTCACCATTCGGTTTCTTCTTGATTCTGTAGACTCATCGAGTGCCAATGACTTTCTTGTTTGCTGGAGGTTTTGCAGGTGTGAATACATTAAGTTTCTTTAAACTGTCCATTTCATCCTGCATTGCATCATACCATTTGTCTTGTTCTGAATCAGGAAGCTGTTTGATTTGTGTGAATGTCTCTGGAGGAAGAGTAATGTTGCAAATCAAAGGTAATAGTGACTTTGTCAGTTGCCATGAATAATGTTGTGGAGGGATTCCTTTTGTGGCCCTCTTGGAACGTCTAGGAGCATCAGTCCAGTCTTCTTCTTCTTCTTCATCATCATCCTCGTCCTCACGTTCGTCGCTAGCATCAGCATCCGCGGCTTGCGAAGACGGAACATCAGGTTGTGAAGAACTGGTAGAAGGAACATCTGCCTGCGAATTGTCATCAGGCTGCGTGGCATCTGGAACACCATCTCTAGGAAAATAAACTTCAGGATCATTGGAATGAATGCTGGACCCATCAATATCTTCCTCAAAATTAGCAGATTGTGAAATGACAATCACATGTTTAGTATCAATGAATTTGAACCATTTTGAATTATCATCAATACCCATAAATCTCAGTCTCTTTGCTACTGTACCTCCCTTTCTTCTTTGACTTAAGGGAGTGTTCACCATAGCATATGAACCAAAAATGTGGAGGTTCTTGAGATCAGGCTTGTAGCCATACAGCATGTAGAAAGGAGTTTGATTGATTACACTGCTCCAAGTACGGTTGACAATGTAATTTGCATACTTGATTGCTTCACCCCAGTATGTGTTACTGAGATTGGCATCATCTAGAAGACAACGCATCATGGTTTGTAGAACCCCTTGTCTTCTTTCTACGACTCCGTTATGAGCCGGTGTATATGGAGCGGATGTCTGATGAAGAATTCCATTCTTACGCTTCCAGTCCTGGAAACGCTGAGACATGAATTCTGCACCACGGTCACTCTGGATTCTGGCGATGCGAACTTGGTATTGTGTAGAAACAAAAGCTGCAAAGTCTTTAAAGATCTGAAAGGTCTCAGATTTCTCTCTCATAGGATATACAAATCCATATCTAGAATGATTATCTACTATTGTTAAAAAATACTTTCTGCCACCGATTGTTGGTGGGAAAGGACCCACTATGTCAGTGTGTACCAAATCAAAAATGCGTGTTGACCGGCGTGTAGCGTGTTTTGGAATTGCAGCCGCCTTGGATTTAGCCTTTTTGAAAACCGCACAATCCAAAAACACCTTACACCCCTTTAGATCCAAACCTTTTGCGAACTCCGGCATCTTTCTAAGAACATGGAAACTGGCATGTCCCAATCTTCTGTGCCACTTGTGAATACACCTGGAATGCAAAGGTTTACCAGTTAATGAATTCTCAACATTAACAGTTTCATGAGGACCCTCAGGCTTGCTCTGAGCAATCTGTTTCTGTTTTCTCTGTTTGTTGGCTTTAGGAGCCTTTGGCACAGTAACGTTTTCTCTCTCTGGGGCAACTCTCTCTGGGTCTGCGTTGTGCCTTTTTGGAGTTTGCATACTTGCCTGTGCTTGCCCTTTAGGCTTTGGTTTTAAGTAATAAACACCACCAATCAGCATGGTTTCAGCAACAATATCTCCATCTTTAACTAAGTAACTTGCTTTTTCGAGGTGGTGAACCTGGAACTTTAAATCTCTAGACAAGTGACTTTGACTAAGCAAATTACTGGTTGCTGAAGGTATGTAATAAACATCAGGGATGTGTGTATCGAGCTCTTCAATGTAAACAGTTCCTTTTCCCATAACCTTGCAAGTGTGGTTGGTGAAGGAATACAGTTCTCGATACTCGGGCTCTGGCTCGCCCATCTGTGTGAAAAGTTCCCTTCTGTGGGTAACGTGCACAGCTGCTCCACTGTCTAAAGTCCACAAAAGACGTCTGTCGAACTTTGGATCAGGTTGTGGAACGTTGGTTATGGCCAGTGTTACAAGTGGAGCTTGTGGATCACGCCTTGGATCACGACGACCTTGTCTTCCGCCTCTACCTCTGCCTCTGGAGTCTGTTCCTCTGGGCTGGTACGTGGCGGGAGCTGGAACTCGTTGGGGACAATCCCGGGTATCATGTCCCACACGGTTGCAGGTGTAGCATTTTGGCATCCTTGGAGCATAGCCTCTTCCTCGGAAGGGACGTCTAGCTGGAGCCTTCGATGCTGGAGGTCGTTGCAGATGTGGTGTAGCTAACTTGATAGCTTCCTCTTCCACTAAAAGTCTGCAAACGTGGTTAACTGTGCGTTGAGCAATAGGCACGTAGTTAATCTTTGCAACAGCATCTTTCCATTCATAATTCAATGAGTTAATGATGATGCTAATCATTTGGATATCATCGATTACATGGCCATTTTGTCTCAATTCACTTCTCATTCTCTTCAGTTTGGTCAAATGTCCACCAATTCGTTCACCAGGTTTCAACTTCGAACCATGGAACTCAGACATGAGCAAACATGAAGATTCAATTGAAACGGGCCTGTAGCAATCTTCCAAAATAGCCCAAATTTGTTGGGCAGTTGCATCAGGCGGAAAGATACCCTGGATCTCAATTTCCATTGACATGAGCAAAGTCGTGATTGCTCTGTTTTCCAGGTCTCTCATCGCAGGTGTCCACGGCGGAGGAGGAGGATTAAAAATCATGCAATGTGTGCCTTCTCTTCGAAGCAAGAGCGCAATTTCACTGACCCAGGCTTTATAATTCTCTCCTGACTCCTTTAATTTGGACTCACCAGTCAAGGGAGTGACTGGAAGTACCTGCTGAGGAATATGCATCGGAACAATTTGTTGAACTGGTTGCAAAGCTGGTTGTTGAACCAGGGGATGCTGGGATTGCATCATTGGCCTTTGCGTGGCAACATCAAATTGACTTCCTTGTATTCGCCTTTGACTTTGACTTTTTCCATCTAGGGAGGATTCAGCACCACCAGGGGGTGTTGAAGACTTAACCTTTGGAGGCAAAGCTTTGGCTTCTAAAGGACTCATAGCTAAATCTTTAAAACTTTCATGTAGCTGTTTCATCTTTTGCTCTAATAATTTTTCTCCGCCAGCAGATGGCAGTGCAGCCTCGCTTTTTGGCTGCCTCACCTTTCTATACGTGGGCGGAAGTTCAGTTGACTCAAAGGGATCACGTGACCTTGGTGACGTGTACATGTCTCTTTGTTCTGATTCACCTAAGAACTCCTCTTTGGGGTGTGTCTTAGGCTGTTGTTTTAAAGAAAAGATGGTGTCCTCAGACATTTTGGGAGTGGGGGAGCCCCTCCTACTTTGCTTTATTTCGTTAAAGCACTCTCTCGACTCCCTAGCATATTTTTCAAACAGCTCTAATTGATAAAGATAGCTTTGCATTTCTTCCTCATCATCTGGGGAGGATTCATAAAATTTGCTTTCTGCGTGGGAGGATTTTTTCTCTGCCGGCAGTTGCCATTCATCAAGTGTTTGATAATCTCCGAGGGTCTGGGAATGGAGTGGCTTTGGCAAAGTGGGAAGTTTTGGCTTGGCCCCCCAAAATTCATAATCTCCTGGAGATATTTTAGAAGGAGGAACCACTGACCTCTTTTCGTAGATCTCGCCTTTTGTAGCTCCTTCCCCCACATCTGGCTCAGCACCTGAAGGAATTTGTTCCTGAAATACGTTTGAAGGTTCTTGTTTCTCTGTGTCTGAGGAAGCCTCCTTGTCAGAAGAAACGGAACCATCTGTGCTTGTTCCATTTTTCTTCTTCTGTTTCTTTTTCTCCGACATTGCTAATTAGCGTAGTCGGTTATCTTAAGATAGCACGAAGGGAAAATACAGCCATAAATTGTAGCCATCTCAGCTTGTATCATCGACCAACCTCTGCATACCAAGTTGTCAGGGGAAAAAACACTCTGGAGAAAAATGAGATCAATGGACCGGGCTGATTCCCTTCAGCATATCATTTGAGATATTAAGAAAAATAAAAGTCTTTGAGAAGTATATTCTAATTAATAAACAAACTTTAATAATAAAATAATAAAAGTAATTAAAACAGAAAGTTAAGTAATTGTCACATTTTGATAATAAATGTTCCGCCTGCCAACTTGGCAGCCGGACAAAGAAAAAAAGGAATGCTCTGGAATGTGTGAAGCATGCGCAATAAATCACTTTCAGATAACTTTGTTTTATGACCTGCGCAATAAAGCTTTCTTAGTTTAACTCTTGAGTGTCAATTCAGTCAGTTCATGCCTAGCAAACTTTTTAACATCGTGACAGCCCTTCTTTTGCTAGTCTGGGCTGACGTCATCAAATCATCCATTAAGGCACATCTTCTTTCGCAGAGCCAAACCGCTCCTGCCAAGTGCCACCCCCCAACTCCCCGTGTCCGACCATTAAGCCAACTGATGGTTATGCAACCGGAGCCAACTGGACGCAAAGCTGGGTTGACAATGAGCCTCTGAGGTCTCCCTCCTGCCTGCTTGCCCAGCGCTTGCTCAGCTGCCCCCTCAGATCCCCAGGCTGGACGCAGCCACTCACCGGCGACTGGAAAGCAAGGTCATCCACTGCCTTCTTGTCCAGCATTTGCTCAGAGACCTCCTACCCTCCCGCTCACACACACACCCCAGCCTCCCCCACAACATCCCCCATGCCTGGGCACAGACATTCACCGGTTCTTTCTTCTTCTGTTTCCAAACTAAGCCCCGGTTGGTTGGTTGGTTGGTTGGTTGGTTGGTTGGTTGGTTAAAGTGCGCTTGGATCCGAAAGCTCCATCACTGGAGACTTTTAAAAGGGATAACTTTTCGGCTGCCAGCTGGCAAAGAAAGCTCTCAGCCATGACCAGCGCTGCTGTGGCTCCCGCAGGCTGGGTGGACAAAGGAGCAAGTGGAGGCTGCGGCCTCAGTCTGGCACGAGCTGAGGGCCTGGTCTGGGGAGGTGGGGAGTGGCTCACCCAGGCAGCTACTGCAACAGTAGGGCTGGCCAGGTCCCACCCCGTGTGTTGCACCCCCCTCCCAGCTTTCGCCCATGCCTCCATGCCGTTTTTGGGTGTGCAACACGCGGGAGATCCTAGCTGCAGTTTACTCATGAGGAACATTGGCCGGGAGAGGCAGGGAGAAAGGCCAATGGGGCTCACGAGTAAACTGAGGTTCCTAAGTGGGATCGAGCCAGGGGTGGGTTCTGGCTACCAATACTGCCGGTTGCTCTGTGCATGCCCAGAAGCCAAAAGCAATATGGCCGAGAGAACCAGTTCAGGGGTGTGGCCACCCTGGGTCGCTGCCGGTTCCAGCAACCCAGGCCACCAGGTTAATACCGTTTCAGCCAAACTGGTCCTAACAGGTAGGAACCCACCTCTGATCTGGAGTTGTTTTCCATCAGGATTACAAGGGAGAAGGTTAGCCTGACAGATTTCTTCTTGATCAACCCATGATTTCTGGGAATCAATCTGTTATTTTCAAAGAGTTTATGAATAATCTTTTTTTTCTCTGTTCATTTTATTTGTTATCTGCTCTGAAATGTTCCCTATAATTGACCAACCGTGTCTATTATATTTTCTCTATAGTTTGATAAATTTTTCTAAAACTTTTTGATTCACTTATGAAGATTATGGTAGTATTTGTATCCTATTTAACCATATTTGGAGATGAGACAATTGTAGAAGAAAGATTCAATGTGGGATAAGAAACAAAGTTTTCTGTTTTTCAAATTCCTGGATGTTCCCATTCTAGTTTCATCCCTTTCTGGAGAAGAATGAATTTTGGAATATTTCTCAGAGAAACCTGTACTTGGATCAAAATGGAGAGATAACAGCAGATCTGTGCATTTGGGGCTTCTTGGTTCTCCCCAAAGAGGATGTCAAGGAAGAGAGACTGGCGCTTTTTCAAAAACAGAGACTTTCTATCAGACAAGATGCTCTTTCAAGGCTAAAGTTGCTCAATAAGGTGGGATAAATTTTGGTGTTTTTTCTCTGATTTCCAAAGCCTGGGGTCCCATTTCAAGTGGGCAAAGCCTATAGTCTCCAGGGTGGTTGGCCTCCCATGGCAGTTGGTGTCATCTAATGGAAGTTCTTCAACAGACAGGACCTAAGTGGAGGGGCTTTGCCATGTTTTATGGAAACCTTTCAAGATCTTACTGGTCAGAGGTTTCTTTCTTCATCACAGTTTTATTCTATCTTTAAACAATCTAATGGAATAAAAGTTTCCTAAAATTTTTATAGTAAACTTTTTCTCAGTTTTAATATGAATATATCATCATACTTAAATCTTTTTTTCAAATACATCCCTCTAGACTATTAAGTAGAAAAGTACCTTATTGCAATGTTAAATTCCAAAAGGAAAAGAAAGGAACTAAATGAAGAATCTGCCAGTTGTTATACCTCCTGCATCTGTTTAGAAGTAGTCAGAGGTTTCATATTTACCTCAGTGAAGACCAGAGGCTACTTGTTTCCATTCATTTCTACCTCCATTTTCCATGGACAGAGAGTCCTAACATCTTTTCTTTGGCATTCCTTGTTCTTCGGCTCAGTCTCTGCCTCAGTCCAAATGTGTGGAAAGTTGTCATCCTGGATTTGTCAAGAGGGCTCGAGAAGGAGAGCCAGTTTGCTGCTATGACTGCGTTCCTTGTCCGGAGGGGACCTTCTCCACTCAGGAAGGTGGGTGAGACTGGAGAAAAGGAAGGGGAACTGATTCATTACATACAGCAAATAATAAAGTTTGGTTCTGAACATCACACAGGAAATTATTCGGGTCCCAATTCTTCTCTCACTTTCATAGACGATTAAACAAAAATTTATTTTAAAAAAAGTCTTATACTTCTTACCGTCTTTCACTAGAGGTACTAATAAATGTGTCCTAGACAATATCTACTGGTATCACTTGTTGTCCAAATAAGGTATTTCCTGAAAGGTAAAAGGAGAGAATAGTAAGGGAATATGGTTTTTCTCTCAGATGCAGGAAAATGCACCAAGTGTCCGGATGACAAATATCCAAATGAGGACAGAATCCAATGTATCCCCAAAGTTATAACCTTCCTGTCTTATGAAGAACATCTGGGCATCATCCTAGTCTCTCTTGCCCTACTCTTGTTCCTAACTACAGGCCTTGTTTTAATCATCTTCACTAAATACCAAGAAACTCCCATTGTCAAAGCCAACAATCGGGATCTCTCCTACATCCTCCTGGTCTCCCTCCTGCTTTGCTTCTTGTCTTCTTCTCTCTTCATTGGTCAACCAAGGAAAGCCACCTGCCTTCTCCGACAAACAGTCTTCAGCATCATCTTCTCAGTTGCCATTTCTTCTCTCTTGGCCAAAACCATCACGGTGGTGCTGGCCTTCCTGGCCACAAAACCAGGAAACCGAGTGAAGAGATGGCTGGGGAAGAGCTTGGCCAACTCCATCATCCTGTCTTCTTCTGCAATCCAAATTATCATCTGCTCCATCTGGCTGGGAGTTTCTCCCCCCTTCCCTGACTCTGACCTCCACTCCCAGCATGGAGAGATCATCCTGCAATGCAACGAAGGGGTTGTTGTCATGTTCTACGTCACCCTCAGCTATATGGGCTTCCTGGCTGCCGTCTGCTTCACGGTGGCTTTCCTGGCCAGGAATCTGCCTGGGGCCTTCAACGAAGCCAAGCTGATCACCTTCAGCATGCTGGTCTTCTGCAGTGTCTGGGTGACTTTTGTGCCCACCTACCTGAGCACCAAAGGGAAATACATGGTGGCTGTTCAGGTCTTCTCCATCCTGGCCTCCAGTGCTGGTCTGCTGGGCTGCATCTTCATCCCCAAGTGCTACATTATCCTTCTGAGGCCAGACCTGAACACAAAGGAGCAGCTTACGGCCAGAATAAATGAAAAAACATGAGATATAACACCATTATGATATTGGAAGAATTGTTAACGTTTATTTTATTTGAAAGGAGATATTCTTTCCATTTAGATAGTATGCAGGAGTCAAAGAAAATATTTATATGTTTCAAAATAGGAAATTATTGAATTGTTCTAGCTCCCTTCCCTTTCAACTTAATGAACCTTGTTGAAAGTCATTCAGAGGAATTTGTTGTTCAGCAACAGCTACTGAATTTGACACCTTTAAAAATAATTCAGGCACTTGTTCCTGCAGCTAATAGTGTGTGTGAGAGAGAGTGTGAGAAAGAGGTGGGGGGAGGGAGGGAGGGGGATAGAGAGAGAGAGCAGGAAAAGAGTTCAGGAGGAAGCTGTGGGAACCAAGAACCAGCATAGATGGCTGATCCTCTCCCTGAGAATGCCAGAATGATGTGAAATGCCATGTTTGACTGGCTGTCAGCTGGGGAGGGAAATCGAATATATAATTCTTTCTTGATTTCCTGATAAAACCTCCTTTGCAGAAAGTGTTCAGCAGAGCAGCTGTCTGGGATTTCAGTTTGGGATTGTTTTTATTTTGGTAGGAACTTCACACCAAAATAATAAAAACAAAGTAAATAAAAAAATGGGTAAAATTTCCACTGTATTTTTTTCTTTGATCAACCAGAGAATTAAAATAGTGGTTTTCACACCCTTTAATTTCCCACTGTACAATTTCTACCTAAAGCATTTTCTCTGCTCCTCTTTCAAGCTTGTCTTGTCTGTGAAGGGCTGGATAAGATGCCCAGAGAAAGGGGACCTTGAGACTCTCCCCAGGAGGAGGTTGGAGGGATCCTGTCTAAAGGCAGCCGCATCATTGACCAGGTCACAAACCTCCAATGCTGCATAATATCCATCCAGGTCCAAGAAGGGGCTGAATTAGGGGGTGGGGGACTTTGAGGTTTCTAGGACGAGGCACCCATGGAAGCTCTTCTGCTCCCCATCACACAGATTGCTGATCAGTTGGTAATCAATGTTTAGGTCTATGAATGGCTCCTAATTGGGAATAGGATCCCTTTGCAATTTCATTTTAAGGAGGTAAGAAAAGATCTGATGGACCAGAAGAAGGTCAGTCTAAGATTCACAGGGACCACACAGAAGTCTCTGGTTCTCCCACAAGCAGAAGGCGGCAGAAACTTATGGCTTTGCTCAACATGGAACAGACATTTTTGCACAATTTCACTTTCTTCCATCACACACCACAATATTGGACACTGGGACATCTCACACTCTAGGAATCCCCAATTCTGGTATCCCAAATTAATCTGAGAAAATATTTCCAACTTTCACAGCACCATTCAATAAGAACTAAGGTGGGGCTGGAACTCAGGAGTCTCCTGGTGATTGGCCCAAAGTCCCCCAGGAAGTTTTCATGCCTAAGGGAGGATTAGAACTTGAGTCCCCTGGTGATTGGTTCCAAGTCGCCCCTTTGGCTTTTATTTGAAGGTAAATAAATGTAAAAACATGACATATAACACCATTATGATATTGGAAGAATTGTTAATGTTTCTTTTATTTGAAAGGAGATATTCTTTCCACTTAGATAGTAGGCACGAGCCAAAGAAAAGCAAATCTACTTGTTTCAGAATTGGAAATGATTGAATGGCTGTACTTCTTGTATCTCCCTATTCAACCCAATAAATCTTGCTAAAGAGAACTCTGTGGAAGTCATTCAGAGGAATGTAATATTCAGCAACTACCAATGAACCAGACACCTTATGAAAAAGAATTGAGGCACTTGTTTCTACTGACAGAAACTAAAAGTTCGTATATGTGAGAGAGAGAGAGTAAGATCCTAAGGTCAGATGAGAGCTGTAGGAGCCCTGCTCTAACCGTGTTGTTGGATCATCTCCATGAGAAGCCTTGGAATGGCAGAATGACCTGGAATGCAGGGATTGACCTGCTCTCCATCACTATTATGTCCTTGTTTCTTGATCTCCTGATAAAAACCCTTTCACAGAAAGCATCGACCGGAACAGCTGTCTGAGATTTCACTTGGGGGTTGTTATTATTTAAGTATCTACCTTTTAGAAATCCCCAATGAATATAGCAACAACTAACACTATTCCGGCCCTTTAATTTCCCACTCTATAATTTGTCCATAAAGCCTTTCCCTGCGTTCAATGCCACCTATTCATCCAGGTCAAGAAGGGGAGGGGGAGTAATGGGGATGGGGGGTGGGCACATCCAGGCTTCTAGCAAGAGGCACCCATGGAAAGTCTTCTGCTTTCCAACCACAGAGATTGTGGGTGGATCAGGAGTCAGCCTGAGGTTTCAGAATGGCTTCTGATTGCCACTCGGGTCACTTTGCAAATTCCATTTTAAGCAGGTAGAAAAGGTTTGATGGATCAGACTGAGGTCAGTCTAAAATCCACGCTGATCCCCCAGATGCCTCTGGTCTGCCCACAAGCAAGGAGGAGGGACGTATCACTTGGCCCAACATGGAACCAGGTAGGGATGGAATTCAGACAATTCCCACGGGTTCCCTAAAGTGGGTTGTTAATTGTATGAGCAGTTATGAGAACTGGCTGAATTGTCTCGGCCTGTCCCCCAACCCCCTCCTGAGGGTGTGCCCTCTCCCGCATGAGAAAACGACCTGTCTCAAGATCCTATGGACCTCTTTGGCTCAGGCAGTCCAGTTCCCGGTGGCTCTCTCTCTAAGCAAAGAGAAGGAATCACAGAAACTCTGCAGAGCCCAGAATGGGGCTTCCTCGAACATCAGGATTGGGAGGGTCCAGAAAGGAGGAGGACCAATGGAGATTCTCCCTTCTGCAGTGTCATCTGTCTCCTGGCAGAGTCTCCCTCTACTTCACCCAGTGCAGGAGAGCGTTCCAAGCACAGAAGAAGCCCCAGTAGGTTGTTCAGGCCAGGATCCCCCCTCCCACTTTCCCCGCCTCCCTCTCCTTCAGCTGAAGCCCCAAAGGACTCTGCCCGGAGACCGATGACGCTCAAGCAGGGAGAATTCTCATTGGTGCTGCCGCTAGTTCTGGCCCGGCCCTCCCATCTCCGAAATCCGAGACAAACGCTCCACACCCCTTCCAGATTCCTCCTCTGGGGCTGGGACCATCAGGCCAGGGAGATACACGCATGCGCTGCCGAGCCCAGAACGGGCCTTCTGACGACACAATGCCTGAGAAATGCGGGATGTGCAGAGAAATGCAGGCTACAACCAGCGAATCGCATTTTCCCAGGATCCGGTGAAGCCCCAGCAGACCAATACAAATTCTCCCTTCTGTAGCGTCATCAGTCTCCAGGCACAATCAGAGTTGAGGGACGGGAAATCGGAAGGGACTGCTTCGTCCAGATGTGGAAGAGGGACGTCCCTTCGCTGGGCTTGGGAGTTATGCAGATTCTACTCTGCAACCTGTGATATGGAGGGAGGGAGTGTATATGTGTGTGTGTGTGTGTACTCATCTGTATTTTTACACCTATTATCTTGTAAACGATTGAAAAATATGTCCCCCCAAAAGCCCCCCCCCAAGCAAGAGGGCAGGAGATCTCTCGGCAGCTTCAGAGGACAAACGGAGCATGCGCGACAGAAATTGCCAGCAGTTGCTCCTGGATGAGGGGGAGATTCCATGTGGGGGATCTGTTGCTAGGACGCTTGTATTCCTTTTCGCTCTAGGACGTAACACCTCTCTAGGCTTAATCCTTGTGCTGCCTCGGATCAGACGGGCATAGAGGATGCGGACTACCGGGCCTCAATTGGAGTTGGCCTTTCTCGTGAGATGAGCTCTTTCGTGTCATAAACTCCAACCTCCCACAGATATCCTGGACCACAGAACCCATCATCCCCTCTTCATTCCAGACCTCTCCCCCTCCCACACTGCCAAAGGGGGGAGAACAGAAGACCCCTTGGTGCCCCCCCGCAGCCCCCTCACCCAAAAGGCCCCCTCAGCGACCCCTCCCCAGCAGTTCATTCCCCCCGGAGACACCTTGCACCCCCAGCTCGAGGGACGCCTCCGTGCCTCGCTCGCACGACGCCCGGAAGAAGCCGCCTAGGTAGCTTCAGAGGACAAAGAGAGCATGCGCCAGAGAGCGTTGCCTGCAGTTGCTCCTGAATGGGAGGGAGAGAGAATTCCAGGTGGGAGGATCTGTTGCAAGGAAGCCGCTTCTCCTTTCCGCTCTAGGACTTAACACCTCTTTCGGCGCCTCTCTTGCCTTTGGCTCGGAAAAAGCTGCCATGGCCGAAGGAGACCACCAGAGGGCTCGCTCCGCAGGTGGCAAAGTCCTGGCAGCCTTCGAGCTTCAGAAGGGAACTGAGCATGCGCGTCTGCCTTTTGCCATTTCTGCTGCTTTCGCTCCCCAACTTGATGAAAAGTCACGGAATGGGGGGGAGGATGCTTCCTCAGCTTCTCCCCCCTTTACACCTACACAGTGACACCCCCCGCCACGCACCCCCGAACCAAGAAGCTGCAAGAAGGTCCGGCAGGGAGGGAGGGCCCGGGAGGAATATCCCTAGGAAGGGGAGCGAACCGCATGGCAGGCTGCCGTTGGGGTCGCTGGGGGGGGGGGGGGGTGTTCCTATCCCTTCTGATCCACAATCGGAGCTAGTGCGGGAATTTATTTCCTTTTAGGCTCTGTCTGTCTATCTGTCTCTCTCTGTGTGTGTGTCTCCCTGTGGGATCTAACTGGGGTCTCATCTCAGGTGAGGAAGGGGCTCCGTCTGAAGGCATCAAAGTCCCAGGAGTTCCCACCTGCCTCCATTCCTCCCCTTCTGTCACAGTCACACTCTGGCCCTTTGTGTGTGATTGTGGGTCTTTGTGTTGAATATTGTTTCACCATTTGGGAGGAGGCTTCCAAATAAGCCTATAGATGGTCCTCGACTTACGACCACAATGGAGCCCAGAATTTCTGTTGCTAAATAAGACAGCCGATAAGTGCATTTTGCCCCGATTTTACCACAGTTGTTAAGTGAATCTGGCTTCCCCACTGACTTTGCTGGCCAGAAGGTCCCAAAAGGCCATCCCATGAGTCCGGGACACTACGACCGTCATAAATCTGAGACAGTTGCCAAACGTCTGATCACGTGACCATGGGGATACTGCAGTAATTGTAAGCGTGAAAAACGGTCATAACTCCCTTTTTTCAGTGCTGTTATTAACTTTGAACTAAATGATTGGTTGTAAGTGGAGGCCCTCCTGTTCTTTGTCCAGGGCTGTTTAAGCAGAGACACAACTGTCCTCACAGCTGCCTTCTGCCTCAGTCGGAGTCCCCGGATGCTCTCCAAGGGCAGCCCCACGGAGACAGCACTGCGGTAGTCCATCCTGGGGGCGAGCAGGGCCTGAGTGCCCCTGGAAAGGGAGCGACTGGGGGGGCGAAACCCCAAACTCTTCCATGGCCCCTCCTGACCACGGCTGCCCCACCTGTTCCTCAGGCAGGAGTTGTGGATCCAGAGGGACCCCCACACCAGGCCCTGGGGGGGGGTCTGCGCTGCTGCTCCTCCCATCCATCCATCCATCCTCAGAGGAGATAAAGTCCCAGAACCAAAAGGAGAAAAGAACACCGCCCCCCATTCACTCCTGCCAGATTCAGCTGAAGGTTTTGTCCCCCATCCAAAGCCCTGCAACCTTCAGGCGCCTGTAGAAGGAGCCTGGTCTCCCTTCCTGGGACGTCTTTGTCTCCCCAAAGAGAGAGAAGCCAATTGTGGGGGCTCCGAGAAGCCAAGTCTCCCCTTGTGGAGGGGCAGAAAGAAGGGAGGAGGGGGCTTTCCAGAAGCAGGAGGGGCTCCTGGAGGGAAGGAGCATTTCACTCCCCTCTGCAGGAGACGGAAAAAAGGAGGATGGTTTCTTAGACTTTCCCCTCTTCAGTCCGGCCTTTCCTGCCCCTCCCTCCTCTTCTGAGTCCAAGGGAAGTGGGGCCCACTTAGGAGTAGAAAAAAACCGGTTCCTCTGGTGACCTCCAGGAAAGGCCCAGCAAGGAGGCCTTCAGTTCTCTGGGACGGAGTCAGAAGGAAAACAGCCTCCAAACAGTCATCCAATTATAAGCAGAGGGGGAAAAATATTGGGGATGGTCAAAGAAGACACACAAATTAAGATCTCTCCTTCTTGTCTTTGAATGGGAGTTTCTCTATTTGTGTCTGGGGGTGGATGAGGATTACTCAGAGCCCAATCTTGGAAGGAACTGGACGTAACCCGGGAGGAGATTCCTCTCCATCTCAATGGGGACCTCAAAGGTATTGGAGGAAAAGCAGCCGGAGAGCCAAGAGGAGAAGCCATTTCAACCCTCGATGGGTGGAAAGAGTCCCAGGAAGAGGAGATCCCTCCCTTCCCCTCAAAGGATCCCCTCAGGGGGAAACCAGATCCATGCAGGGAGGGTGGAGAGGCCTTCAGAAGGAGCCCTTCTCTTCTCTCCCAGGAAAGAGGCCGCAGGAGAGAGGAACCATCGGAATGCGAGGACTGGAGAGGAGAGGCTTCCCAGAGGGAGAAGCCCTGAAGAGGAGACGCAGTGAGGGTGGAAAGAGCTTCAGAGACGGGATCTCTGGATCACCATATAACGGGCAGTTGAGTGCAGATTTCCATTCATCCCTTTCTTTCTGACCCCCAATGACCATCAAGGTCTTGGCTGATCTTCGCAGGCCTCCGCCTCTCCTAGCCACTCGGGAGGGTCTCCTTCACTTTGAGCTCTTGCGTATCTCCCTAGGCTTCCAGCTCCTCCTGGCTACTCTCATGAAGGAGACATCCCATGCACAGTCCCCACCTGTCATGGATCCCCCCCCCAGGCCCCTCTGTAGACATGACTTCAGAGGAGGCGGGGGCGTTTCAGTCAGCAGAGAAAAAGCACGGAGTCGAGTGTTGGTCAGGATCGGGGCACAGAGAGGGCTGGCCTGATGGAGCAGCCTCAGCTGGGTCACCGGATGAGGGAAGGCGGAGGCTGAACAAGGGAAGCCACAGCTGCAGAAAGTTAGCCAGGAGGCCCCAAGCGATGACTGGGAGCAACTGCTGCCCGTTAGCAATGAGGAGGATGTTGAGTCCACACCTCCTCCTGATCCAAGGACACGTAGAGCAGACGGGATACAGGCACACAATGCCAGTCAGCTGGGCTACTTGTGAGGATGCCACCTTCCCTCTCGTAAAGGGCTGCACTGGCATTGCCTGCTTCATCCTGCTCTGAAGACCTGAGCTTTCCTAGAGCAAAGTGCCCAGTTCTAGACCCCTGCCATCTATCCTGACCTCTTAGACTCATGGACGGTTTTCCTGGACTTCGTGGGGGCCCATTGGACTCACTTACCCAGGGAATCTTGCCGTGCTGAGCCTGGAATCCAGACCTGTGCAAGATGGGTGCTTTCTTTTTATATATATATAATTTTTATTATGTTTCAATTACAAAAATAAACATTCCATCTTTCCTTATGCTGTGTGTCGTCTGGGTACAAACATCTCTGTGCAACATTGTTCCTCATTTGCCACATCTTTCACATTCATATTAACATTAACATCCCTAAGCTTAGTATTATAATATTTTGAACATTTAAACATTATAAAACTCTCCATTTTTCTTAATATCTTCTAGTGATGATATCATGTTAACATTAAACATCATTATTCTCATCATACACTTACTAACAGTTTTCATCTTCTTCATGTCTCTAAATATATTTTCTACTTGTTTTTTAGTCTTCTCCATTTCCAAACTCCTTTTTTATTCTCCAACCAGTGGTAAAATACTTCCCAAATCATGTAATATCCAGTTTGCTCTTTCTCCTTCATTGCGAATGTTAATCTGTTCATTTCTGCACATTCAGATATTTTCCTTATCACCTTCTCATCAGCAGGAATCTCTACACTTTTCCAATGTTGTGCAAATACAATTCTAGCTCCGGTTAATACACAAAGAATTAAATATACATTCTCTTTATTATCAACAGGGGAGCTTTCTGTGGGCCTCTTTGGGGAGTTTAAATAAACACCTGTAGACTCTTGGCGTGTGTGTGTGTGTGTGTGTGTGTGTGTGTAAGAGGGCAGCATAGTTTACTCCAGCCTCTACCTTCCCCTCCCCCCAGCACTGCTTGCCCTGTGGGAGCATGGAACAACTTCTAGCGGTCAACGTGCAGTTAGCCCAGCCAATGGCCCAGCTCTCCTCCCAGTTGGCCCAAATGCAGGCAGCTGCTTCAGCAGACCCTCGAAGGAAATGCCCAGCATCGCTGCCTGATACCTTTGACGGAACTTTGGAGCAGTTCCCGGCGTTTCTGAGACAATGCCAGCTCTTCACGTGTTTGAGGTGTGTTGATTTCCTGACAGGCTGTGAAAAGGTGGGATTCATCATCCGTCTTTTGACCGGCCCAGCTTCTCATTGGCCAACTCCACTGTTCATGCAGGCCATCCCACCCCTGGATGGTTAGCTTCTGCACCCAGGTGCGGACGATGTTTGGAGACCCAGTGAAAGCCCAAATGGATTTTGGGTCCAAGAATTGCTGTTGTGGATGCCAATGGGGGGAAATAAGAATGGGGGGAAGCGGGAATCCCTGGCTAAGCAAAGAAAGGGGAGGGTCCCATCTAGGGCTGCCATGAACCCCCCTTGAGCTGTAGCCACTCACAATACCGAACGGATCCCCCTTCCCAATTTCTCCCCTTCTCTCTCTGGCACGAATCCTCCTCCTTCAGGTGAAGCCACAAAGGACTCTTCCCGGAGACCGATGACGCTCAAGCAGGGAGAATTCCCATTGGTGCTGCTGCTGGTTCTGGCCCCTCCCACCTCCAAAGTCCAAGATCAAATCTTTCTCCCACCAATTCAGAACCGCTGATTCACACGTTTCAGTTCAGAAATGAAGGTTTATGTCATAGGAAGAGGCGCTGTGCTGGATGAGAAGAGGGGAGTTGGACCCCATAGCCAGGGAAGACTTGGGGGTCACAGAAACCCCCCCAATCTGAAAGTAAGCTACGGAAAGCCCTCAGGTAAACCAGGAAGAGGCGGAGAGGATCCACAGGGATCAAATCCTGCTGGATCCTCTCCCCAGCTTCCACCCACCCAACCCTTCCCGGGAGAATCCTCCGCTGGGCTCTCTCGGGAAAGGCGCCACTTCGCTTCATGGAAGCAAAACGCCATTTCCCTCCTTCAAACACGCATCTCTCCTGCTCAAAATGTCTGGACAAAGCAGTCCTTTCTGATTTCCCGCCTCTCAACCCTGATTGTGCCCGGAGACTGATGACGCTACAGAAGGGAGGATTCGTATTGGTCCGCTGGGGCTTCAGCGGATCCTGGGAAAACACGATTCACTGGTTGTAGCCTGCATTTCTCTGCAAATCCCGCATTTCTCAGGCATTGCATCGTCTGAAGGTCCATTCTGGGCTTGCCAGCATGTGCGTGTACCTCCCCGGCCTGATGCTTCCAGCCCCAGAGGAGGAATCTGGAAGGGGTGTGGAGCGTTTGTCTCGGATTTCGTAGGTGGGAGGGCCGGGCCAGAACTAGCGGCAGCACCAATGAGAATACTTCCTTCTTGAGCGTCATCGGTCTCTGGGCAGAGTCCTTTGGGGCTTCAGCTGAAGGAGGAAAGCCAGTTCTGTGGAGAGAGAGAGGCGGGGAAAGTGGGAGGGGGGATCTTGGCCTGAAGAACCTACTGGGGCTTCTTCTCTGCTTGGAACGCTCTCGTGCACTGACTCTGCCTGGAGACCGATGACGCTGCAGAAGGGAGAATTCCCATTCGTCCTCCTCCTTTCTGGACCCTCCGAATCCCGAAATTTGAGGAAGCGCCATTCTGGGCTCTGAAGACTTTCTGCAATTCCTTCGCTTAGGGCAGTGAGAGAACCAGCGGGGAATTCCACTTCCTGAGCCAAAGGGGGGGGACACACCCTCAGGAGGGGGTTGGGGGGCAGGCCGAGGCAATTCAGCCGGTTCTCATAACTGCTCATACAATTAACAACCCATTTTAGGGAACCCGTGGGAACTGTCTGAATTCCACCCCTACCTGGTTCCATGTTGGGCCAAGTGATACGTCCCTCCCCCCTTCTTGTGGGCAGACCAGAGGCATCTGGGGGGTCAGTGTGGATTTTAGACTGACCTCGGTCTGATCCATCAAACCTTTTCTACCTGCTTAAAATGGAATTTGCAAAGTGACCTGAGTGGCAATCAGAAGCCATTCTGAAACCTCAGGCTGACTCCTGATCCACCCACAATCTCTGTGGTTGGAAAGCAGAAGACTTTCCATGGGTGCCTCTTGCTAGAAACCTGGATGTGCCCCCCCCCCCAATCCCTGTTACTCCCCCTCCCCTTCTTGACCTGGATGAATAGGCGGCATTGAGCGCATGGAAAGGCTTTATGGACAAATTATAGAGTGGGAAATTAAAGGGCCGGAATAGTGTTAGTTGTTGCTATTTTCATTCTCTGGATGAGGAAGGAAAAAATAGAGTGGGGATTTCTAAAAGGGAGATACTTAAATAATAACAAACTCCAAGTGAAACCTCAGACAGCTGTTCCGGTCGATGCTTTCTGTGAAAGGGGTTTTATCAGGAAATCAAGAAAGAAGGACATAATAGTGATGGAGAGCAGGTCAATCCCTGCATTCCAGGTCATTCTGCCATTCCAAGGCTTCTCATGGAGATGATCCAACAACACGGTTAGAGCAGGGCTCCTACAGCTCTCCTCTTACCTTAGGATTTTACTCTCTCTCACACATACACGAACTTTTAGTTTCTGTCAGTAGGAACAAGTGCCTCAATTATTTTTCATAAGGTGTCTGGTTCATTTGTAGTTGCTGAATATTACATTCCTCTGAATGACTTTCCCAGAGTTCTCTTTAGCAAGATTTATTGGGTTGAATAGGGAGATACAACAAGTACAGCCATTCAATCATCTCCCATTCTGAAACAAGTAGATTTGATTTTCTTTGGCTCCTGCCTACTATCTAAGTGGAAAGAATATCTCCTTTTAAATAAAAGAAACATTAACAATTATTCCAATATCATAATGGTGTTATATCTCATGTTTTTACATTTATTTACTGTCAAATAAAAGCCAAAGGGGCGACTTGGAGCCAATCACTAGGGGACTCGAGTTCTAATCCTCCCTTAGGCATGAAAACTTCCTGGGGGACTTTGGGCCAATCACCAGGAGACTCCTGAGTTCCAGTCCCACCTTAGTTCTTATTGAATGGGGCTGTGAAAGCTGGAAATATTTTCTCAGATTAATTTGGGATACCAGAATTGGGGATTCCTAAAGTGTGAGATGTCTGAGTGTCCACTATTGTGGTGTGTGATGGAAGAAAGTGAAATTGTGCAAAAATGTCTGTTCCATGTTGAACAAAGCCATAAGTCTCTGCCTTCTTCTGCTTGTGGGAGAACCAGAGGCCTCTGTGTGGTCCTTGTGAATCTTAGACTGACCTTCTTCTGGTCCATCAGATCTTTTCTTACCTCCTTAAAAAGAAATTGCAAAGGGATCCTATTCCCAATTAGGAGCCATTCAAAGACCTAAACATTGATTACCAACTGATCAGCAATCTGTGTGATGGGGAGCAGAAGAGCTTCCAACGGGGCCTCATCCTAGAAAACTCAAAGTCCCCCACCCCCTATTTCAGCCCCTTCATAATAATAATAATAATAATAAATTTTATTTCTAGACCGCACCCTTTCCTTGGCAGGACTCGGGGCGGTGTACAGTCATGTTAAAACCATATACAAATACATAGACAGAAACGTAGACGTAGACGTACACATAGAAGTAGACGGAGGAGGTAAAAAATATACTGTACAATTCTTAATTAAAATACAAATACAATTAAAATTCTCTTTAAAAATTCCCCAATAAGATGTTTAAAATGTTTGCCAGGAGGTGGAAGATGGAACTATCAATCGGCTAAGCCACCTAGTCGGAACAGGTGAGTCTTGAGCTTCTGTCGGAAGGAGCGGAGGTCATTAGTAGTTCTAATATCGGGAGGGAGGTCATTCCAGAGGGTTGGGCCCATCACAGAGAAGGCTCTACTCCTAGGCGCCACCCGCTGGCACTGCTTGGCGGATGGCACCTGGAGGAGACCCTCTCTGTGAGAACGGATAGGTCGTAGAGATGTATGAGGTGAGATGCGGTCCCGCAGGTAACTAGGTCCCATGCCATGGAGCGCTTTGAAGATAGTAACCAACATCTTGAAACGCACCCGAAAAACCACAGGCAGCCAGTGCAGCTCGCGCAGGAATGGTGTTAAATGGGAGTATCTTGATCCTCCCATGATAACCCGCACGGCCGCATTCTGAACTAGCTGTAGTCTTCGGGTGCATCTCAAGGGGAGCCCCATGTAGAGAGCATTACAGTAGTCCAGGCGAGACATCACCAGCGCATGAGTGACTGTGCGTAGGGCGTCCCGATCCAATAGGGGGCGCAATTGATGCACCAGGCGAACCTGGTGGAACGCCCCCCTCGCCACGGCTGTCAGATGGTCATCCATTGACAGCCTGGCATCAAGGAGGACGCCCAGATTGCGCGCCCGTTCCACGGGGGGCAATAATTCGCCCCCTATGGCCAGTGATGGCATCAACTGGTTAAATCGGGGCGCCGGTAGCCACAGCCACTCAGTCTTGGAAGGGTTGAGCTTAAGTCTGTTGTCCCCCATCCAGACCCGCACGTCTTCCAAACACCGGGACAACATTTCGACGGCCTCGTTGGGGTGGTTTGGGGTGGAAATGTACAGCTGTGTATCATCAGCGTACAGATGGTATCCCACCCCAAATCCACGGATGATCTCACCCAGCGGCTTCATGTATGTGTTGAACAGGAGGGGCGAGAGGACCGAACCCTGAGGCACCCCACAAGTGAGTGGCCTCAGGGTCGACCTCTGCTTCCCTGCCAACACACACTGCGTCCGGTCGGAGAGATAGGAGCGGAACCACCGCAGAACGGTGCCCCCCACGCCCATCTCTTCCAGCCGGCGCAATAAGATACCATGGTCGATGGTATCGAAAGCCGCTGATAGATCTAATAGGACCAGGATAGAGGAACAACCCCTATCTCTGGCCCTCCATAGATCATCTACCAATGCGACCAAGGCCGTCTCCATGCTGTGACCGGGTCGAAAGCCGGACTGGCGCGGGTCAAGATAGACTGCTTCCTCCAGGTGACGTGGGAACTGTTGCGCCACCACACTCTCTACAACCTTCGCTAAAAAGGGAAGGTTGGAGACAGGACGGTAATTAGCTAGTTCCTCCGGATCCAGGGAAGGCCTCTTGAGCAGGGGCCTCACCACTGCCTCTTTCAAGGTGGCCGGCAAGGACCCCTCCTCCAGTTAAGCGTTCACCAGACCCAGGAGCCAGCCTCGTGTAACCTCCCAGGATGCCAGTACAAGCCAGGAGGGACACGGGTCCAATAAACATGAGGTGGCTCGCAGTCTCCCACGTAACCTGTCCAAGTCCTCGGGGGCAACAGAGTCAAACTCCTCCCAGCATGGTGTCTCAAGACTTGCTTCCGACGTCTCCCCTGGTCCACTGAAGGGGGCCCATCCACTCCGGATCTGATCGATTTTGTCCTGCAGATATTCCCCAAACTCCTCTGCTCTACCCTGCAAAGGCGCTTCCCGCAACCTTTGAAATAAGAGAGAGCGGGTCACCCGAAACAGGGCGGCAGGGCGGTTATCCGCGGACGCAATAAGAGCGGCACAGTGTCTGCATTTGGCCACTCTTAGAGCCACAAGGTAGGTCCGTAAATAGGCTCTTACCTGTGTTTGGTCAGATTCGGAGCGTGAGGACCTCCACCTGCTTTCTAGGCGTCTCTTGTGGCGTTTCATCACCCTCAGCTCCTCAGTAAACCAAGGAGCCAGGGTGGTTCGTTGCCGCAAGAGAGGCCGCAAAGGCGCTACCCGGTCCAAGGCCCCCGCAGCCGCCTGATTCCAAGCGGCCACTAGGTCCTCCGTCCAGGAGCGGGTCAAGGCTACAGGAAGTGGCCCAAGCTCCGTCTGGGACCTATCCGGTTCCATCAGTCGCTTGGGGCGGAACCATCTGGGACAATCAGGTTCCGCCTCCCCGCGGTGGGGGGTAGCGCCGGGGAAGTCAAGCCGGAGAGAAGAGTGGTCTGACCATGACAGGGGTGTGATAACTAGATCCCCTATTCCCAGATCACTCGTCCACTGTCCAGATACAAAAACAAGGTCCAGTGTGTGTCCACCCTCGTGTGTGGGGCCCTGAATTAATTGGGACAGGTCCATGGCTGTCATGGAAGCTATGAACTCCCGAGCCACCTCGGATGCTTCACCCGTCGACGGCAGATTGAAATCCCCCATAACCACAAGTTTGGGGGTATCAACTGCCGTCTCCGCAATCAGCTCGAGGAGCTCGGGCAGGGCCGCTGATGCATAGCGAGGAGCCAAGTATACAATCAGCAAGCCCAACTGCCTCCCTGGGCCCCATTTCACACCAAGGGACTCACACCTGGAGATCTGTGGCACAGTGAACTCCCTCGGTTCCAGACTCTCCCGTATAATTACCGCCACCCCACCACCCTTACCCTGGGCCCGCGGCTGATGAAATGCACGGTAACCTGGCGGCACATCTCCACGAGGGGCAAACCAAAAGTTGGGACTTTTGGCGGGAAACCGCCCCACTCCAGTCTCCCTTTCTCCACGCATGACCAGGTGGACTGTTTTCCTGGCTGCGTACTCATACAAGTTAATTCATCGACCGGGCTCCACTCTAGGACACGCAGACGCACTCAGCCGTTGCCCACTACCGGACCTTTTGCCAGACCCCACTCCCGAAGTACCGGTGCTGCTCATTGATTGTTTGGACTCAGGACCGGTTTCTTCTTACGATGTTGCAAGGTTTTCTTCTAAAGACAATTTAATAAAGCAAGTTCAAACTTGGGTTTGGAGGGGGTGGCCAAAGGGAAACGTGGGCCCGGAATTCAAAGTGTTTTGGTCAAAACGGGACGAACTCTCAGTGTTACAAGGTTGTTTATTGTGGGGGGATCGAGTTGTTATTCCGTATGCTTTATGTAGGAATGTATTAGATGCTTTACATGTTGGTCATCCGGGGATTTTTAGGATGAAGGCGTTAGCAAGAAGTTACGTTTGGTGGCCAAACATGGACAAAGAAATAGAGGAATGGGTGGCCACTTGCGACCCATGCCAGGAATCGAGACCAGCACCCCCGGAAGCACCCGCCACAGAATGGGAGAAGCCTAAAGCACCCTGGTCGCGAATACACATCGATTTCGCAGGGCCATTCCAAGGTCAGGCTTTCCTTATAGTTGTGGATGCATACTCCAAATGGCTAGAAGTAGTCCTAATGACTTCAACCACGGCAGAGACAGTCATTAAGGTTCTACGGCGACTTTTCGCCACTCATGGCCTGCCCGACCTCCTGGTCTCCGATAACGGGCCCCAGTTCACGGCCATGCAATTTGAGACATATCTAGCAGGTCAGGGAATTCGGCACGCCCTCGTCGCGCCATTCCATCCGGCGTCAAATGGACAGGCGGAGAGAATGGTGCGATTCGCAAAAGAGGCCCTCGCTAGGATGGGTCCAGGTGATTGGCAAACACGCATTGACCATTACCTATTGATCCAACACATTACCCCCAGCGCAATGACGGGTAGGAGCCCCGCTGAACTACTCATGGGCCGCCGTCTACGGTCTCACCTGGACCGTCTTCACCCAAATTACTCTGCCACAGCTCCCCCAGACTCTACAAGCAAAATTCGGAGTTTTATCATAGGGGATTCAGTATACGCCCACAACTATGCAGGGGGGACATTGTGGATGCCGGCAAAGGTCATTGGCATCACGGGTCCACGATCGTATCTGTTGGAACTAGAAGATGGGCGGAACTGGAAAAGGCACATCGATCAACTACGGGGTCGCCTGGCGCACTCAGATCTACGAACAGAGAACGAGAGCTACCTGCCATTGCAAAGCCAGCCACTCGAGAGCCCCAACACAGAGAACTACGACACCTGCGAGCCAAGGACAGAACAAGAGGTCGAGCGCGAAACGGAACAACCCCCAAGCAACGAAAGCGAGCAGATCCCCGAACGCCAAAGCAACGAGAGCCTGCAAACGCCCGGAAACGAAACACAGAAAGAAACCGATCCTACAACTACTTCTGACCAACCCGAACTGCGACGCTCCACCCGAGTAAGGCAAACACCAACGTATCTTAAGGACTATATTACTAACCGCAACGTTCCGTCTAGGAGGGGAGGGGTGTTAGATATTAACATATATCGGGGCAAGTCTCCTCTCTGGTCCGCTGCTACAGCGGGAAACAGGTATCATTCTGATTGGTCGAGGAGCGTACCCGATCCCTATAAAAGGGGAACCCTCCGACCACAGAGCAAGCTGGATCACTACTACTATTAATAAAGAGCTGTTAAGTCACTTCGTGTCCGCAGTCTGTTCTCTCGTGGCCCAGATCTAACAGGGGGGGAGGAGGTTCAAAGGGCCACAGAGTGTGTTGGGGTCTAATGGGGTGAATGGGGAGCTCTGCAGGGGCCACAGACTCCTCCCAAGGAATGCCCCCCCAACCCTTAACCCTCTTTCCACCTTCCTTCCTTCTCCCCATCAGTCGGACACTTTCCATGAAAGAGATTTTCTGCCTCTGGGCCAAAAAGACTTATGAATCCGATCTTCTATCTAATTCTAGACCGGACAGACTCTCTCCTCCCCAGCTGCCCCATCTGCCTCCCACCTCACAAAATAGGAAATCTCAAAGGACATTAAGTGAATCCAGTCAGTTCTAAGAAAGGAGTGGGTGAGAAGATCCAGGATAGAGAAGGGAGGGAGGGGAGATGATGGATTGAGGGGGAGCTGAGAGATCCACTTGATCCCTTTGACCTTGGAGAGAGAGATTCAAAGGTTATCTCTAGTGCCTGGAAGAAACTCCTTCAGTCTTCACAGTTCAAGGATAGGAATCCAGTTAAGCATACCTTTGTTTTCTCCTCCCTCCCTCCCTCCCTCCTCCTCCTCTTCTCCTCCCTCCCCCTCGCTTCCCTTCCCCCTCCTTAGGTTGTTTAGCAGCTTGAAGGCCTTCTGTGTGCTGAGCTTCCTGGAGGCCTTGGAGGTCCTTCCGTACATTTCCCCCCTTCTTTTGCACAAGAGACTCTGCCTGAGGCCCCTCAGGATCCCCCTTTGAGCTTCTACTCCAAGGTCCACTATTGCTGAGGGGTCTCTGAGGGGAAACCCCCAGCCTCTCCCCACAGCTGGATCCACGATTAGGACATCATGCAAAATGCCTGGAAACCTTTGACTTTGTCTGGGGCTCCTTCAAGGGGTCTCCCTCTGGGGCTCTGCCCAGCCCTTCAAGGGAAGGAAGGCCTCACATTGGGAGCCCCCTCCCTTGAGGGAGAAGGGTTACACTTTGAATTCGGAAGACACTTTGGGAAATTGGGCGTCTGTCTGAATTGGGTGGCCTGGAAGAAAGTTGGGGGAAATAAGAGGTGACTCCTTTCCACTTATTCAAAACATAGCAAAACTAAATTTAAAATGTAAGGCTTTATATAAAAAACCAAAATGCGGTTTAATTAGGTTTTGCTTGAATCAAGTCTGATCATTCAATTAAAAATCATGGGGGGGGGGGCTAATTTTATTCTGGTCTTGATATTTTGGAGAACAAATATTTCAAATGAAGCTTTGCAGATAGAAAATCTTTGGAGAGAGAATAATCGTCTCCTTTGTTTGGGTCTAAAGCAGGATGGGAGAAGGCAGAATTCCTAAAAGAAAACAAGGATCTCAAAGAAGAACCGGTAAGAAATATTCAGAGAACAATCTTGAATTTAAAATGTATTTATTAGAGCCCCAAGGCTAAAAACAAACACACCGATACAGAGCTGATGCGGCCATCCAGGGAGAGACCACCAAAGTTCCATGGAGACCCTGGAAAGTGACATTGTTCGTCTTTGGGGTCTATGTCTTGTTTGGCCTCTGCATTGAAGGTGTTGCAAGTGTCACCAGAATCACCAGCTGAAGATGAGGAGGCCTCCATCACGGTGGAACCTCCATACGATTGATGGGAGACGATGTCAGACGTTCAGCCCTGGTCAACAATGTGATGGCTGGAATTTCACCCATGGCCGTGATTTGTCCTAGGGAAAAAGAAACACAGATTGAACATTTTAATTAGAATGAAACAGTAAGCAAGAAAAAAAAGCTTCATCACTTGAGACTTTCAAGAAGAGATTGGACTGCCATTTGTCAGAAATGGTGTAGGGTCCCCTGCTTGAATGGGGGGTTGGACTAGATGACCTATGAGGTCCCTTCCAAGTTTCTTAATCTGTTAAAACAACTGTTAAAGCAATTAATAAAACTGAGCAACCAAATTAAGGTTAAAGGCTCCTAATTTTCTTTCCTGTTACTTCCATAGTCCAATCACCCCCACCCAAAACCCCAAAGCAAGAAATGCAAAAGAACAAAAGGCATTAAGAATTAAATAACAATAACAAAATGCCTTTAAAATAAAAAATAAAGAAAAACGAACAAACACTTACCAACCATCACATTGTCGTGCAAGGCAGAACGTCTGACATCCTTCGCTCATCCATTGAGATGATGTTGGGATAGATGGGTCCCGGTATGTACGGTTCCACCGTGATTATGGTGGCCTCCACATCTTCATTTTGTTTTTCTGGTGACACTTGCAGACACCTTTTTCTGTGGATGGAAGAAGAGGAAAAGAATCAAATCTAACTGACTGGTACATTGTTTTCTTAACAATGACAATAGAGGTTATTCTTGATGGGGGCTGCATTACTGGAGATTTTCAAAGTTTGGGGGTTGGATTAGAAGACCTCCAAGGTCCCTTCCAGCCCTGAGGGATTCTATCCTTGCTCCTGTTAGTTCCACCAACATTTGGGGGGGGGGGGGCTTTCAGTGCCCCAGTGCTCCCCAGGTTGTGGTGATGATGCTCCCTTTAACAAAAGTAACTTACTTGCATTTGCGGTACAAAATGCAGAGGCCAACGAATACATAGACCCCAACGATAAACAATGCAACTTTCCAGGGCTCTCCAAAGACGGTCTGGGGTCTTTCCCTGGATGGCCGCAACAGCTCATTCAGGTCCATTTCTGAAAGAGAAAAGGGATGGAGGAAGAAGAGTCAATCTCTGGTTTTAATGGTTGGTGCTTCTCATTGGCAGATTAAGGCTCCCTGGTGCCCTAAGCACTGACAAATCTTGGTGCCCCCCCCCTCCTTTCTACATACTGGACAAAGGAAGCCAAGCTGGTTCATTGGTTGTTTTTTTCTTTCTCAACTTTGTGTTTCCCCCTTTGGGCCTGGAGCCCTGAGCACGTGCTTAGCCTGCTTAGTGGTTAATACACCACTGGTGCTTTCCCCCCAGGACTCTCCATCCCAGGGTCAAACTCCCCAGCAAGAAAACAAAATACCCAAGGCCAGAAACCAAGTGCTACTCACCTCTCTGTCTCTGTCTCTCTCTCTCTCTCTCTCTGTCTCTCTCTCTCTCTCTCTCTCTCTCTCTCTCTCTCTCTCTCTCTCTCTCTCTCTCTCTCTCTCTGTACGTTTCTCTCTCTCTGTCTGAGCCACTCAAGCCTGCATGGCCTCACCCATCAACGGAAAAGAGTTCCAACAGAATCCAGGTATCCAGGTTGTCAGGGGAAAAAAAATGCCCTGGGGAAATCTGAGATCAATGGACCGTGGCTGATTCCCTTCCGCATATCATTTGAGATATTGAGAAAAATAAAAGTCTTTAAAAGTATTCTAATTAATAAACAAACTTTAATAATAAAATAAAAAGTAAATGAAACAGAAATAACTAATGGTTACATTTTGATAATGAAAGCTACGTCTGCCAAGCTGGCAGCTAAACAAAGAAGAAAAGAATTTTTGTTCTGGAATGTGTAAACGCGTGCGCAATAAATCACTTTCAGATAACATTTTGTTTTATGACCTGCGCAATAAAGCTTTCTTAGTTTAACTCTTGAATGTCAGTTTAGGCAGTTCAGGCCTAGCAAACCTTTTAACATCGTGACACAGGTAACCTAAAGGTCAAACAACACTTCTCCCTCTACTCAACCCTTGATCCCTCCCTCCCTTGGAATCCCCCCCCCCCTTTCAGCTCAGAAGGGAAGGTTGACAGTTGAGTGTCACTCAGCAGTGGGGTATCCATGGGGTTCTGCCTAAGCAGGGGGTTGGACTAGAAGACCTCCAAGGTCCCTTCCAATTCTGTTGTTCTGTTAAATTCTGTCTACCTGAAACCACCAGCAACCAGCTGTGGAAGGCAAAGCACAGAGGACACCCCTGCTCAGGAATGGGAGGCTAAGAACGAGCCACCTTTGGTGTTCTTGTCTGGGTCATGAAGCAGAGCCCTGAATGTGGACCGTAGGATGGCCAGGTTCTGTGGGGCTTTCCGAGAAGTGACCATCCAAACCTTGGTTCAATCCCACCTGTGCCCATGGACCTGGCCATCAAATAATACCCTTCACCCAGGGCAGAAACTGAATTCCTCCCAAGCAGGCCTGACAGGCTCACCTGCTCTTTGCAAAGGGCACCTCCTGCACAAGACCTGAGGTGCAGCCTAAAAGAAAGGCTCTCCCACTTCATCCCTTTTCCTTCTTCAGCCACGGAAGAGACTCCAAAAGCCCCATCCCTCTTTGGGGCATCTTCAACGCACATCCCAAAGGGGCTTTTCAAAAGACAGCTGGAATTTCTTCGGTTTTTTCATTGAAAACATTTCCCTTCTCCCCCAAGAAGCTTCTTCAGTTCTGACTGAATGGTGGGGAATGGAAAGATTTGTCCTCTTTGCAGCCGTTTGGTGGTTAGCCTTGTGAAGGTCAGCCATGAGCTCTCTGAGAGGCCTTGAGGCCACCTGGGGGTTTATCTGCCCCCTCAGGGTCACCTGAATCAGAGGGAAAATGGGGGGGGGGAATCTCTTTGGAACTGGTGAAAGGACCCTGTTGCTGTCTTGGGAGAGAGCAAAGTCCACCCTCTGGACAGAGGAGACCCCTGGTTGGAAAGAGGGGTCCAAGAGGCCATCTATCTTAAAACTGAACAGCCCTCTCTCAACAGAGGGTGGGGAGCTATGACCCCTCCTCTCTCCTGTCTACCACACAGTCCTGGGGACACCGGGGGGGGGGAGGATTGGGGTGGCCCAGTCTGTGTAGAAGAAGTCAGCCAGGTTTCTGCAAGTTTCAAAAATGGAGAGGATTTATCCCAGCCTGACTTGCTATCTGCCTCCATCCTCCAATGCAGCAGGCAGGAAGACTCCTTGGTGGGAGGAGGGCCCCCCAGATTAATTTAATTAATTTAATTAGATTTCTAGACCGCCCCCTCTTCCCGGAGGGACTCGGGGCGGTGTACAGGTATAAATTTAAAAAACCCATCCAAACAATAATATACATCGTTAAAAATAGATTAAATAACCCCTGTACAATTTATAAAAATTAAAACTAACCCATAAAACCAATCATAAAATTTAAAAAACCAAAGCTGAGGTGGGAAGGCTGGAATTAGGCCAGGCCGGCTAGCTGGAACAGGTGGGTTTTAAGTTTCTGACGGAAGGAGCGGAGATCCGTAGTCAATCTAATGTCAGGGGGAAGGTGGTTCCAGAGGGTCGGGCCCATCACAGAGAAGGCTCTTCCCCTAGGCGTCACCCGCTGGCACAGCCTAGTGCAGTGTTTTTCAACCTTTTTTGGGCAAAGGCACACTTGTTTCATGAAAATAATCACGAGGCACACCACCATTAGAAAATGTTAAAAAATTTAACTCTGTGCCTATATTGACTATATATAAAGTAATTCTCTTGAATAGGAATCAAATAAACACAAAGAAAGTATTTTATAATTACTTTATTATGAAATAGTAAGTAAACAGAAATATGAAAAATTATAAAATACTTTATTCAGTGCGCAACCTGGGCCTGTTTGGCTGAACACAAAGCTGATATTCTGGCTGGAATCGAAGAAAGACACACACGTAGCTCTTCGTCAACAGCTCTCAGTCTCTCTCTGTATTTAGTCACGCTGCACCTGCGGCCTGGTCTGGATCCGGATGCGGTCTCTCTGCAGTGCCGACTCCCGCCGAGTCCTGGTCTCCGTCCGTCTCCTCCTGCTCCGGTCCTCCTGGTGACTTGAGTCGCGACGTCTTCTTCTCTCCGCTGCTGCGCACACTGTGCTCGGGCGGGAAGGAAGTCGGAAGATGATGTCCTACTGTGATAGGTCCAGGCTGGAGTCTGGACCAATCACAGCCCTGACATCAGAAAAGTGGAGGGTGTCCCCCTGAGGAGCGCCAATCGGCACCCCTGCTGGCCGAGGGTGGGGTCAAAAACCCCACCCCCCCATACCCAGGACACAGTCCGGCGCCCGCCTAGTGGGCGAAAATTTGACATTTAAAAAAAAAATCTTTCGAATTTTTCAATTTTTCCCACGGCACACCAGGCAACATCTCGCGGCACACTAGTGTGCCGCGGAACAGTGGTTGAAAAACACTGGCCTAGTGGACGGCACCCGGAGGAGTCCCTCTCTGTATGAGCGGATAGGCCGAAGGGATGCCGAAAGGAGAGAACTTTTGGGCTCCTCTTTCCAGGACAAGCTTCACATTGGGGCTCTTTCATGCAATGCACAAGAGGCAGAACTCCTGGCTGACCCACAAGTACGACCCTCTGGGATCGGTAAAGATATGTTTCATAGAGGTTATTGCAGGAAGTCCAGATTATTCTTCCTGCAACGCTGAAAAAATGCACTTAAAAGGACAAAGTTATTGCCATGGATTAAAGACATTGATAGCCTTTAATGTGGCCCATGAAGAATCGTTTTCTCTTTTTGGAGACTTTTCATGAAGTCCCATTCTCTGAAGGAAGTTGCATGCCTTCACCAAATAGTGACAATTGTCAGACAGAAGACAAAGTAATAGCATTAATATATTTTTTGGGGGGAAATCAGAATTTAGGTTTTGAGAGACAATATCCAGGACAGTATATAATATTCTAAATGTATTTGGCTTCCAGTTCCTTTAACCTCAATGATCCTTTAGGACAATTTTTGGACAGCCAGGGCAAATTGTAATTTAAAGGAACGGAGGAATAGTGACAATAATGGAAAATGCGATTGGCCAATTAAAATCCAAACAATTGAACTTACAACTATTCCCAGCTTTTCTCCCAATGTTTGGTCAGAAGAGAGGTCAAGGAATAGCTGAGGTCTCCTTAGTGTTTCCTACATTCATCCCACAATTCCTCTGCCTGTAAGATGCAGATTGGCAACCAGAGTTTGACAGGCGTCCACCAAGGTCTCTGCCACCCAATTTGGATGGAAAAACCAAATACGGAAAGCAAAACAGGTAACCAAGACTTGGGGGGGCTGCAAAGTGGGGTGCCAGGCTCTGCCCAAACCTCATTTCCATGAAGGACTTGATGGCCTTGTTAGAAAACAGGGGCTGGGTGAGGCCATCTCAGGCTTCCTCTCCAAGGGGCCTCCGTCCTCTCTGCCTCCCCCATAAAAGGGCCAAAGGGGGAGGAGAAGCCATTCTGGGCAAGGAAGGAGGGACTGGGGTCTCTCTTGTGGGTCAATTGGGTTTTCAATGTCCAGCAGGTGACCTCTGACCTGCTGGGTGACCCTTTCAGAGGTGTTTTCCTTACCAGGATCCTCCTCAGAGCCTTCCATGAGGAGGAGGCTCCTCATGTGTTGCCTTCCACTCAAAAGCCCTGCAGACCCACAGAGGGAGCCCTGTTGGAGGAACCTACGTACCCCAGCCCACCATCCACCCAGGAAAGTCTCCCTGACCTTTTCTATCATCCTCTTGGATCCAGCTGTGGGGAGATGCTGGGGGCTCCCCTTCCTAGACCCCTCAGCAACTGGGGACCTCTCAATATGGGGGGGGGGGTGTCACAAGGGAAAAGGGAGATCCTGAGAAAGGCAATGCTTGTTGAATAAAAGAAGGACAAATTGAGGGATGCATGTGTGTGAAAGCCATAGGGAAGGTCCCCCCACAAGGCTCCCAGGAGAACTGAGCACACAGAAGGCTAAGTAGACCTGAAATGAGAGATTATCTATGTATTAGAATGAATACGTTGGTCAAAAATAATTGTATAAGACTCGCACTGTGTAAGCAGTAGATATGTTATTTGTCTTTCACTTTGGTTTCTATGGCGGATGAAACACCAGGAGGGTCACACTGTCTTCGATATACTTATATGTAAATAATATATATATATTATTTTTGACCTTCCTCCCATATATAGGCATACCAGGGGTTGTAACACAAATACATACCTATTTCCCTGGCTCAACTGATAAGGAAGAGACCCGGGGCTTAGTGGCTAAGACTCCTGCCTAAGATATATACAGCCCGGGTTCAAATCCCAATAAGGGTATGGCTAGCTGATGAGAGCTAATTAGCTCGAAGTAGATCTATACTAGTCTCCCTTTATTTATTTATCAGTACAAATACAATATATATATTGTAGGGTCTCAGAGGGCTAAGCCCTCTTTCCATCTGTTGGGCACTTTTGGGGAAAGAGGTTTTCCAAAGTCCCCATGACATGGGGAGGGGGTGGGAGGGAGATGGAAGGAGGAGGGAGGGAGGAAGAGAGGGAGGGAAGGAGAAAGAAAAAGAAGGGGGAAAAGTAGAGAGGGAGGGAGGGAAGGAGCGATAGGAGGGAGAGAGGGAAAAAGGAGAAAACGAAGGGGAGGGAAGCTTAACTGACTTCCTATCCTTGAACTCTGAAGACTGCAGGAGTTTCTTGCAGGCACTAGAGATGATCCTTGAATCTCTCTCTCTCTCCAAGGTTAAAGGGATCAAGTGGATCACTCAGCTCCCCCTCAATCCACCATCTCCCCTCCCTCCCTTCTCTACCCTGGATCCTCTCGCCCACTCCTTTCTCAGAACTGACTCTATTCCCTTCGTTTCCTTTGAGATTTCCTATTTTGGGAGGTGGGAGGCAGACGGGGCAGCTGGGAAGGAGAGAGTCTGTCTGGTCCAGAATTGGAGGAAAGATCGGATTCCAAAGTCTTTTTGGCCCAGAGGCAGAAAACCTCTTTCCCCGAAAGTGTCCGATTGATGGGGAGAAGGAAGGAAGGTGGAAAGAGGGCCAGCAGGGGGGGCCTTATTCCTTGGAGGGGGGGTCGGTGGTCGTTGTGCTCCCCATTCACCCCAATAGACCCCAACACCCTCTGTGGTCCTTTGGAACTTCCTCCCCCCCAGAACCCAGTTTAGCCCCTGAAGTAACAATTGCCCAAGACCCTCCTTAGTTCCGGGAGTTTAATGACGGACTTTGATGTTTTCTGCACACTAAGAAGATTCCAGAAGTTTAAAGCTCCTTCTGAGCTAACCTGCTTGTCCTTCACTTCTACTTAAAGTTGGGGGGAGGGAGGGAGAAGAGGGAACCCCGAGATCCTGGACAGAAGCATCAGCTCCTCTCTGTAGTTTCCCAGGCATTTGGGAGGGGGCCACCACCAGGGTCCCCAGGCAGCCAGGCTGGGTTCCCCCAGTTGAGGTGCCCTGGAAACAGGCAGGAGGCCCTGAGTCCAGATGGGGATGGAAGCCCCAAAGTTCCCTTTGACCTCCTGGGAGCCTCTGGATGGAGCTGGGTGCTGGGTCCTCTGGAAATTGGCTCCCTTAGGGTCTCTCGGTTGTCCTTATTAAGAAACTTTTGGGGGAGGCTGAGTATCATCCTATTTCAGAGGTATGTTTTAGGCTGTACATTTGCATTTTTGTTTAATTTGCTTGAATTAATAAAGCTTAAAATCTCTTTTTTTCACTGACGAGAATAGAATGGAATGGAAAGGAGCAGAATAGACAGTGTGGGAAGGGACCTTGGAGGTCCTCAAGACCAACCCCCTGCTCATGCTGGTGACGCTAAAGTATTTCAGGCAAATGCTTGTCCAATCTCTTATTGAAAACCTCCCTCAATGGAGCAGCCAAAATTTCCAGGATGCAAACTCTTCCACTGATGAAGTTTTTCATTGTCAGGAAATTTCTCCTGGCTTCTCGGTTGGATCTCTTGTCACTGGGCTCCCATCCGTATCTCCTTTTTCCTGCCTTCAGGGGCTCTGGAGGAGGAATGGAGCCCCTCTTCTCCACGAGAGTCACTCAAGTATTGGGGGATGCTGTCACGTCCCCGGCAGCCCTTCTCTTCCTTAGAGCGGACATTCCTGGTCCCTCCATCGACACCCCCCCCCCTGATTCACCCTCCAGACCCCCCCCCCCACCCGATTTCTTGCTCTTCTCTGCCCACTGAGGGAGTCGCCCTTGGAGATGGAGACCGAGGGGTTGGGGGTTGGGGGAGCTGACACAGGATCCCCCAAAGCTGCGCTGACAGTCCCATAAAGCCTGTTTCCAATTCAGAGCCCCCCTTTGTTCTTTCGGGGGGGGGGGAAGACTTGCCAGATGGAGTCCTGGAAGGGACGAAGCTTCCATCCGAGGGATCGAAAGACTCAATCAGGGACCATCGCACCCCATCCTCGGGCAACGTCGCCTCTCCAAAGTGCCTGCAGCCCCCGGCGGACCCAGCGCGCTTCCGCCCCATCCCGGCGCAGCGCAACCTGGAAGGCCGAGGAATCCGGGCGGCTTTCCTTGAGCCCATTTTTGGATCTCTGAGGCGCCGTGTGAGGCTCCCCCTCCGGGTAAAGGTCCCATGTGCCCTATCCCCCCCTTAGGCAACCCGCCCGCCCGCCCACCCACCCAGGGCGCTTCTCCCTATGGCGTTTCTCCCTATGGCAGATTTGGGTGGCCACGCTCGCCCAGCCCGCCCACCGTGGGTCCCCAGGCCCCCCTCCTCTCCCGGCCCACCACAGGCTCTTCAATGGGAACCCCGGCCTGGCCCTGGAGGAAAGAGGCGCAGTCTGCCCGCGCACTCCGATCCTGCAGCCGCCTGGGAGGAATCCGCTCTTCTCTCGCCCGCTGCGCTCCTTCTGCCTGGCAGCCGCTCGCTGAGAAGCGAATGGAGGGAGGGGCGAAGGGAGCTGCGCCCAAGGCCAGAAGCCCCCTTTCCCCCGGTGGGCGGCGGCTGGGCTGAGCCCCGGGGGGTCCTGACCCCCCTTTCTGTTCTCAGGGTGGGGTTTATTGGGAGGTTGCAGGTGGGGGAGGGGTGATTGGGAGAACTCGGCTCTTCTTCTCTCCCACAACTGTAGGCAGCAACATCTGGAGAAGGAGGGGCTTCCTCTGCCTTGGGGGAGGAGAGAAAGGATGGCAGCTGCCCAGATTTGGGGGGGGGGGGATTCCGCCTTTTTTTCCAGTTGAGGTGGACCTGGTTCCTCCCCTTCAAACCTTCCGGCTCTGGGGATGTGCAGACGCCCCTTCAGTCCCCGGAGACCCTCCCTTCCTCAGTCAAACCTCTCTGGCTGGCCGTCCGGCTGGATCCCTTCCTCTTCAACTGCGGCAGGGACCTCGATCTGGCCAGGGATGATTGGCAGCTCCTGGGTATTTTAGGCTGGTTTTGAGCCAGACTGGGTGGGTGGGCTTTGCTCCGCTGTATAAGAGCTGCGTAAGGCGAATACGCTGCGGACACCTGGTGGCAGGTGAGGAGGGGGGAAGAGTCCATGGACAGGAGAGACGGGAGGGAGGGGGGATGAGAGGGAGGGAGGAAGGTGTTAGATATTAACATATATCGGGATAAGTCTTCCCTCTGGTCCGCTCCTACAGCGGAAAACAGGTATCCCTCTGATTGGTCGAGGGGCGTGCCCAATCCCTATAAAAGGGGAACCCTCCGACTACCAAACAAGCTGGATCACTACTACTACTAATAAAGAGCTGTTAAGTCACTTCGTGTCCGCAGTCTGTCTCTCGTTGCCCAGATCTAACATTGGCGACGAAGGTGGGATCGAGAGACAGATAGGACGAAGAACGCTACCTCCAGAATCTCCGGATTTGATCCAGCCCAGGAATTCGGCAGCAATTCCGACAGCCATCTCAGATCACCGCAGCGCGGCAAATTCAAACAGAGAAGATGGCGATGCATGCTCCCCCCGCTCCTTTCGACCCAGCAAACGACGAATGGGAAGCTTTCATGATTCGTTTCGAGTGTTTCCTCGAAGCGAACGAATACGCGGGGATCACCGATGCAAGGAAGAAAAACATCTTCCTCGGCTACTGCGGAAAGGAAGTCTTCAATACGGCCAGAGACCTCACCGCGCCTACTCCAATACAGGCAGTTTCGTGGACAACGTTGCAACAGACTCTGCAAACTCATTACGCGCCAAAACCTTCCCGCCATGTCTGCCGCAAGGAATTCAACATGAGGACCCAGAAGGCGGGAGAATCCATCAATCAATATGTTGCAGCCCTACGAAAAGCAGCAACTCACTGCGAATACAGGGATCTGGAAGAGCACATCTTAGAGCAACTCATCTGTGGGTTAAGAGACATTTCTTTGCAAAAGAAGCTGTTGGCAGATCCGAATTTAACCCTACAGACAGCGTTAAACGAAGCAAGAGCGTCAGAGTCAGCGGAGAAATCATCAGCGACCATACAACGAGGGGCCAACGTAAACCAGCCAGCACCAAGACAAACCAGAGTTCACTACGAAGACACAAGCCCCGACTTCGAAAATCCCGAGTTCGAGGACAGTCACCAGATGCAGAGCAGTCACGTGAGGCCTGGGGGGAGACCCGGATCCCGTTTGCCGCCCTGCGCAAGCTGCGGAGGGAATCACCCCAGGTCTACTTGTAGGTTCAGGAACGTTGTTTGTTCACAATGCAACAAACTTGGGCACATCGCACGAGTGTGCCGGAGCGGAGTCCCTGCCTCACGGCAGCCACCCATGTACCGCCAACAGAAGCCCAACCCAGGGGCTTGGCGAAATCAAAAAGGGCGCCCAGAGAGAAATCCACAAGTGTTTACCCAGAGAGAGTATTTCCAAAGAGCTGAACGAGCGTATCCCCAGAGAGATTACTCACAAGGAGTTGAGCGAGCGTATCCCCAGAGAGAATACACACAAAGAGCTGAAAGAGCGTTCTATCAAGACGCTCAACGAGAGTATTTTCAGGATGTTGACGATGAGATAGAGTTGACCCAGAGAGAGGAGTTGCGAACGTATCTCACGACAATACATCAGGTCCGCCCTAAGCGGCCCAAAAGGCTGAGAGTCACAGTCCTCTTGGAGGGCTCACCCTGCGAGCTAGAAGTTGATACAGGATCGACCCTGACGATCATTTCATGGGCATCCATGAAACAGGCTATCCCTAGCCTCAGAAAGAGCCAACTACGCGCTCCAGACGTCCTGCTACGAGACTACCAGGGGAACCAAGTCCCCATCGTGGGCCAAGGCACATTCCACATCCGTTTCAAGGACATCGAAGCCCAGCTGCCCGTGACCATTGCCAGCGCGCCATTGCAGAACCTTCTGGGGCTTGATTGGTTTGAAGCCCTGGGGTTAGAAGTCACCGGAATCAACGCCGTGAGAAACAGCAGCGCTGAACAGATTTTTAAGGAGTTCGAGGATGTGTTCAGCCCCGGTCTTGGTAAGTATGTGGGTAAACCAATATCATTCAATTTAGACCCCAAAGTGGCGCAAATCCGACTTAAACCGAGACGAGTGCCTTTTGCACTCCGCCCAAAAATAGATAAAGAAATAGATAAGTTAGTGGAGCAAGGAATCCTTGAGCCGGTAGATCACGCGCGCTGGGAAACGCCCATCGTGACCCCAGTCAAACCAGACGGATCAGTCCGCATCTGCGCGGACTATAAATGCACAATTAATGTCGCGCTACAACAGAGCGCATATCCTGTGCCTGTAGTACAGCACTTATTGCACTCGTTGGGGCCAGGAAAGGTATTTGCAAAGTTAGACATGGCACAAGCTTACCAGCAACTGCCAGTGGATAGCGCCACAGCGGAGGCCCAAACTATAGTGACGCATAGAGGAGCATTCAAATGCAACCGGCTACAATTTGGCGTAAGCATTGCCCCAGGATTGTTCCAGAGCGTCATGGAACGACTTTTGCAAGGGATACCAGGAGTCGTCCCCTATTTTGACGACATCTTGGTGTCCGCTGCAAATGAGGAGCAATTAAACAAAAGAGTCAGATCTGTTTTGGCCAGAATCAGAGAAAAGGGTCTCCGCCTTAAAAAAGAAAAATGCCAAATTAACGTGCCTAGCGTAGAATTCCTGGGTTATAGAATCGATGGTCAGGGAATACACCCCACTTCAAAGAAAATTAAGGCGATCCAGGACGCCCCCACACCACGAAATCAGACCGAGTTGCAGGCCTTCCTCGGATTACTTAACTTCTACAGCGTTTTTCTGAGGCAAAAGGCGACCGTTGCTGAGCCACTACACCGTCTACTCCAGAGGAACGCACCATGGAAATGGGGACGATCCGAAGCTGCAGCTTTCGCCGGGGTAAAGCGCCTGCTCACCACTGACTCACTGCTTGTTCAATACAGCCAGACCCTACCGCTGGTATTGACCTGCGACGCATCACCTTTCGGAGTTGGAGCAGTCCTCAGCCACAGGATGCCCGACGGAAAAGAAGCACCCATCGCGTTCTACTCCAGAACTCTTTCATCGGCCGAAAGAAATGACAGCCAAATGGACAGGGAAGCGCTGGCTGCCGTCGCGGGAGTAAAGCGTTTCCACGAATACCTCTACGGCCGCGATTTTGAACTGATCACAGATCACAAACCGCTGTTGGGACTTTTGGCGGGAAACCGCCCCACTCCGGTCTCCCTTTCTCCTCGCATGACCAGGTGGACTGTTTTCCTGGCTGCGTATTCATACAAATTGATACATCGACCGGGCTCCACTCTTGGACACGCAGACGCACTCAGCCGTTGCCCATTACCTGACATTCTGCCAGACCCCACTCCAGAAGTACCGGTATTGCTCATTGACTGTTTGGATTCGGGACCGGTTTCTTCCTACGATGTTGCAAGGTTCTCCTCTAAAGACAATTTAATAAAGCAAGTTCAAACTTGGGTTTGGAGGGGGTGGCCAAAGGGAAATGTGGGCCCGGAATTCAAAGTGTTTTGGTCGAAACGGGACGAGCTCTCAGTACTACAAGGATGTTTGTTGTGGGGGGATCGAGTTGTTATTCCGTATGCTTTACGTAAAAATGTATTAGATGCTTTACATATGGGTCATCCGGGGATTGTTAGAATGAAGGCATTAGCAAGAAGTTACGTGTGGTGGCCAAACATGGACAAAGAAATAGAGGAGTGGGTGGCCACTTGTGACCCATGCCAGGAATCGAGACCAGCACCCCCGGAAGCGCCCGCCACAGAATGGGAGAAACCCAAAGCACCCTGGTCGCGAATACACATCGACTTCGCAGGGCCATTCCAAGGTCAGACTTTCCTTATAGTTGTGGATGCATACTCAAAATGGCTAGATGTAGTCCTAATGACTTCAACCACGGCAGAGGCAGTCATAAAGGTTCTACAGCGACTCTTCGCCACCCATGGCCTGCCAGATCTCCTCGTATCCGATAACGGGCCCCAATTCACGGCCATGCACTTTGAAACATTTTTAGCAGGGTTGGGAATCCGGCATGCCCTCATCGCGCCATTCCATCCAGCATCAAACGGACAGGCGGAGAGAATGGTGCGATTCGCAAAAGAGGCCCTCGCCAGGATGGGTCCAGGTGATTGGCAAACACGCATTGACCATTACCTCCTCATTCAACACATTACCCCGAGCGCAACGACGGGTAGGAGCCCCGCTGAACTACTCATGGGCCGTCGCCTACGGTCTCACCTAGACCGGCTCCACCCGAATTACTCTGCCACGGCTCCCCCAGACTCTACAAGTAAGATCCAGTCTTTCAGAGTAGGGGATTCAGTATACGCTCACAACTACACGGGGGGGACATTATGGATGCCGGCAAAGGTCATAGGCATCACGGGTCCACGATCATATTTGCTAGAGCTAGAAGATGGGCGGAATTGGAAAAGGCACATCGATCAACTGCGGGGTCGCCTAGCACACTCCAACCTTAGAAATGAAGACGAAAGTTTCCTGTCTACGGAAAGTCAGCCACTAGAAAACCCCAGCATAGGAAACAACGACGCCGGCGAGCCTAGCGTGGAACAAGACTACACGCACGTAGCAGAGCAACCCCCAGACAGCGCAGCCGAACAAACTCCTGAACGCCCGAGCAACGAAGGCACAAGACCTCCAGAACGGGAAATAGAAAAAGCGCCCGATCCTGCAACTACTTCGAACCAACCCACACCCAGTCCTGCAACCACTTCAAGCCAACCCGAACTACGACGTTCCTCCCGAGCAAGACAAACACCCACCTACCTAAAAGATTATGTTACCTACCGCAACGTCCCATCTAGGAGGGGAGGGGTGTTAGATATTAACATATATCGGGATAAGTCTTCCCTCTGGTCCGCTCCTACAGCGGAAAACAGGTATCCCTCTGATTGGTCGAGGGGCGTGCCCAATCCCTATAAAAGGGGAACCCTCCGACTACCAAACAAGCTGGATCACTACTACTACTAATAAAGAGCTGTTAAGTCACTTCGTGTCCGCAGTCTGTCTCTCGTTGCCCAGATCTAACAGAAGGGAAATCAATGAATGCCCAGAAGCCCAGAGAGCTGCACGGGGTCCCTTCTGAATGCAGCCTTGGCATTGCTTTGATCTGGGAAGTTTTGTGCAGGTCAGGCTGATTCTTCTTCGGTTATTTGTAGTTACAAAATCATCCAAAGACAAGGGAAGATTCCCCTTCCCCTCCCCTCTTTCAATCCCCCCTTCCCTTCCCCTCCCCTCCCCTCCCTTTCAATCCCCCTTTCCCATCCCCTTCCCCTCCCCTCCCTCTCTTTCAATCCCCCCTTCCCTTCCCTTTCCCTCCCCTCCCTCTCTTTCAATCCCCCCTTCCCTTCCCTTTCCCTCCCCTCCCTCTCTTTCAATCCCCCTTTCCCTTCCCGTTTCTGGTCAATTCAGAGACTTCATGCAAATTCCTAATTCTCCAGGATCGCCTGGATGAGGCCCTTGGACAGGAGATGAAAGAGAAACGCCATGTTTTCATTATTTATTTAGCTGAGAAAGGTGGACACTCGACCTAGTCTCAGACACACACACGGATGGACGGACAGACGGACAAATAGTAAGGAGCCTCCCCGCCGCCCTCTCCCCTTGCCCAAACATACAGCCATCACACCCGCCCCTTGCCTGTCCCCTTCCTTTGCACCTGGGGAACTCGGAACAAGGCACCCCAGCCACACAATGCACCAGCCAAACAACGCACCAGCCACGCAACACCTCCACTGACTTTGAAGTCCTTGCCCGTGCTGCCAACCCCCCCTCCCAGGTCGCCCATTTGCCGCACATCAACTGCCCCCCCCGCCTTTTCTCAATTCCCCCCCCCCTTCCCGTCTAGAACAACAGCCTTTCTTTTAACCGCCTCATCAAAAGCACAAACTTCTCCGATCACAGAGGGAGGTTCCCCGCCCCCCCCGCCTGCATCTGGAGGGCCGCCCTCTCTTCCCGCAAGGCGGACAAAGCCTCACTGGCCCAGATGTTGCCCTCTGTAGTTTGGGGGCGAAGAGGGGCTGAGCTTCCCCTACCACCCGTGGTAACTACCTCACAAACACCATTATAGTTGGGCGGGGTGGGGTGGTCTGGGAGCTAAGGGGCCTCAGCGCAGCCGCTGACAAAGGCAGAAAGGGGGCTTTTCAGGGGGGGGGATGCCCCTCGGCTGCCCCTCCACGGGCTTCTGGGCAGACAGCTGCCAGGCAGGAGGACCGCCGCGGTAGGAGGAAGAGCAGGGAAGCGGGACGGGAGGGACAAAGACCCTTAATTGGATGCAGGTAAAAAAAAGGGGGGGGCATTTGATACCTCCACCCCCCCCCCCCAGGACCAAGAGAAGATTAGGTTCCTTCCCGCCCCATCCCTCTTCCAGGAGCCTCCAACTTTATCGCCTCTCCTGCCCCGGGAGTGGAGCCGGGCGCCGTTTCTCCCCCGCCCGACGGCTGCAACCTTGGAGAGAGAGAACCCCTCGCCGGAGCCAGGCGGTGGCCGATCTGCTCCTCCCAAGACCGGCTTTTCCGCCGCCCCGTCTGCAGCGCCCGCCTGCCTTGCAGAGTCTGCGGGGGTTCCGAGATGAGCTCCCCCTGCAGCCCCCTCGGGGTCCCGCGTGGGCTCAGTGCCCCAGAGGCGGGACCTCCGGCCGCTCGCTCGCCCGCCTGCCCCGCTCTTCTCCTGCCCTCTGCGCTACCACCGGCTCCCTGGCGTGGCTCTCTGCAAGCCCCGAGGAGGCTTCTGCGGGGACGAGGCGGGCGGAGGGGAGGGGGCTCAGGCAAACCGCCTGATTGGGCTGGCGCTACCCGACCTGGGCATGAGGGAGCGGGGCAGAAAAGGGGCTTGAGTGACAGCTGTCTGTTTGGGCGAGGAGGGAGGGGAGGAGGGAGGAGCAGCAGCAAAAGAGCCTTTTGTGTTGCTGAAGGCGAGGGGGGCCAAGGAGTGCCCGGGGTGGCTGCAGAGAACCAAAGGCAGCCCAGGGACTTTGCTCCACTCAGGAAAGTTTTAAAACCAGCTTTAAAATAAAAGCCAAATGGGCGACTTTGAGACAAGGAGTTTGTGAGTTCCAGTTCTGCCTTAGTCATGAAAGCCAGCTGGCTGAATTTGGGCCAAAATCCAGGAGACTCTAATCCTCCCATAGGCATGCAAACTTCCTGGGGGACTTTGGGCCAATCACCAGGAGACTCTTGAGTTCAAATCCCGCCTTAGTCCTTTTTGATTGTGAAACTTGGAAGTATTTTCTCAGATTAACGTGAGATGTGGAGAACTGGGATTCCATTCACAATTAGGAGCCATTCTGATACCTAAATATTGATTCCTAAATGATCAGCAAACTCTGTGATTGGAGAGCAGAGCAGCTTCCCTGGGTGCCTCTTTCTAGAAACCTCAAAGCTTCCCCCCCCCTCCTCTTGCCCCCATTTTCCCTCGTCTTGGACCTGCAATATTGAAGGTTTGTGACCTGGTCAATGATGCAGCTGCCTTGAGACAGGATCCCTCCAACCTCCTCCTGGGGAGAGTTTCAAGGTCCCCTTTCTCTGGGCATCTTTTCCAACCCTTCACAGACAAGACAAGGTTGGAAGAGGAGCAGAGAAAATGCTTTAGGTAGAAATTGTAGAGTGGGAAATTAAAGGGTCTGAATATCGTTATATGTTGCTATTTTATTTCTCTGGATGACAAAAGGAAAAAAAAATGCACTGACAATTTCTTAAAGAAAGATACCTAAACAACAAAAACAACCCCCAACTGAAATCCCAGACAGCCGTTCTGTGGAGTGGGTGTTATCAGCACATCAAGAAGGGACCATATAATAGTGGTGAATATTGGTCTCCAGAGCTGAGAGTAGATCCAACCTACATCCCAGCCGTTCTGCCCCCCCCCCACACCAAAGCTTCTCCTGAAGAGAATCACAAACACAGACACTGTCAGTAGGAAAAACGACTCAAATGGATTCTTAAAAGGGGTCAAATGTTTATTGGCAATTCCTGAACAGCAAATTTCTCTGAATTTCAACTCTCTAGCAAGATTTATTGAGATTAAAAGGAAGGGATTTACCGTATATGAATTACAGTCATTCAACCATTTCTCATTGAAAAATGTAGATATGATTTCTTTGATTCCTGCACACTATCTAAGTTGAAATAATGTCTTTTTTTAAATAAAAGGAAATTTTACATTTTTTAAAATATCATGGTGTTATGTCTCGTGTTTTTACATTTGTTCTGGCTGTGAGATGCTCCTTTGTGTTCAGGTCTGGCCTCAGAAGGATAATGTAGCACTTAGGGATGAAGATGCAGAGCAGCAGACCAGCACTGGAGGCCAGGATGGAGAAGACCTGAACAGCCACCATGTATTTCCCTTTGGTGCTCAGGTAGGTGGGCACAAAAGTCACCCAGACACTGCAGAAGACCAGCATGCTGAAGGTGATCAGCTTGGCTTCGTTGAAGGCCCCAGGCAGATTCCTGGCCAGGAAAGCCACCGTGAAGCAGATGGCAGCCAGGAAGCCCATGTAGCTGAGGGTGACGTAGAACATGACAACAGCCCCTTCGTTGCATTGCAGGATGATCTCTCCAGGCTGGGAATGGGGGTCAGAGTCAGGGAAGGGGGGAGAAACTCCCAGCCAAGTGGAGCAGATGATAATTTGGACAGCAGAACAAAAAAGGATGATGGAGTTGGCCAAGCTCTTCCCCAACCATCTCTTCACTTGGTTTCCTGGTTTTGTGGCCAGGAAAGCCAGCACCACTGTGATGGTTTTGGCCAAGAGAGAAGAAACGGCAACTGAGAAGATGATGCTGAAGACCGTTTGTCGTAGAAGGCAGGTGGCTTTCCTTGGTTGACCAATGAAGAGAGAAGGAGACAAGAAGCAAAGCAGGAGGGAGACCAGGAGGATGTAGGAGAGGTCTCGGTTGTTGGCTTTGACAATGGGAGTTTCTCGGTATTTAATGAAGATGATTAAAACAAGGACTGTAGTTAGGAACAAGAGTAGTGCAAAAGAGACCAGGATGATGCCCAGAAGTTCTTCATAAGACAGGAAGGTTTTAACTTTGGGGATACATTGAATTCTGTCCTCATTTGGATATTTATCATCTGGACATTCAGTGCATTTTTTTGTATCTGGGAAAACATAAAAAGAATATATTTTTCTAAAAATAGCTATGTATATAAATATGTATATGAATATTTATAGCTATGTCTATAAAATTGGAGGAAGTCCTAGGATGTTAATTATTTCATCTTTCACATGCAGAATCTTCACAGGAACGTACATTATTTAGAGGTAAAGAGTGAATCAAATAAACTTTCTTGGCAAAATTCCTGAGTCTTTCCACACGGCACTTCTTAGTATACCGGACGTGAAGGATACCTTCAATATGTTGTAACATCTAGTCAGCTGGCAGAATATTCATGTAATGAGGTTCCTTCATAACTGTCCATACCACCATTCCACAAAGAAGAAGAAGAAAAGGAAAAACACAATGAAGTAGAAAGTGATGGATAGGAGTTACAAAGTAGGAGATATAAGAAACATAATACCCAAGACTCATAAAGGACTCAAATGCCTATATGTTTACACTTAAAGTTTAGGGAACAAACAGGGTGAACTTGAAGTACTAGTACATGTAGGTATGATGTAGTTGCCATTACTGGAACATGGAGAAATGAAACTCATGACTGGAATGTACTGGTGAAAGGATAGAAACTATTCAGAAGAAACAGGTCTGATAAAAGAGGAGGTAGCGTTGCATTAGATATAAAAGATCATTGTATCTCTACAAACTCCCCCCTCCCCACAAAACCAAGGATGAAAACCTTGTAGAATCCACATGAGTCAATATAAAAAGAATGACATTGCTATAGGCATATTATTCAGGCCACCCAACCAAGAAGAAGAAATAGATGAACTTTTTGCTAAATAACTTACAAATGTATGTAGGAAACACACGACAGTAGTAATGGGAAACTTTAACTACCCTGATATCAACTGGGAGACAACCACGGCAGCAAGTGGGGGATCAAAGACTCTTAACCAACCTAGCTGACAACTTTGTCATCCAAATGACAGAGGAGGGAACTAGGGCAAAAACTATACTGGACCCAATTCTTACTAATAGATAAGAAGTGATAGAGGGCGTTGAAGTTGACAAAACTTTGAGCGAGAGTGACTACGTCATGTTGGAATTCAGGATAATACAAACACAAGCAATAAAACATAATCCAGCCAGTGTCTTAAATTTTAAAAGAGCTGATTTTAACAAACTCAGAGAGAGACTATTAAAAAATTCCATAGATGAAAATCCTAAAGGGGAAAACAACTCAAGAAGCATGGGAAACTCTGAAAAATATGATCATAAAAGCCCAGTCCTGCACAATACCACTGAGAAAGAAAAACAAAAAATCTATGAACAATCCAGTATAATTGCACAAAGATCTTCTGTGTAAACTGAAAGAAAAAAAGGACAAATACAAAAAATAAAAAGACTGAGTATCAACAGCCTGAATCTGCAAATATGAAGTCAGTAAAGCAAAGGCTCAGAATGAGCAAGAAGCAACAGGTGGGAACTAATCAAGGAGGCAAGCTACCTGGAACTAAGGAGAAATTTCCTGACAGTTAGAAAAATTATTCAGTGGAAAGACTTGCCTCCAGAAATAGTAAATGCTCCAACAGTGGAAGTTTTTAAGAAGAGATTGGACAACCATTTATCTGGAATGGTATAGGGTTTCCTGCCTGAGCAGGAGGCTGGACTGTAAGACCTCCAAGGTTTTTTCAATTCTGTTGTTCTGTTATTTAGACATGAAATCTGGATGGGTAACTCTGGCCAGTTGATCTCTCTGAACTCAACCCACCTCACAGGATTTTTATGAGGAAAGTAGGAGGATGAAGGAGTATTGTGTGTGTTCACTGCCTTGAATTATTTAAGAGTAATAAAGTGTGGGTTGGAAACAAATAAATATTTTAATGTTAATCCCACATTGACACAGTAAAAAGTATTTATTTGTTTATTTACAGAAGTTATAGATTCTCTGATTATGTCCTAATTTAGTCAATGAATAGAATATCAGAGGGTGTTTTTTTTTTTAGCAAAGTGTTTAAACTCTAAGAATGAGCCTGCCATTTTTTTCCCAATGTCACCCACCTTCCTGAGTGGAGAAGGTCCCCTCCGGACAAGGAATGCAGTCATAGCAGCAAAATGGCTCTCCTTCTCGAGCCCTCTTGACAAATCCAGGATGACAACTTTCCACACATTTGGACTGAGGCAGAGACTGAGGAGAAGTAAAGGAATGCCAAAGAAAATATGTTAATAGTCAACATCCATGGAAAATAGAGATGGACACAGACATTAGTCAAGTAGCATCTGGTCTTCACTTAGGTAAATGTGAAATATCTGACTAGTTCCCAATACTTGAAGGAGATACAATACTGGCAGATTCTTCCTTTAGTTTTCTGCCTTTTGCTTTTGTCATCTCACTTTACCAAAAAGGGCTTTTCTATTTAATAAAGTCTGGAGGAATGGAATTGAGAAAATATTCATTATTCAGTGACAACCAGTTGGTTCCTCCTCATATCCCTATTCACATGGATTCCTCCATTCTTCATATACCCACCATTTTAAAACATGATCATCTAATCATATTAAAGTTCAGAATTTCAGACTTAGTACATTTTTAGCAGTGACGTGCAGTCAGGGGAGGCAGGAGAGGCAGAGCCTCACCACTGTCAATCATGAAAAGGAAAAAAAATGTAAACGGGAAAAGGCGAGTGCTGAAGTGAGGTTACCTAGCTCACCGTGAATGACTGCCTGTTTAAAAAAGCCTCTAAAGCTCTGAGCTCTGCCGCGAGGGAAAGAAAGTGCTTTAGTCAGTGGGGTGTCAGGGGAGAGGATAGAATATTCAGGCATTCTCTCCTCCTCTCGCCCACACCACGCTGTCTAAAGCGCTTCCTTTCGCCCGCCTGACCTCTTCCGTGGGCAAAAGAAAGCGTTTTAGTTGGGTGTCCGGGGAGAGGATAGAATGCTCAGGCATTCTCTCCTCCTCTCGCCCACACCCCACTGACTAAAGCGCTTCCTTTCGCCCGCCTGAGCTCTTCCGTGGGCAAAAGAAAGTGCTTTAGTCTGTGGGGTGTCCGGGGAGAGGAGAGAATATTCAGGCATTCTCTCTTTCTCTCGCCCACACCACGCTGTCTAAAGCGCTTTCTTTCGCCTGCCTGAGCTCTTCCGTGGGCAAAAGAAAGCGTTTTAGTTGGGTGTCCGGGGAGAGGAGAGAATGTGCAGGCATTCTCTCCTCCTCTCGCCCACACCACGCTGTCTAAAGCGCTTTCTTTCGCCCGCGGCACAGCTCAGGCAGGTGGACGCTCAGAGCCCCTGAGCCCGTGCTCCCTCACCTCCTGTCGTCCCGTCTGGCAGGTGCCACCCGCCCGGGAAGCAGCTGAGCTGGGAAGTCCCGACCGGCAGTTTGGCTTCCAGAGTGGGCGGTGCGGGTGCCGGTGGGCTCCTCTGGGCTCCCGCCTTCCCAAAGCGTGTCCCTGTTTTTGCGGAAAGCAAAAGAATGGAGAAGAAACAGGGAAGCTTGCCCTGGAAATCAGCTACATGGAATTAAACACTATAATCCAACTTCTCTTTGTGTGTGTGTGTGTGTTTGTGTGTTTGAGAGGGGGGGAGAGAGGGAGGAAGGAGGGGAAGGTAAAAGAAAAAGAAAAAGAAGGAAGAAAACTTATTTAAATAAGTTTAAAGCTGTTGCTTTAAATCAGAACTGAGCATGCCTGGCTGTGGAATTCTGGGAGTTGAAGTCCACAAGTCTAAAAAAAATTGCTGCCTCACTAGCCATAAACTTCACCGCATGTCACTGATTTTTAGTGTATCATATTTATGACACCAGCTATAGAACATAATCCAACCAGAGTCTTAGACTTTAAAACAGCCTATTTCAGCAAACTTAAAGACAGCTTGGGAAGGATTTCATGGATTAAAATAATTCAAGAAGCCTGGGAAACTCTGAAAAATACAATTGTAGAAGCCCAGTCCAGCACAATATCACTGAAAAAGAAAAAGAAAAAATACAAGAAGAAACTAGCATAAATGCACAATGAACTCTCTTTGAAAGACCAAACTGAAAGACCAAAAGTATTAAAAAATGGAAAGCGGGACACATAACTAAGGTGGAATACCAGCAGATAGCTCAAATCTGCAAAGAGGAAGTCAGGGAAGCGAAGGGTCAGAAGACTTCAAAAAATGTTAAAAATAATTTTTAAAAAGAGTTTTTTCCAACATATAAAAACAAGAAAAAAGCCAAGGAAACAATCAGTCCACTAATGGGAGAAGATGGCAAGGAAGTGACAGTCAGCAGGGAGAAAGCAGAACTGCTTAATTCTTTCTTTGCATCTGTTTTCACACAAAAAGAAAAAAATAGCCCAACTTACCAAAGACAGAACTGTAAATGACAGACTAGGAATTCGAATTAAAATAGGCAGGAAAATGGTAAGAGAACACATGTCCACGCTAGACGAGTTGAAATCACCAGGACCTGACAGACTATATCCCAGTCTTCTGAAGGAGCTGACAGACATGATTTCAAAAACATATCTTTCACAAATCCTGAAGCACCAAGGGACTGCCAGAGCAGGGGTCTGCAACCTAAAACACTCAAAGAGCCATTTGGACCCATTTCCCACAGAAAAAAAAGACACCGGCAGCCACAAAGGTCCTAACCGGAAGCCCCCCATTCAATTCAAGAGCTGACTGGAAGTCTGGTTCCCCCACCTTAGAATCTCCGCCTAGCACGGCATCCTTTTTCCTCTGCCTGTCCTAATCAAAAGTCCTATCTATTGTTGAGCTGACCGGAAAACCTGCTTCTTTGCCATAGAGTCTCCTCCTGGTACACCATGCTCCCCCCCCCCCAACTGGAAGCTCCTCTCAAAATTGTGGTGCCAACAGGCAACAGGGAGCCGCAGCAGATTGATGAAAGATCTCCATGCAGCTCCAGCGCCGCAGGTTGCTTACCCCTGTGCCAGAGGCATGAAAAAGAGCTGAGGTAGTTCCCATCTTTTTTAAAAAAAAAGTGGGGGAAAAAAGATCCAAGAAACTACAGACCAATCAGCCTGACATCAATGCCCTATCTCAAAAAAATGACATCCAATATACAAAAAAACAAGGTTTTCTACTTAGGCAAGAAAACCATATGTACAGCACAGACTAGGTGAGTGATGGCTAACCTTTTTTGGCTCCCGTACCAAGCCTCCAGAGGGCAAAAAAATGGACCTACAGACAAACCAGAAGTGATTTGTTTGTCCGTAGGTCCGTTTTTTGCCCTCCTGAGCCTTCAGGGAAGCCTCCTGAAGGCCCCTGAAAGCTCCAGAGGGCAAAAAACGGACCTACAAGCAAACTGGAAATCTGTTCCCAAACTTCTGGTTTGCCCGGAGGGCTGGTTTTTCATCCTCCGGAGGCTTCAGGAGGCTTCCCTGAAGCCTCCAGAGGGCGAAAAACGGCCTCAAAAGAAGGCCGAAGTTAGCTAGCCAGAGCGTGCATGCACGCTGGCCAGCTGACAGGGCAAAGCCTCGCGTGCCCTATCAAATGGATCCGTGTGCCACCCGTGGAACGCATGCCATAAGTTCGCCATCATGGGACTAGGTGAAATTTGGCTCAATAACGGTAACTGTGAGAGGGATCTTGGAGTCCTGGTAGACTATCCCTTAAAAATGAACCAGCAGTGTGCAGTAGCAACCAAAAAAGCTAATGCAACCCTAGGCTGTGTTAACAGAGGGATAGAATCAAGATCAAGTGAATTTATAAGGTCTTAGTAAGGCCACACTTGGAGTATTGCATCCAGTTTTGGTCGGCATCATATAAAAGAAGATGTTGAGAGAGTGCCGAGATCAGCAACCAAGAGGATTAGGGTGCTGGAGGCTAAAACATATAAAGAACAATTGCAGGAATTGGGTATATCTAGCCTAGTAAAAAGGACCAGGGATGATGTGATAGCAATATTTGAGGGGCTGCCACAAAGAAGAGGGGATCCATTTATTTTCCAAACCATTAGAAGGTAAGACAAGAAGCAGTGGATGAAAACTAATGAAGGAGAGAAGCAGCCTAGAACTAAGGAGAAACTTCCTGACGGAGAGAACAATTAACCAGTGGAATTGCTTGCCTTCAGAATCAGTGGGTCAGGGGTAGGTTCCTGCCAGTTCTAACCTCTTCTATAGAAGAGGTTCCGCAAATCTACAATGCCATTTAGAACCGATTCCAGCTCCCTCCCCCCCACCCGTCCGCACATCATCAAAAGGGTCTTGTAACTTGACAGCTTTAAGACTTGCGTGCTTCAAATGCCAGAGTTTCTGAGCCAACATTTTGGTTGCTAAGCAAGAGCATTGTTAAGTGAGTTACACCACATTTTACAAGTTGGCCACGCCCACCCAGTCACATGACTGCCAAGCCACTCCTACTCAGTCACATGGCCAGCAAGCTACTCCCACCTGATCACATGGCCGGCAAGCCACTCCCCCAAAGTAGGCCACACCTACAGAAGCGGTTCTAAAAAAATTTGAAACCCACCACTGCAGCGGATGCTCCATCACTGGAAGTGTTTAAGAAGAGATTGGATAGCCATTTGTCTGGAATGGCATAGGGTCTCCTAACTGAGCAGGGGGCTGGACTAGAAGACCTCCAAGGTCCCCTCCAACTCTGTTATTCTGCTATTAAAAAGGTAATGATTTCTTCCAGTCATGTCCAACTTTAGTGGGCAGTGGGCATCTCTGTTTCTTAGCCAAGGGAGCCAGCATTGTCCAAGAGGCTTCTGTGATCATGTGGGAGGAGGCCTATATTCTGAGCAGTGGTGGGTTTCAAAAATTTTTAGAACCTATTCTGTAGGTGTGACATGTTTTGTGGGAGTGGTTTGGTGGTCATGTGACTGGGTGGGAGTGGTTTGGTGGTCATGTGACCAGGTGGGGGTGGCCAAGTTGGAAAATGTGGTGAAACTCACTTAACAATGCTCTTGCTTAGCAACCAAAATTTTGGGCACAATTTTGATCATGTTCTCTTTTTCTTTCTTTCTTTCTTTCTTTCTTTCTTTCTTTCTTTCTTTCTTTCTTTCTTTCTTTCTTTCTTTCTTTCTTTCTTTCTTTCTTTCTTCTGTTCCTGGGGGGGGGCAAAAAAGAGCAAAAAAAAGCCTATTTTTGTCAAAAAAATTACATGCATAGCCTTATGGAGGCTTATAGAGTGCTGCTGGGAGCTGTGTGGGCAAAATACGGCCTGTTTTAGGCTCATTTCTGCCCTCCCCAGCCCCCAGGAGCTCTCTGAAAGCCTCCATAAGGGTATGCACAGTCATTTTGGTGAAGGGGGTGGGGCTTCAGGAGGCAAAAATGCTGTATTCGGTGTATAAGATGCACCCAGATTTTCAGCCTCTTTTTAGGGGAAAAAAGGTGCGTCTTATACTCTGAAAAATATGGTTCTTTCTTTCTTTCTTTCTTTCTTTCTTTCTTTCTTTCTTTCTTTCTTTCTCTTCCTTCCTTCCTACTTTCTTGTGTCTCTCCCCACCACTTATTTTCTTTCTTTCTCCTCCTTCCTTCCTTTTTTCTTGTCTCTGTCTCTCCAACTTACTTTCTTTCTTTTCTTTTTCTTCCTTCCTTCCTTCCTTTCTTTCATGTGTCTCTCCCTCCCTCCCCCTCCCTCTTTCTTTCCTTCTTTCTTCTTCCCTTCCTTTTTTCTTGTGTATCTCTCCCCCACTTTCTTTCCTTTCCTTCCTTCCTTCCTTCCTTCCTTCCTTCCTTCCTTCCTTCCTTCCTTCCTTCTTGTATGTCTCTCTCTCCAACTTTCTTGCTTTCTCTTTCCTTCTTTCCTTCTTTCTCTTTCTCATTCTTTCTTTCTCTCTCTCTCTTTATCTTTCTTTCTTTCTTTCTTTCTCTCTCTCTCTCTCTCTCACACACACACACACACAGATACGCCATTTCCCTCATGTCTGCCACTGACAGCTCTCAAAGAGAAGGAAGTGTAAGGACTCCTGCCTTGGGAAGGGGTTGGACTAGATTACCTCCACGTTCCCTTGCATCCGTCTATAAACTCTGTCCCATTTAGTCACAAACAGCCCCATTCACTTTGAAGTTGGTCGCAAACTCCACTCATCCCGCAGGTGCCCTGGTCCCACCCAAGGAGGCGAGCTGTGGGGCGGAGGGAAAGGGGGGAGTCTGTGGCTGCGTGTGTCTCAATCTTCTACCCTGCCTTGGTTCTGCGCATCCAGCACAACTGACCACCCCGCCTCTCCTGGGGCTTTGCCTTTCTCTGGTGGGCAGGGGCTGTGCCAGGGAGGCGGCTGTCATCTGCCCTGGAGCTGCGGGAGAAGGAGTGGCCAGTGCTCAGGCCAGCCAAGATCGGCAGGACTTGGCTTCCCCCACGCCCTGACTGTGGGTGCCAAACCTTCGGTACTGGCCCCAGGGGCTTCAGGCACCAAAGGCACAGGGCGAGGTTGCATAGGCGCCCGCTGCCCTGCCTTGCTCCCGCAAATGGAGGGCGAGAGAGAAACAATAGCCGGAATGAGGTCCAGTGAGGTCCCCGGCTCCTCCCTGGAGGATCCCAGGACAAGGAGGGACCCTCCTTCGACCCCGTTGTTTCTGGGTGGCACAGAGCCCTGGGGGAACCTGGCGGGGTGGGCGAGTCCTCCACTCCTGTTCCTTCTTCATCTGTGGAAGGGAGCGCACCCCACGTGGCTTCTTCAAACAGCCAGAGAAGGAACAGGAGGGGAGTTCGGCTGTTTGAAGAAGCCATGTGGTACACGCTCTCTTCTCTTTGACAGCTGCCTGGTTTCCAATGGGGGGGGGAGAAATCCATGTTTTTCCTCCCTCTGCATGGATTTCCCTCCTCCCCAATTGGAAATGAGGCAGCTGTCAAAGAGAAGGGAGTGCACGCCATGTGGGCTTTTCCAACAGCCGAACTCCCCCCCCCTGTTCCTTCTTCGGGTATTTGAAGAAGCCACTTGGGGCATGCTCCCTTCTCTTTGACAGCCACCTGGTTTCCTATGGGGGGAGGGGAGAAATCCATGTTTTTCCTACTTCTGCATGGATTCCCCCCCCCAAATTGGAAACAATGTGGCTGTCAAAGAGAAGGGCGCACATGCCACATGGGCTTTTCTAACAGCCGAACTCCCCTCCTGTTCCTTCTTTGGCTATTTGAAGAAGTCATGTGGGGCACGCTTCCTTCTCTTTGACAGCCACCTGGTTCCAAGGGGGGGGGGGAAGAAATCCATATTTTTCTTTCCTCTGCATGGATTGGAAATGAGGCAGCTGTCAAAGAGAAGGGAGCGCACTCCATCTGGGCTTCTCCCAATCCTACGCTCCAGCAAAGGAAGTGGGTGGATGGGGCAAGCCTGGTGCCAACAGGCGGGGCGAATGAGCGAGTGGTGACTGGGCAGGCGGGAGGGGGCAAGCAAGGGGGCAGGTCATGGGAGGGAGTGTTCTGGTATGTGGCCTCCGCAAGAACGGGTATGGGAAGACATGCTAAATTTCACAAACGGCTACATCATACAGGTGCGTACCGGCTAAAACCCACCCCTGATGCTGAGGCTCACAGTACAATGTTACTTTCCCACCAAAGTGGTACCTATTTCTCTACTGGCATTTTCATGCTTTTGAACTGCTAGGTTGCCAGGAGCTGGGGGAAGCAATGGAATCTCACCCCATCATGTGCTGTTTGTGTCTCAAACTGGTGGCCTTCTGGTTGACAAGCCCAGCATCTAAACCATAGGCCACCAACACTCCCTAAAATAGAATAATAGTGGGATGAAACAAGAAACTCTGACCAGTAGGATCTGGAAAGTTCCCTTCTGGACTACATAAAACCTTACAAAGCTGCTCCCCTTTGAAAGGAGTCCAGAACCATCTCTCCGTTAAGACACAAAGAGAAAAAAACAACTTGAAAAGATGTTTTTTTGTTGATTTGCATATTTATTTCTTCAACTGATTTGACTGATAAGCCAGTGAACTAAGACTGAAACTGACTGCCTAGTTTCTAGAACTGGAGTGAGATGAGGTGTGGAGGTGAGGACAGGAGAATGTGTCCCCCGAACTGGGAAGGTAAGTCAGCACAGGGGACAGGAGAATGAAGCCTTGTCCCAAAGGGATATTTCTAAGGCCCAGATCAGTAACTGAGAAAAGGTCCTTCCTGTTGAAGAATTACAATTAGATGACACCAACTATCATGGATACAAAGACCCACCACTTTTTCCTACCTTGTTGAGCAACTTTAACCGGGAAATGACATTTTCTCTGATAATAACTTTCTGCCTTTGAAAAAAACCCAGAACGTCTTCCCTAAGATCCTCATTGGGCAGAACTATGAAGCCCAAAAAGCCTAGATCCGCTGTTAGATCTCCATTTTGATCCATGTAGAGTTTTGTGATGGAAACATTGTGAAACTCATTCTTCTCCAGGAAAGGATGGAACTAGAGTGGGAACATCCAGGAATTTTAAAAGCAGAAAAGTTTATTACTTATCCCACATGGTCCACATTTGAATCTTCTACAGTTGCAAATATACATAATTAGGAAAACATACAATATATCATTTGTCAAGACTATGATAACTCACAGCATAGGTAGGCATAGCTGGGTGGGCATAGCTGGGTAGGAATGGCTGGGTGGGTGTGGGTGGCTCACCACCGCTCAGTGGGCGCGTCTGACTCGGGATGGCTGGGTCAGGATGGAACAAGTTTCACCGACTAATTTGACATGGGGACAAATCGGTGGCCTATAAACTCCTCGCCTCCTCAAACTGCTGGCAGTCAAGCTTGCACGCACACACACACACCACATTCTAAGTTTGGAAACTTTTATACCCTAGGGAAGGAGAGGGCCTTCTCTCAAAGCCCAGACATGATTGGCAGTTTGTAAGCTCCAATGTGGATAAAAGTCTCCAAGCTTGGAATGGTGTGTATGTGTGTAAGTGTGTGTGCATGTGCATGTGGCTGCACAGCACCCGGAGACGTTCTTCTCCCAATCCCAGACATCATTGGCATTTCCCTGTCTGGTGCCTCCTCTGAGCAAAGCAGGAGGAGGATGTGGAAGTGCAGAAGAGAAAGTTTGCAGGAAGTCGTTGAGTCCAAACTCTGCCTTGAGAGGTGTCTGGAGACCAAGAGGAGGAGGAGGCAGGGGAGCACCACGAGGGAGGCTGGGCCTTCTTGAAAGGGAATCCCAGTTTCCAATCACGGGTGGAAAGGATGCTGGCTTGTTGGGGCAGCTTCCCCTCATGCAGCTCCCCCCTCCCACCCCTTCCTCCAGAGATCTCTCAAGGCAGAAGATGGACTTGGAGGAGGACTTGCTTCCTGCAAACTTTCTCCTCTGCGCTTCCATATGCAGCAACATCGTCCGCTGCCTCCTTGGTGGGGGGGAGGCAGGCAAGACTGAGAGAGGGATCTGGAGGTCTACAGTGGAGGAAGGTGAAACCAGGGCAAGCGCCAAAGCCTCGGCCATCAGAGGAGCCTTGCCGTCCCTCTCAGGCCTCTTGGAGGATCCCTGGATGGTGGGGCAGGTTCTGGGCAAGGAAGGGCAAGCGGCCAGCCCGGCCCTTGAGCTCCTGGGGCACTGGACCCTACAGCCCAGCCCAGCCCTGTTTCTCTAAGGGGGTGCCCAGCCACTCTTACATCCTCCTTGAGGCTACTGCTGCTGTGCTTGCTCTCCTTGGCCAGGTTACTCATGGTGGGTGCAGGAGGGCAAAGTGCATGGGTCAGAGGTAGGCCCACTCCCTCTCCATGCAAGAGGAGGCGGCTTTGTAAGCAAAGAATTCTCAGTGATAGGATGGGATACCACCAGGAAAAGCCAAGAGGAGGGGGCAAGGGGATGAAAAAGGGCAGTAGGGCTGCTGGTGGCCAAGTGCTAAGGCAGGACTCCCCTCAGACCCTCCCTCCCTCTCATTCCAATCTCCTTCCTTCCTTCCTTCCTTCCTTCCTTCCTTCCTTCCTTCCTTCCTTCCTTCCAGAGGGAGCCTCCAGCCAGGTTGAGGTGGGCCATTGTCTTGGCTGTGAGGGCTGTCCTCTTGCAGCCCTGTGGGCCAGATCTAACAACATCATCATGGGTCAGATCTGGCCCATGGGCCTTGAGTTTGACATGTCTGGTCTAGCAGTCCCTTTTCCAAATGACACAGTCTCTCGGTTGGAGAAGGGAGGATGCAGCCTTCTTCCAATCACTGAATGATGTTAGACAGAAGCTTAAGATCTGCTCACTGTTATTCCAGAGTTCAGACATAGAAAAATGAATTCAGTTACAGGAGATTCTGGCTGAATGAGAGGAAAAACACCCTAAAAGAGGAGCCATTTTAGAGCTGAGACAGAGAATGAGGGTTCAGTCTCCCATCACTGATTCTCTTAATGCAAAAACTGAGCGACCATCAGTCAGAAAAAATGGGGTTCCGGCAGAGAGGAGGGGTTGGACTAGATAGTCTCAGGGGCTCCTTGAAATTTATGAAGGTAAAATTCAACAGTGCTAATCACAAACACTTAAAGACATAAATTTATTTAAAAATGCACATATCCTGGAGAGGCAGAGCTACGCATCACGGCGAAACTGCGGCTTTTCCAGCACCTCCGGAATTGCCGTTGACCCCGAGTCACTTGGATGGTCCAATTCGGACCTAAACTGTCCCGTAGAGATGGTGGAATGAAGGGGCAGATCCTGTGGACCCAGAGACACCCGCAAAGTCTCTGGAGACCCGGAAACAGCCCCTCTTGCCAGTGATCGAGAGTCAGCCCGCAGGCTGCCAAAGCTGCTGACAGCTCCTAAATACAAGAGCAGGAGAGAAGCATGTTGTTTTGGTGAGAGTTTTTAACTTTTTTCTATTGGAAAGAGTACACCCTAAATTTGGAAATTTAATTCAAAATAGAGGCTGACTAGAGACTAAATGGTGGATTTAAGCACAGCCAATTGAAAACTTCCCCTTTTTATTGTCGGAAGCCAGGCTGGACTTTCACTGCAACTTAAGGTGGATTTGCTTTTGGTGCTTTCTCTTTATTTTTTTGACTGTGGGTGAACTGAATATACTTAATTTTTAACTCCTTAAAAAAAACCCTTTTCCCTTTTTCTTAGTGGGTTTTTTTTTTTTTTTTTGCTATTTCTCACTTACTGCGCTCCTTTTTTGTTTTTTGTTTAAAGGCAGAGTGGAAAGAGGCAAGGATTGAGATTGGATACAATTTATCACTGCCACCTAGTGGACTTGAAACAAAGTTACTAATTTTTATTGCGGGAATTGTTTAGAGAGAAATTCTTCCATTCAAGGCTAAGACCTGATAGTGGCAGGAACACGGTTGTCTATACAGGTGTTTCTTGTGAGATCTCTAGTGTCTGGAAACCTATTTTGGAAGATGAACAAAAACATCTAAGGGAAAGATTGGAGTGACCTTGGAAGGGCCTCAGATCAAAAGAAAACAACTTTGAACTTCCTCTTTTTTTTTTCTGGTGACAATGTTTATATTACTCTGCCAGGGAGGTGATGATTTTTTCCCTTGCCCTCTTCCTTTTTTCTCTGAAGCTTTGAAGTTTTGAACTTTTGAATACTATTTTTCCTTTTTCTTTTTTGAGATATTTGAGACATTTGGATGGTTTGTTTTTAAACTTAAGTGGACTGAACTAAAGAAATCTTTAACCAAAATATTTCTTTTTCCTTTATCCTTTTTTCCCCTCTTACTCATAACATTGCGCTTTTTCTTTTTTTAAATTAGAACTCATAAATTGGAATTAATTGGATAAGGCTGCTAAGATTTTTATTTTTATTTTCTTTTTGGATTTTTATATTTTTTTATATTTTCTCTTTTTTATTCTTGGCACACTTTGCTTACTTTCACTATTCATCCATTGTTCTTGATTTACATTTTTTGTGACACTCCAGTGGTTATCTGGGATTTTTACTATAGTTAATGTCAACTGGATCAAAACATAAAAAGAAAAAAACCCGGAAGATGAGTAGAAAGACAACACCTGTGGGTTCCACAACAACAACCCCTGCCTCCTCAATGGCAGGAGGACAAAGATCAATACAGATGATGATCCAAAGGAAAAAGAGAAGGGTATAACGCTAGAGGCAGTCATGCAAGGAATACAGAAATTACAAGCAAGAGCTGATAGCAATGAAGGGAAACTAGACACTCTGGTAAGGAGGTCTGAAAGTATGGAAAAGAGGATCGAGACAATAGAACAATGAACAGAAAATATAGAACAAAAGCCAGTTAAAACAGAGGGAAAAATAGAAAATATTCAACAATGGATGATGAAATATGAGGACAGATTGCAAAAAATTGAAGAAAGGGATGAACAAAGAGAGAAGAAGGCTGAGGAATTTGACAGCAGATTGAGTGACATGGAAAAAGAAAGCAGTGGAATATTAGGATGGGAGATGGACCGGTCTGAATACTTCTTAAGATTTCAAAACATAGTAGAAGAAAAGGAAGAGAACCTGCTACAAATAATATCTGAAATATTGACAGACGTGTTAGAGATACCCCAAGAGAAGATGATGGATGGCATAGATGAGGCATTTCGAGTACACACAAGATATGCAGCGAGGAATGCTCTTCCAAGAGAAGTCCACGTAAGATTCACCAAGAAAGCAATTAAGTTACAAATATTGCAGAAAACAATAGATAGAAAATTGGAACATAAAGGCAAGGAGATTGTAGTTTTAAAACAAATTCCAAGAAGAGTGGGAGAGAAGAGAATATCAATTCCTGACTAAGATTCTGCTCAAGAAAGGTGTTAATTATAGATGGCTTATACCGGAAGGTTTAATATTTGTATGGCAAGGACAAAGATCCAGAATTGATACAATCAAAAAAGGAGAAGCCTTCTATGCAGAACACTTGAGACGGGTGGCTGAGAAGACTGGAAAGGAAGAGCTACTGGTACAACTACCAGAGGCACCCATAATCGAGACTGAGAAAATAGAAGGTGCTGTAGGTGGGATTGATATTGAAGAAGGAGCCGTAGGTGGTGTAGATGTCAGAGAACAACGAGAATCAAGATCAACTAGAGCTATAAATCCTACATATAAAATATAAACATGGAAGAAAAAATGGTTACAATTAATATAAATGGACTTAATTCAGCAATTAAAAGAAGGAAAATAGTTCATAAATTAGAAAAGTTAAAATCAGACATAATCTTTCTACAAGAAGTGCACATCCAAAAAAGACATGAACATCTACTAGTACAACCAAAACTTGAGAAAATATTTACTTCATTGGCGGACTGCAAGAAAAGAGGAGTGATTTTTTTACATTAAAGATAAAACTCCAGTGAAACAAATTTATATAGATGAAGATGGAATTTTGATGGTGGAAATTATGGATAATACTAAGAAAATACTCTTAATTGCAATCTACGCACCTAATGAAAACCAAGATGAATTCTATAAAAAACTCCACAAGAAAATTTGTGATTTAGACTATGCTGATATTTGTATGATGGGAGACTTCAATGGCGTTATAAATCAGAACATGGACTATAAAATACATAAAACAACAAAGTTAAATGGAAAAATACTTACGAAATCCTTTTTCAGGATGATAGATGAAATAAACCTAAAAGATATTTGGAGAGAAAGAAACCCTACAAAAAACAATATACTTTCTCAAATAGACACTTATCATTCTCCAGAATTGATATGATATGGGACTCAGTGGATTTGACTTGCAATGTACAAGAAGTTGAGATTGAAACAAGCACTTGGGCAGACCACAATCCAATTACAATTAAATGGAGATGCCAAAGGACAAGATCTTGATGGACATTAAATAATACGATATTGAAAGAGAAAGATTTTGTACAGAAAATGGAAAAAGAATTGGTTTTCTTCTTTAAAGAAAATACAAAAGAAGATACATCTATGCAGAACCTTTGGGATACAATGAAGGTCTTTACTAGAGGTCTGATAATAGACTACACAAGAAAGAGAAACTTAAAGAAACAACAAACATGTAAAGGTTTAGAGAATGATTACAAGATACTGGAAAAAGTGTTACAGAAATCTCCACAAAAAAAGACATTAAAATAAAAATGGATACAATTAAATACAAAATGGATCTACTGGAAAAGGAGGAATTGGCACAAAAAATCAGAGGTGCTAAACAGAACTACTTTGAAAATGCAAATAAGCCAGGCAGATGGTTGGCATATAAACTGAAAAAGGAGAGAGAGGTAAAGAAAATACAGCAATTAAGAGCTGAACAAGGACAAATTTAGTATGGAAATGTTGAGAAGAAGAAAATTATACAAGACTACTATGCTAAGTTGTATGAACAAGAGACTATAGAAGAGGGAGGAGTTAAGCAATACTTACAGAAAGCCAATCTTCCCCGGATACCAGACGATACTAGAACTATATTAGAAGGTAAAATAACGATGATGGAGTTAACTGAAGCTCTTAAAAAACAAAACAATGGGAAGGTTCCGGGACCGGATGGTCTTCCAGTGGAATTTTATAAAACACTAGAGGAATCCTTGTCTCTCCCTCTTCTAGAAGTTATGAATGAAGTGATGTCTGAGAGCAGAATACCTAAATCATGGTTAGAAGCATATATTACATTGCTACCTAAAGAGGAGGCAGATCTTACACAAATTAAGAACTATAGACCAATCTCCTTGCTAAATTCAGACTATAAGCTATTTGCATCAATACTGGCAGAGAGACTTAAAAATATTTAAATGGGTTTATCCACCCGGATCAAAATGGCTTTTTATCAAAGAGACAAATTAAAGATAATATGAGAATAATTTTGGACACCTTGGAGTACTACGAGGCTCATCCTGAAAAGCAAATGGCCTTGATGTTTCTTGATGCGCAGAGGCCTTTGATAATGTGAATTGGCGATTTATGTTTCAACAATTGGAACAAATGAATTTTGGTAAGAAATTTATTCAAGCTATACAAACTGTATACCGTAAAGAAACAGCTAAGATAATGATAAATGGAGAACTGACAGATTCTATTGAAATAAAAAAAGCTACGAGACAAGGCTGTCCATTATCACTGTTACTTTTTGTCTTAACACTAGAAGTTCTAAATAGAAAGATTAGAGAAGAGGAAGAAATAAAAAGAATGACAATTAAAAAAAGAAGAATATAGCTGCAAGTGTTTGCAGATGACTTGGTTTTTATTCTTGAGGAGCCATTGGAAACTGCACCCAAATTGATAGAAAGAATTGAGGAATATGGAAAAGTTGCAGGTTTGAAAATAAATAAAGACAAAACAAAGATTTTGACAAAGAACATACCATCCAGACAAAAAGAAGAATTGGCGGAAGTCTTGGAGATTCAAGTTACTAACAAGGTTAAATACTTGGGGATTTATCTAACAGCTAGATGTAGTACTCTTAAGGAGGATAACTATCTTAGACTGAAGCAACAAATTGCAACTGACTTGATGAAATGGGAAAACCTACAACTATCAATGATAGGGAGAATATCTACAATCAAAATGAACATTCTACCTAGAATTCTATATTTGTTCCAAACAATTCCAATTAGGTTGGGAAAGGACTATTTTGCAGATTTAAATAAAATGGTGCTGAAGTTTATTTGGCAGGGGGGAAAAGCAAGAATAAAATTCAAAGTGTTACAAGATGCTAGAACAAGAGAAGGATTGGGTTTACCCAACTGGGAGTTATATTACCAGGCAATAAATTTGATGTGGATTAAGGAGTGGATAATACTAAGAAATGCTAGGCTTTTGAATTTAGACGGTCATGACTTACTATTTGGATGGCATACTTTTCTATGGTATAAGTGAACTAAAGCACATGGTTACTTCAGAAGACACTATATAAGAGAGGCTTTGTTATTAAATTGGGAGAAGGTTAAAAGGTTACATTACTTAAAAATTCCAGTCTGGATATCAACCATTAAAGCCTTTTCATATTCAATAATATATAAAAAGGAACAAACAGTTAGATATGCTGAACTATTGAATGCAGAGTGTGAACTTAAATCTATGCAAAAGCTGAAACAGGAAGGAATTGAAATGAATTGGTACTCATAGGTGCAAATACATTCTAGATATAATGAAGATCGAAAAATGAAAGCTTTTTATAATAAAATGACTGATTTAGACAAAATTTTAACAGGTACTGATGAAAAAGTAATTTAAAAATTATATGGCCACCTATTAGAGGTTAAGTTACAGGAAGAACAAGTTAAAGAAACTATGATAGCTTGGGGGAAAAACTTTGGGCATGGAATAGATTTAGAGAAATGGCAGAAACTGTGGTCTCAAAACTATACAACGACAATGTCAACTGCATATAAAGAAAATTTGTATAAGATGTTTTACAGGTGGCACCTATCCCCAACGAGAATAGCAAGAATGTCCAAGAATAAATCAGAAAAGTGTTGGAAATGTCATCAGACGCCGGGTTCATACTACCACATGTGGTGGACTTGTATTGAAGCTAAAAGATACTGGACTAAAATCCACAGGTGGTTGGAGAAAATGATACATAAACACATACTTTAAACCAGAACTTTTTTATTGGGAATTATACCAGAAACATATAATAAAGACTTGAAATATTTGATTGTAAATGTCTTAACAGCTGCTAGAATTGTATTTGCAAAAAATTGGAAAAATGAGAAAATACCAATGCAGGAGGATGTTATTCAAAAAACAATGGAGTGTGCTGAAATGAGTAAATTGACATTTGAAATTAGAGAACAAGAGGATGAGCAATTTTATAAGGTATGGGATTTGTTTTATCAATGGTTAGATAAAAAAATCTGGAAATGAAAATGTTAGTTATGCTTCACTAGAAAGTGATAGCTGATATATAAAAGCATTTTGTTATTAAATAGAGTGTTTGAATATATGATGCATAAGGATAATAATGAATCTATGTATATTTGTGGGATGATTTGAATACTATGCATAATTGTAAGTAGTGATTTTATTATATTAGAAAGGCATTTTGTTGTTAAATAGATTAATAACGATGTAATGAAAAATTGGTACATATACGAATTGAATATTTAGTAATTATTTGGTTTAACAATGAAAGAATATCATCGGTGGTTGAATACATAATACACAAGTACTGTACACTTGATGGATGATTGGTGATACTATGCATAATTGAAAGTAATGATGTACAAACATAAATTGACAGAAAATTCTTTTGTTTTGTAAAAACATTAGAAAGAGATAGGTGATATTATAAAGATTTATTGTTATTAAATAGGTAATTAAGGATCTAAGGGAACAAGGTTTGTTTAAAATGAAGGAATATTAACTGTAATCAAATACATAATGCTCAATCATAGTGATGTATTTAGCTATGCTTGATGGATAACCAGTGATTGTATATATAATTGTAAAGATTGATGCACAAAAGCTTGTAACCAAACAACATGTTTTACGAAATTGAGAAGGGTTTTATATATTATGTTTTGTTTGTCTCTGTATGTTTAAAAAAAAATCTTTTAAAAATGCACATATCCTTTTTAAAATGAAAGTGTTTAATATCAAAATATATCTGTTTTAATGCCTCTCTTTGGAACTTTATCCTCTGAGTGATTACATTGGCCAAAACTATTGGCTTTTTGTACCCCTCTGTCTCATTTGGATACTTTTTGAAATGGAATAATTTTGATGGATCTTTGACCGACCCCATACCTGCCATGGCTGCAGCCTTGGAGACCCCAGCCTCTCTCTGTCCTCTTTTCTTCTCCTCCTAGATCTGGAAGAATAGGCCGCATTCAAGGCAAGGGCCAGTGTCTTTATGATCTCATACACATGCAAGATATTTGTGATTTGGATCCTGTTCTCTTTCTTTTGGGTCTCCAGTGGGGATTTCTGGCTGCATCTAATCTGGCCTTTGACAGAAAAGACATGCTTTGAAACAGAACAGTGGAAATAATGATATTGAAACTGGCGTTCCACAAATAAACTGGGTTTAAAGGCATCATCCAGTGGTCCTTTTTTCACCTTAAAAGGAAAGGACCAAGCACTATGGATGTATTTCAAAAGTCTGTGCTTTGCAAGTTTAAATGATCCCAGTATTGTTAAGATCCAGACTTTCCTTTCAATGGCTCCTGGCAGATCTTCAAGTGTTTCATGGAAAGGAAGAATTCTGTCCCAAAGGAAAACATCTTCCATGAAGTGAACAAAGACGTTGACTTGTCTCCACTTAGAGAGGGCATCCTTGAGGGAGGCTGCGTGTCCAGTCTTTGAGAATTGTTGTGCTATAACCACACAAATTCCATTCCTGACAAGCACAGGAGGGAGACTCCTCATGAAATTCTCTCCCTCCTCTGTGTCTGAAGCAAAGAGGCCAATAAGGGTCCATCTGAAGTGGAGGAGCAGCTGGACAATTGCTGGGTATAGGATGGCTTTTCTGGGGAACAACGGGTGGAAAAAGGGGAATTGACTTTTATCGCTCAAAGCCTCTGAAGGAATTTTATCACTGATCTGAAAAAGCAGTGATGAATGCTGTGTTATACTTGGGGTTAGTTCAAGTCCAAAATATTATCTTTTAATAAGTCCAGCTTTGTTCTGATGAACAGAATAGAATAGTTTATTATTTATTAGCCATTAAGTCATATCATGTTGCATAATGCAGGACATAGGACATTAAGAAGTTCATGCATTAAAACAGAATGCAAAAAAAAATTAACTAAAAAAGAATATGAATGAAGAATATAAATAAATTTGTATTCTTGAAAATTTTGATCTGTGCAGAAATGGAAAGACTGACTCTAGAAATCAAAAATAGAGACGAGACAGAATATTATGAAATTTGGAACAAAATGTATCAATGGTTGGAAATGAGGAAAAGGAGTCAGAATAGAATATTTTGAGGATTGTAAAATTGGAACTGGATAATACATAGATAAATATATAAAGGAGGATAAGGGATATGTTAATAAGATTAATGTAGCTTTGTACAATAAGTAGAAACTGTATTTGTTGTTATGTTAAAATATGTATGGAAATGACAAAGCCAGAAAGGTCGCTCTATGTCCAATGTTTTTAATGTTTATTCAATAAAAACAATTTAATTTTTTAAAAAAGAGAGAAGCAACATAGAAATGAGGAGGAGGAGAAGGAAAGGAAGGAAGGAAGGAAGGAAGGAAGGAAGGAAGGAAGGAAGGAAGGAAGGAAGGGCAACTTGATCCTGAGAATCAGGAAAGCGTGAAAAAGAAACTCAAAAATAATTGTGCATAAGATGAAATAGAAACCCTGACTTGTTTTGAGATTCTCTTATGAACCACCTCCCCTACAAAAATGAAGCAGCATTGCTGGGGGGGGGGAGTATTGGAATGTGGTGTCTTAAACTGCTAGACAAAATACCGACCAGGCTCAGTGTGAGAACCAAGGTCACTGCAATGAACATCTGCCGAGACTGAGGGGGAAACTGCTGCTGGGCTGATTGGTCAACGTGACCTAGGACACTTGACGGGGGTGGGAAGTTTCCATTCTTTTAACTACTCAAAAGAACGGGAATTACTAAGAGCCAGCTTCACCTTTCTATGTGCCAATATGATGTACTCAATAAAAAGATCTTTTGAGCCTGACTGAAGCCTCAACGTCCTGATTCAATTGGGCTCATTACTCGGGACCATGACATCGGTCTGCGATTGCTAGAGACCTTTTTATTCCATTTTGTGTATGTGTATGTGTACACGTATGTGTATGTATATATACTACTATTGTCAACTTCAATCCAACTGGATACATCAGGTATTAATTATGTGTAAAAATGAACATGACAATAGGGCCAACAGATGAGCATAATAGAGTAAAACATAATTGACAAGCTTGCTAATAGATTGAAAAGTAGATCTTGATTTCCATGGAGAAGACATGATTGAATCTATTGCTCAACCACCAATATCTCATTCATTTGACCAGGCAGAGAAAAAGAAACAGACACAAACCTGTGGAACTTTGTAGGTGCCTCCTAATGTTGACATCTGGATGGATATTTCCTCTCTAGCTCCATCAAGAAGAGTCAAAATGTTGTCCTTCCTTCCACAGCTGTAATTGGGGACATTGGCTTCTCCAGTGGAGAGCAGGTCCAGCAAGGCATCTGAAGTGCTAAGTGTGTTCATATAGTTGTCCTGAATGTTGTAGCCAAGTGTGAGATTGTGCAGGAACTGGGAATTCTTGTTCATCACTTGAATGGCAAAAATTATCCGTATGAATTTGGACAAACCATAAGCATCCCTATTGTAAAAAATGTTCATGTTATTATAATCCAAAGCAACATTTTTTTTAAAAAATAATTTAATCCTTTTTGTCTCCACAAGCCTACTGAATCTTAAATAGACCCTATTGATCCAAAACCAATCAGTTACCCAAATATGGAAAAGGGCTGGAAGAGAAACTACAACTGTTTAAATAATGACTTTAGACAAAGATCAATATTTAAGCGATAAACTTGGGATTGAACTAGGAAAGGGAAATGATCTGGACTTCATCTTTGCATCTGAGTCTCTTCCACAAAATCAGGGAAGCATAGAAGTCAAAATCATTCAGGAAATTAGTCAGGTCCTGCTATATAGAAGTAAATGGAATAAGAAGAAAGGAAAGAGTGTGTTAGATCTGCAAGTGGAGGGAATGCAGCCCCATCACCTAGAATGACTTACAAATAAATCTGACTAGGAGCACTAGTGAAAGAAAATATTATATCAGATATTTCTTTTGAAGTTGTGACTATACTAATGAGATGGTCTCCTGGCTCATAAAAGCTCCATGGTTTAATTTCATCCTGGTGCTCCAAATTCAGCGGGCATTTCATTCTCAGCTTCCCAGAGACTGGATGGGACACCAACAGCATCAGAAGAAGAAGAAGCAGGAGGCCCATCCTTCTGAGGGCTTTATTAATCTCCTTCCAGTTTTTAACACAAACAACAGGAACAGTTGGAGGAATTCAAAGCCTTCTCACAAGATGGAAGTGCCAGTGGCTTTCCTGATTCAAATAAAGACAATCTGAACTTCATCTGGAAAGGAGGGAAAGGCACATTCAAGAGCAGAGCCCCTTCCTCTCCCAAAACTTGTGTCACATAGAACGCAAGCTAAGCAATTTATCCTTTTCTGATGAAAGTTGTCTTCAATGTTGTTTCAGTCTGATGTTTACATCAAAGATAGTTACTGGAGATGTAGCATAAAATCTCAAAAGCCCTGAGGGTCATAATTACTCTGAGTAGCAACTTCTCCTCTTGGGATCCTGAACCTCTGGGCTCCATGTGTAGAGGAAAGGCTGGAAAAAAACATGTTAGTGAAAAATCACAGCTACACCCCGCAGGGGCTCTGTTCTGTTGTGGTTGCAGTCCTTCCTGTTAGGACAAGTCCAGAAAGTGATGCTGGATGAAGATAGCTCAATAACAAGGGAATGGACTTCTGCTGTCCTTCAACATGGCCCCTTGACTCCAGAGACGGCTGGGGAAGGTCACCCAAAGCTGTGGAGTTTGGTGACACTCTAGGTTGATGACACTTAACTCCAGGGATCCTGTCTTGTTAACACAAAGGTAGCAATCAGAAGCCTTTAACCTTGTCTAATGTTAAAAGTTGGGCTTGATGCAGATTTTCTTTTATAGCAGAACTCCATATATTATTCCTCAGTTGGAGCTCATTTTTTTTATAAAAAGTTTTTTTTATTTTTCATTTACAAACATAAACAGTCCATCTGTCCATCTGCAGTGTATCGTCTGGTTACAAACATCTCTGTGCAACATCATTCACCATTTTCCATCTCATTCACATTCATATAACATTATTTCACTAAGCTTAATATTATAGTATATTAAACATTTAAACATTATAATGCTCTCCATGTTCTTCTTAATATCTTATAATAATAATAATAATACATTTTAAAATTAAACATCCTTATTCTCACTTTATATATATATAAAAAAAAGAATAAAAAAGGAGCCTGGAAATGAAGATTATATATATATATATATATATATATATATATATATATATATATATGTGTGTGTGTGTGTGTGTGTGTGTGTGTGTGTGTGTGTGTGTGTGTGTGTGTGTCTTTGGTTGTTCGGGTTTTCTCCCGCGTAGAATTGGAAGTGTCTTCACGACGTTTCGATGAAGTCTCATTCATCATCTTCAGGCTGGTGCTTCCGGCTTGGTGCTTCCGGCTTGGTGCTTCCAGGAGCAATGTGAGATCTCAGCCGGTTCCTCCTTTTAACTGCCAGTGGGGGTTTGTGCTGATTGGGTGGGAGCTTGGCTGCATTTTGATTGGGTGGAGGTGTATTCTGATTGGTAGGGGGCTTGGCTGTGTTCTGATTGGATGGGAGTTTGGCTGTGCTCTGATTGGATGGGGGCGTGTTCTGTTTGGGTGGGGGCCTGGTTGTGCTTGTGTTAGTCTGAGTTGCAGAGGGACTTGAGCTGGTGAGCTGCTTTACTGTTGTTTGGCTTCGTGTTTGTGGTCGTGCCACATCTCCGTGGTGGGCATCAGTTTGCTTAATGTATGGATCTGAGGGGTTTAAAGTGGCTAATAATGCAGCTGTGGTCTGGCTTCTGGTTTGTGGTCTGGCTTCTGGTTTGTGGTCATTAAACCAGAAGCCAGACCACAGCTCCTTTTTTATTCTGCAGCCATTGATAAAATATCTTCCATATCTCCTAATACTCAGTTTTTTTTCTTTTTCTCTAATTGTTAGTGTTAATCTGTTCATTTCTGCACATTCTAACATTTTCCTTATCACCTTTTCATCAATGGGAATTTCTCCACTTTTCCAATGTTGTGCAAATACAATTCTAGTTGCGGTTAATACATGAATAATCAAATATACATTCTCTTTATTAGAAATTTCAGGTAAAATTCCTAGGAGAAATATTTCTGTTTTGGAGCTAATTTTTAAATTCCTTCTGATTGAAGTGAAATGTAATTTTCCACCTATTCTAAAAAATACCAATTTTTGCATAACTGCTGACTAAGAGGCAGAAAAGTTGCAGTCTCTGGGCTATATTGTTGGGTAAATGGGGGAAACGTCACAGAGTGGCTGGAAGCTTTTAGTTCCTTGAGATTTTCTTTGTTGTCCTTCTGTATTCATAGAAGACACTGAGATCCTGAAGTTTCTTAGCTTACTAAATAAACTGCCACTGGGGTTGTGGAGGTGCGCATGGCAAGGTAGGTGGGGTCATCCGATGTCTTGCCACACCCGTCCATAAACTGGTTTAGGGAGACACGGTGGCCCGTCTTATGGTTGTGTGGATGCTCTTGGCAGAGTGGGGCCCCTTTGACATGGCCATCTCGGAGGCTGCCTGGGGACCCCCACAAAAGGCCTCCAGGTGCTTTGAAAGTCCAGCAGGGGGTTCACTGTGAGTTCTTGGTTGATCTCCTGGCTAGCACAGTTCCAAGAAGGTTCCATTTGCACACATGACCCAGGTGGCCCTGAAGGCCCAGATAAGCCCCCAGGTGGCCCCAACAGCCCTCAGGGAGAGGGAGTGCTAAGGACCAGATGCCTGCAAAGAAATACAATCCCTTCATTCCCCCCTCCACATCCTCTCAGACCTATCCTCCCCCCCCTCCACCACCATCCAGTTATAACTGATGAAGCTTCTTGGGTAACAAGTGAAAAACTCTTCCTCTTCATCCTGATGTAGCCCTGTCCTAGAAAAATGAAATATCCTAGAAAATATTGAAAAGGCAGAATATTACATTTCCCTGGATGTGAAAAGGGAGAAACATGTTTTAAAGACAGAGTAGCTCCTTGCAGCTTCCTGCCCACCCCACTTTGTCAATGAGCCATTAAAGCCTGAGCTAATCTACTTTACATAATAAAAGAAGGATTAGCCTTCCACAGAAACTCACCACATGGCATCTGGAAATTCAAACTTGGACTCAAAACACAGCCTAGAGAGTTGCCCCTGCATGGCCCCATGGGAGTCTGACAACCAATCAGAATGCATTACTTACACAGGAACAGGAAACCAAGAGGTGGGGCCAGACAGAGGGTATAAAGCCAGGGACTTTCAGCCCTTCTTGCTCTCTTCTCTTTTTCTTCTTCACCCAACATCTGGAAGCATGTGATCCCCCTTTTCTGTTCAGGAGCTCAAGCCATGTGATCCTGTCCACCATTAAACCATCTTTCCAAGCAGTCTCCAGTGTCTTTTCCCCCACTTGGAGCTGAACCCAGATGGATGTTTATTTCAACAGTCCTCAAATAAAAAATAGTCCGGTTGCCTTTTGAAAGAAAAAAAAAGCACCTTGAGACAACTATCACCTGGATTACGGAGATTCTCCACAGACATTTCAATCAAATTCTTTCCAAGGGAGGAGAAGGAGAAGGAGAAGAAGCAGAGAGAAAAATGCAGGAGGAAAGTTGTTCTAGCTAGGGAGAACTCGGGTGGACAGAGAGAGGCGAGCCAGGACTTCAAGCAGCTAGCAGCTTTATTAAATAACAGGTTGCCAGTGCGGCTTCACATTTCGCGCACGTAGCTAACAGGCAACAGCTGTGCCCTACTTTGACAGCCTTTATATATGCTGTCAAACCGGGAACCAATCAGCATCGAGCACAGTGCCCTCTGTGGAATGGACCAGAGGGAAAACTATAGTACATAACACTCCTTCACACTTAGAACGCGCATGCATAGTCATTTAAATACCTTGGGCGCTGCCGAACGCACCCGGACCGTCTGGGGAGAACTTCTGCCCCAGCCTCTGGAACCACTGTCCTTCTGGGCCCAGACCTCTCCTCCTCCCACCTAGACATCGCTGGAGACTCATGGGGAAGAACAGGTAAGGCCCTTGGATTTGTATTATTTCTACTTGTTGATCGCGCAGGGGAGGTAGACCGGGGCCTAGGCTCCTCGTAGTCTGCGATTTGCAGGGGTAGGCCCTGCCTTCGATTTGTTTCTGTTGCGGCCCCTTGCCGGCTTCTTAGTTGATTCAAGTGTCGTCTCCACACCTGGCCATCCTCCAGCTGCACTACGTAAGAGCAGGGGCCCGTGATCCTTTGGATTACCCCTGGAACCCATAGGGGGTGGCCTGCGTAGTTTCTGGCATAGACAGCAGCACTGACATCAAAACCCTTTAGCGTGCTGTGGGAGTCTAAGGGTCGCCCTGGGGCATAATCAGGGTGCAGCCTGTCTAAGGTGGTCCTGATGCGCCGACCCATTAACAGCTCCGCCGGGCTTTTATTCGTAGTGGAGCAGGGAGTGGCATGCTGCCATAGTAAGAATTTGTCAATGTCTTCTTGCCAGTTTTGGGGGCCAAGCCTAGCTAAAACGTCCTTTGCCGTCCGCACCGCGCGTTCTGCCAAACCATTGGCCGCGGGGTTGAATGGGGCTACAAACGTGTGTCTGACCCCTAGCTGTGTGAAGAATGAGCCCAGGATGGCTGACGTGAATTGGGGCCCATTGTCAGAAATGACAAGATCAGGTAACCCGTAGGTGGTAAATAACCCGCTTAACACTTTAACAATAGCTGGAGCAGTAGTGGAAGACAATAAAGCAAGAGTTCGTGTTGTCGTGTGGAGAAAGGTTGCCACTCAGTGCCCACTGGCTTAGGTGGCCAACCTCGCATAGTCCAGTTCAGCACCTTAGAGAGGAGCTTGTCCCGACGCGTGTGAGCAGCCACATCAGCTGCTGTAATCGGCAGGTGCATCTCGTTGATGAGCAGGACCTCGGCAGCAGGAGCAGGGTCGGTCAGCGTGATGGGCAGGGGACATCTGCTTAAGGCGTTGGCATGGCAAATATGCTTTCCTGGCTGGTGGAGCAAGATGTAGTTGTACGCAGCCAGGAACACAGTCCATCGTGTGAAACGTGGAGATAGAATCTGGGGAGTCTGCCTATCCCCGGCGATGATGCCCAGCAGGGGCTTATGGTCCGTCACTATGTGGAAGTGGCAGCCATAGAGATAGGTGTGAAAACGTTTCACCCCAGCCACTATAGCCAAAGCTTCTCGATCAAGTTGGCTATAGTTCCTCTCAGGAGAGGACAACGTACAGGAAAAGAATGCAATGGGGGCCTCCCTACCAGAGGGCAGTTGGTGGCTCAACACAGCCCCAACTCCGTAGAGAGAGGTGTCGCAAGTCAAAACGACAGGAAGCGACTCATTGAATTGGTGGAGGACCCTGTCAGAAGTTAGTAATTTCTTAACAGTCTCAAAAGCGGAGGCTTCCCTCTTGCCCCATAGCCACTTAGCTAAGCGGTCTAGCAGTCTGTGGAGAGGCTCCACAATGGAAGCCTTGTGCAGCAGGAAAATGTTGTAAAAATTCAGAAGGCCTAGAAAAGCTTGCAATTTGGCTTTTGATGTAGGCGTGGGAGCCTGTTTAATGGCCATCACCTTGTCTGGGGCTGGATGAATTCCTTTGCTGTCAATTAGGAAACCCAGAAACTCTACTTGAGGCACCGCAATTTTACACTTTGTTGTTTTGAGCTTTAAGCCCACGCTTCGGAAACAACGAAGCACAGTGCACAAACGGGCCAGGAGGTTGGTCAGGGAGTGGGCAGATACCAGGACGTCGTCAAAATAAGGCACGATGCCTGGTATGCCCTGTAAGAGTCTTTCCATCAAATTTTGGAAGAGCCCTGGTGCCACACTGACTCCAAATTGGAGTCGGTTGCACTTAAATGCCCCTCTATGCGTGACAATTGTTTGGGCTTCAGCAGTTGCCTCATCCACAGGCAACTGCTGATAGGCTTGGGCAAGGTCTAGTTTTGCAAAAATGGTGCCCTGGCCCAAAGAATGCAGCAGGTGCTGCACCACGGGTACAGGGTATGCGCTCTGCTGCAGGGCCCGGTTCAAAGTGGATTTAAAGTCCCCACAGAGACGCACAGACCCATCACTCTTAACTAGAATAACTATTGGGGTCTCCCACCAGGCATGGTCTATGGGCTCTAACACCCCTTGGGCCAGCAGCTTGTCTATTTCTGCATCTACATTTGGTTTTAAGGCGAAAGGAACTCTCCGCGGCTTCAGCCATCGTGGAGGAACCTGGGGGTCTAAATTAAATGAAATGGGGGTACCAATGTACTTCCCCAGACCCTCCCCGAACACATCAGGGAACTCCTTGATGAGCATATCCAAATGTGGATTGCTCTGAATTTGATTGATGCCTGTAATGGCTAGCCCAAGGGCTTCAAACCATTCTAAAGCTAGCAAGCTTAAAGGAGACCTGACAAACATATTTTCCCAGGACAGGGATGGATTTCCCCTGGAAATCCCTTAACCTCAACTGACAGGGCATTAAGCTGGCTCTAGAAATGGAGGGCACCAGTCGCTTGATGGTGGCCCAAGAAATAATGGAGACGGCTGACCCCGTGTCAACCTCCATTTTGCAGGGTCTGCCTTCCAGTTTCACTGTGAGGAAGATCTTTCTCTGTGGGCTATGGACAATCATGTCCACTTCAGCTTCTTCCCTGTCATCCTGAACTGAGAAACAGGAATCTTTTTTCCTGAAACTTTGGGGCCTGCCTGATCTGAGGGGTTTCCTAACATATTGGCTGTTACTTTGCGAGCTGTCTTCAAGCGCGCTCACGCAAGGCGCGACAGCCCTGCAGACCCTAGCCAAGTGACCTCTATTCCCACAACGGAGGCAGGTTGCGTTTTTAAAACGGCACTCCGCTCTGTCATGCCTGCCTGCGCACCCAGGGCAGTTAATTTGGGGGGTGCTCTTACCCTGCCGACCTCTGGCTTGCTCCGTTTTCAAACGATGGATGTCATCATTCCCATCGGCTCCATCATTCTCGAAAACGTCTTCATGATGAACATCTGAGTGCTTATCGGGTGTTGGTAGCTTAGCAAAGCCTTGTATCTCGTCAGTGGATTTGTTTGACAGCTCCACTGCCCGAGCCTCATCCAGCGCCGTCTGTAAATCTAGCCCAGGTTTAGCTAACAGATGACCCTGAATTCGGATGTCTCTAACACCCCCCACACATACAATTTGGTCTGTCAGTGCCTCATCCAAATCTTTAAATTTACAGTGGAGAGCCGCAGCCCTTAAAGCTGCCACATATTCATTTATTGACTCTCCCTCACGTTGGAAACGCCTGTAGAAAGCAAATCTCCGTGTCGTGCGAGACGGAGTGGGAGCGTAATGGTTTTTTAATTTGGCCATTAGCTCATCCCAGGACACTGTCTGAACAGAGTGAGGGGCCACTAATATTCCTGCCAGATTGAACATTTCAGTTCCACATAAATTTAGGAAGCACGACTTCTTACGTTTCTCAGTTAAATCAGTATAGTCGTTGGCTTCTAAAAAACATTCAAATCGGGAAATAAAAGAGTCCCAAGTCTCCGTGTCCCCATTAAACACAGCCAGAGTGTTCATCGACGCCATCCTGAGGCGAATCTTCTTCCCGTGGGGGGTAATCTGCGGTCCGCTTCGTATTCAGTGACTCACTCGACCTCTCGTCGAGTGATTTCCCTGAGGGAAAATTCAGCTCTGTGACTCAGCTCAGCTTAGTGACTTTCAACAGCTCTGCCTGGGCTCCTCCTCTGTGTGATCCCACCTTCGTCGCCAATGTTCTAGCTAGGGAGAACTCGGGTGGACAGAGAGAGGCGAGCCAGGACTTAAAGCAGTTAACAGCTTTTATTCGTAACAGGTTGCCAGCGTGGCATTCACATTTCGCGCACGTAGCTAACAGGCAACAGCTGTGCCCAGTTTTGACAGCCTTTATATATGCCGGCTGTCAAACCAGGAACCAATCAACATCAAGCACAGCGCCCTCTGGTGGAATGGACCAGAGGGAAAACTATAATACACAACATTTTCTAGAGTAAATTGTTTTCTAATGCACGTAGTCCTTGAGTTAGGACCTTTGGTTCAGCAACTGTTGCTATGGTGCTGAAGGGAGAGACCTACAATTGTCCTTGATGTGAGATAAGACTTTCTGGTGGGAGGTTTTGGGTAAGGAAGAAAAAGGTTTGGAAGTTTTAGGTGCCAGAAGTTTCCCTGAGCCAGTGAGATGCCAAAGAGAGTGAGACTCAAGATGAGGCTTGCAAAAATTATCAGCTTTTATTTATGGCCATAGGAAAAACTGGGTGACAAAACTATATCCAAAGGATACAAACAAAATGCATGTAAGGAACAGCCACACCCCTGCGAGAGACGCTAAGAGTATTATATGCATTTTACACAGATACCGACACAAAGTTTACCCAACCAGAGGGAAAGATTCATTACCAATGTGGTCTTTAAAGTGTTTCCTTGTTTAGGCCTCACTCAGTCTAGGTGCATTTTCAAATGGGTTACTAGGCTGTGTCAGGTTAATTCCAGACTGAATGGTGACATTAAGCAAAGAAAAGACCCTTGCTTGTAATAAATGGTTTTTCAGATTAATCATTGCATTATATTCTCCTACTATGAGTTCTACCCATAAGACAATTATAAATGGAATTGCATTAAATGGAAGCGTCCTATACTTTCAGAGATTATGATACCACTATCTCCTAGGACTACTGTGTTCAAGGCAGGTTGGTGAAGATTAAATGTCCCAATTCTTACACATTTAATCTACCCAGTCTTCCACTATCACAAGGTTCTTCACAAGCACATTCTGGTCCACAATCACAACAATGGTAACAACAACATAATTCAATGATACAGTTACACCCCCAGAACCAACACCTCCTGTAGGGTGCAAAGTCCCACGGCTTCGCTCGGGAGCTTCAGATGGAATAACAGAGGCCACCACTCAGGCAGGAAAAATCAAAAAGTTGGTACTCCTGCAATGCGAAAAAGAAATCACAAACAAAACCCATTCATACCACAATGACCACATCAGGTTTTTTGGTAATGTTTATTCTCAATGGGTCTTCTCCAGGAACAGCGAGATAACAAACTTTGCATTCATGCCAACCAGTATTAAGATTTACAGTTTACTAAACTAGAATTAATTCCTAACAACTAATTTCTGGCAGTATGCAATAATATAAGCAGAAGCCAACATCAAAGCTTAATTCCTAATAAGTGATTTCTAGCAGTATATCATATTAGAAGCAAACAGCAAATATCGGTTAAATCAATAACAGTCATATAGTAGCATAAGCAATTCATAATAAAAGCAGATAGCCAATATTAGTTTGATTCCTATACTCCTCAGTACATTAATTCAGTGGAGACCAGCTGAACAATTACTCATAAGTGAAATAAGCTGGGGGCAATTTTCTTTCTGCAAGGACCATATTCACACAACATACTTCACCAGGCCAAGGAAATGTTTTCACAGCCACCCGGAGACAACACGCAGCTCTAGGTGCAGCCTCCACGGAGCCTGTAACAAACTACAGATGACAACAGCCACCCCTCCTCCTCTCCTCTGGGGTCTCCCCTGGGGTGGAGTGGGGAGCCCATTTCTGACAGAGAAGGGGCTTCCCCCCTGATGGCTTTAGAAATCAGCCATAGCAGGGTTCATTCCAAAATGTCTGTCTGCCTCCACAGACTTTATTCTTTTTATACGGTTTTACACAAGCAGCAAAGAGTATTTAGCAACAGCATCGTTATTGGCTTATTCTCCTTGTCAATCTCTAAGAACACCCCAGACAGAGTAGAGTCTTGTATATCTAGATGGTTCCTGGTACTGCCTGGGTGGGCTAATTAGGTGAGCTCATAGACATTTGATGTAAACAGCTACTAAGTCATGGCAGTGTGCTGCGCATGTCTCTTCGTAACCTTTCCTCTATCTCTACACCACCACTCTTTGGGCACAAACCAGCTTCAGGGAGACATGGCAGAGAACATCATGGAGGAGAGCAACCTTGTTAGGCATCAACCTGGCATTCAAGAGGAACGTCCTGAACCCAGAGCCGCCAAGGATCTGATAGCCAGGCACTGAGAGGAGAATCTGAGGGACCTTCAGTGGGAGAACCTTCAAGTAATGGACCTGGTCTATGGGCCATCCTCTGTTCTTCACTGTCAGGATGGACCTGCCTGTCCCTTCAGCTCCCCCCTCTAACTCAGCCCACCCAGTTCTCCCCTCTAGGCTTATTAATGTCCCCCTCCAGAAAAGAAATGTAATCTCTGAACAACCAACCCAGAGAAGCCAAAAGCTCCTTCAAAGCCCTTGGAGGTCTTTTGTGGGGATTCTTACACAGCCTTAGGGATGGGAATGTCACAGGGGTCCCACCCAGTGGTGAAATTCAATTTTTTTTATTTCCCGTTCTGTGAACATGGCTTGGTGGGCATGGCAGGGGAAGGATATTGCAAAATCCCCATTCCCACCCCATTCTGGGACCAGCCAGAGGTAGTATTTGTGGTTCTCCAAACTACCGGTTCTCCAGAACCTGCTGAATTTCACACCAAGTACACATCCAGAGGGAGCGTCACCAGTCCCCCAAACAATTTTCTGGATGGGTGTGGCAAAGAAACACTTTGTACCATCCACCACATGGTGGGCACCTCCAGGATTTCATCTGCAGACCTCAAAGCACGCAGTTTATTTCATAAACTAATAAATTTCAAAATGAAAAGGATCTGAGTGTCTTAAATGAACTATGAGGGACAATAGAGACAGGGGCAAAGAAAAACATTTCTATCCACTCCATAACTTTCTCACTGTTTACCCAATGATACAATCCCCCGGCTGTCACTTTCCTGCATCTTACTCAGCTCTCATCCAAAAATTTATATTGCTAGAAATGATGGGAAACATAATTTCACTTCAGGCAGAAGCGATTTTAAAACCAACTCCAATTTAGGATTCGTGTATGGAGATCTAATAGAGGAGAAAATCCCCAGCAGGGCCAAAATTTGATATTTGGTTGGTTTGAAGGGTACCGATTGCTTCCTTGGCATTCAACCACAGGCAGCAATAGAGTTAAGTGAGATCATCTTGTAGTGTCAACAAACTCCATAGCTCTGGCTGACCTTCCCCAGCAGCCTCTGGAGACAAAAGGGCATGTTGAAGGACAGATAAGTCACTTCCTTTGTTGTTGAGGTATCTTCCTCCTACATCACTCTCTGGACATGTCCCCAACAGGAGGAATCACAACCACTACACAACACTCTGGGGTGTTTCCGTGTTTTTCCACTAACATGTTTTTCTCCAGCTAACCCTCCTTACAAGCACTGACAAAGAACTTCAAGGTCCCCAGTAGAAAAGTTGCTTCTCCCTGCAGTAATCACCATATGAGTTTTCTGCTAGTTCTCCAGTGACTCTCTTTGATGTAAACATCAGACTGAAGCAACATGGAAGGGATCCTTTATCAGAAAAGGATAAATGTTTTAGGTCACATTCTGTGTGACACAAGTTTTCAGACAGGCAAGAGCTTTCTCTTCCAGGTGAAGCTTGGATTGTCTCTGTCTGGATCAGGAAAGCCACCAGCATTTCCATTGTGAGAATGCTTTGGATTCTTCTAACTCATCTTGTTCTTTTTGTTAAGAACTGATTCAGCCCTCAAAATTATGCACCCCCTGCTTCTGATGCTGCTGGTGCCCCATCTAGTCTTTGGGAAGCTTATAACGAAATGCCTGCTGAGTTTGGAGCACCAGGATGGAAAGAGTCCATGGAGCTACTACAGGCCAGGAGGCCATCTCATTACTATGATTAACACTGCAACAGAAATATCTCATGCAATGTTTCCTTTCAAGAGTCCTCCTTCTAATCCATCTTATTCGTAAGTCATTCAGAGTGATAGAGTTGCATTCCCTCCATTTGCAATTCTAACATTCTCATTTTCTTCTTATTTCACTTAATTCTATATTACAGGACATGTTTAATTTCCTAAATGATTTTGATTCCCATCATGATTTTCCTCTTTTTGTCTTATTTTGTGGAAGACACAAACCAAAAAATGGGGCAGAAAAAAACTGAAGGATGTTGACATTATTTTCCTCTCTCTGTAGAATCCTGGCTTCATCACCTAACTGATCTTTGGTTTTAGATCGATGTTGGCTTAAGGCTCTACAGACCTGTGGAGACAAAGAGGATTTATTTTTTTAAAAAGAAATTGATGTTGCTTTTGTTGATACTAACATGAACTTTTTTTTTTACAGTAGGCTTTCTTTTGGTTATTCAGAAACCCTACGCTTCATTTTTGCTATTCAAGTGATCAATAAGAATTCCCAACTTCTGCACAATCTCACACTTGGCTACAACATCCATGACAATTCTTTTAGTACTTTCCGCACTTCAGATGCCTTGATGGACATTTTCTCCACTGGAGAAGGCAATGTTCCCAATTACGGCTGTGGAAGGAAGGAGAACCTTCTGGCTCTTATTGATGGAGCTAGCAGGGACATCTCCATCCAGATGTCAACGTTAGTAGGCACCTACAAAGTCCCACAGGTTTGTGTGTGTGTGCTCCTTTATCTGAGTGGGATGGTGTTGGGTGAACAATAGAGCCAATCCACATCTTTTCTATGGAAGTCAAGAGCTGCTTTTCTCCATATTAGAGAATAAGTCAACTATGTTCTATGTTCATGTTCAAATTCATCATAAATGTCCTGAAGACCAATACAGTCCCTAGATAGGACTTTCCAGTGAATATTCAGATATTCAAAAATATTCCTACTTATGGGGCTCTTTATATGTATGCTTATTTAACATATAAATAATATCTTTCATATCCAGTGGGGTTGAAGTTGGCAACAGTAGTATCTCTGTGTGTATGTGTTTTGTGTGTGTATACAAAATGAAATAAAAAAGACTCTAGCAATTACAGGTTAGACCAGGGGTGTCAGATTCACGTTGTCACATGACGTATATGGACTTTCTTTCCCTTCGCTAAACCGGGTGTGGGCGTGGCCAGGAGTTTGACAGCCTTAGTTTAGGGTAATAGATATTGTGGCTAAAACACATGCCATGTTTCTTTTAATAAACTTGACAGAGGGAAGAAGAAAAGTTCATTCTTTAAAAAAGAAGAAGGTTTTAGGTACAGTTAAAAGTTATATTAATCTGAATAAGAAATATTGCATAAATTAATAATCTAATTTTGACAACAGATTTGTTTTGAAGTATATAACACAAAATATGTCATTGGGGTACACCACAGTTTTCTCCCTTTCTCTTGTACAACTGGAGAACACATCTGTTATTGAAATGTCAAATGTCCAAGACAGAGAGATCAGTATCTTGGACTGAACATTACACAAATGACCTATTGGGATCAAAAGAACATACAGTGTGTCCTGGCCCACCAGAAAACAAATGCAAATAATACAGCCCATTATTTGAGCAAAACAGTTGAGTTGAGATCTGGATATGTAGGAGTGATTATGGTAAATTGTATGGATGATACAGAAATGATTTATATTCTTAATTATTATTCTTTCTTACTAGGTTTATTCTTGCACTCTGTTTTTATACATATATTTATTAATGTTCTGTGTTCTACATTACGCAGTTTCATATAATTTAATGAGGAATCAACAATAAATCATTGTAATATGTTTGTGAGAACTAATAAGGAGCTATTAAAATTTGGATTTGATCTGACCCCAAATAAAACCCAGCATTTTTCATTGCTTTTTCAGATCAGTGCTGAATCTGTTTCAGAGGTTCTGAGTGATAAGAGTCATTTTCCCTTTTTCCATCCGATGCTCCCCACACAAGCGTTCCAGTACCCAGCAATTGTCCAACTGCTGCTCCATTTCAGATGGACCCTGATTGGTCTCTTTGCTTCAGGCACAGAGGAGGGAGCGAATTTCATGAAGGCTTTCACTCCTATGCTTGTCCAGAATGAAATTTGTGTTGTTATATCACAACAATTCTCAACAACTGGACCTACAGCAGCCCTCGGGGATTCCCTCTCTAAGTGGAGACAAGTCAATGTCTTTGTTCACTTCGTAGAATATGATTCCCTTTGGGCCACAATTCTTCCTTTCCATTTAGCACTTATGCATTTGCCAGGACCCGTTGAAGGGAAAGTCTGGATCTTGACAGTCATGGGGCATTTCACAATTAGAAGGCACGAACATCTCAGATATGTCCACAGTATTTGGGCCTTTGGTTTGCAGAAGAAATCTAAACAAATATATAATTCGTTTGAACGCCATTTCTTTGTGGAAGATCCGTTTGAAGACCATTATTTTCACTGTTCTATTTCAAAGAACGTCTTTTCTGTCAAAGGCCGCAGAAGATGCACCCAGAAAGCCCCACTGGAGACCCAGAAGAAAAGGAACAGGATGCAGATAACAAATTACCCTCATTTCTACAGTATCATTCAGACTCTGGCCCAGGCCTTGAATGTTGCCTACTCCTCCAGATCAAGGAGGAGAAGCAAGGAGGTGCAAGAGAGATTGGAGGATTGGAGGCTGCAGTCATGGCAGGTAACAAATACTGACAAGGATCCATCAAAGTTAGTTATTTTTTTGAAAGTACCCAAAGGAGATCTTTGTATCGCAAAAGGGCCAGAGCCTTGGCCAATTTAATCATTCATATCATAATATTCCAAAGATCACTCAGAGGATAATCCTAGAGAAGGCATCATGACAGATATATTTTGATATAAAATTGCTAATTTTTAAAAAGATGGCTGCATTTTAAATTAACTTTCAAATGATTATATAGTGTTGGTTTCTTATCTTCATAAATCTGAGGGAGTCCCTGAGGCTATCTAACCCAACCCCTCCTCTCTGCAGGAATCCCAATCGAACAGAGACGCTCTAATACAGCTCATCTTTTTAGGATCTTTTTTTCTCTCATTCAGCCATAATCTCCTCTCTTGTAACTGAATTAATTTTTCCGTGTATGACACTCTGGAATAATAATGAGCAAATATTACGCTTGTGTATAACATGTGTCAGTTATTGGAAGAGGGCTGTATCCTCCCTTCTCCAACTGAGAGATTGTGTTAGTTTGAAAAGGGGCTCCAGACCCCTCCTGATTCTTAGCTCTTCTCCTTGTAATTATCAGATTAATTATACAATTATTCATCTAATAAATTAGTTGCTACTGCCAATTTATCATAATCAGTGACCAGTATACATTTTAAATAATATCAAACAGTATAAATGAAGCTTCGATGATACATGATCTACATGATAGAGTTCTCATTCATCTGCTCTTATGTGAGATACCTTCGTTTATCAAGTCCAAATTGCTAAATATATTTTTCAGATATTTTTCTACTGGATTTAATTTATACACCTTTCATCATTGAGAAATTATATGTTTTCTGGAAGCCGGGAATGTTTTATTTTTCACTTTTTTATAAATTCTAAAAAAGTTCAAATATAAACCATCAAAACATTAAAAAAACAAAGCAAAACAAACAAGATATTAAAAGCAAAATATTAAAAAGAGTGTATTTAAAAAGGACTAAATCCTTTCCAATGCACTTTTTCTTTATAATATCCTGTTGAAAGCTCGGAGTTTTTAAAAAGTGAGCTAAGTAGCTTTATCTAAGAATTGGGATAAATCATGTGTCAAAATATCATGATTTATCCATTCAATCTGCCTGTATTAATGAATATATTGAAGAATAGATGAGCAAGGATTAATTTTTATTCATATCTCCCCAATTCTATGAGGAACAGTGAAATTTATTTGAGTACAATTTTTAAGATAGTCTTGTTCCACTTAATTATCACCCTCAATTAACTTGGTTTCCAATCATGATGTCATGTAGATGTTTGTTAATACTTTGATGAAATCAAGTTATATCAAAGCATTCCCACAATCTATTAACAAAGTCTAATGATATGTGTGGGAATGACCTTGGGGATGGAGGAAAACATGCTGACTAGAAATGATCAGATTTTTAAGATGAGACTAGACAGCCACTTGTCTGAAATGGTATAGGGTCTCCTGCTTGAGCAGGGGGCTGGACTAGAGGACTTCCAGAGTCCCTTCCAAATCTACTATTTTGTATTCTGTAGATAGGAGGCAGGAGAGCCTTCAGCTGCATAACAGGTAGGGAAAGAAATTCAGAAAGGATCCTGTCTAACTTTTCACACTGCAGAAATAGTGTGTGTGGGGGGGAGGGGAGTTATATGAAATTTGATTAACATATTTTGTTAAATATTTGTTTTGTTGATGAGATGATGATGTCATGAGAAGACTATATGAGATAAGAAAGCAGAATTTTTACTTTTAACATTCCTGGAGTTTCCATTTTAGTTTCATCCATTTCTGGCGAAGAATGAGTTTTGCAATCTTTCTGCGAGGAAACTGTACTTGGACCAAAATGGAGATGTAGCAGCAGATCTGATCATCAGGAGCTGGGTGGTTCTCCCTAAGATGGATTTTATCTATCAGCAACCAGGGAGTTTTGAAAGAGGGAGACTTAATATCAACCAAGATGTTCTTTCAAGGCTAAAGTTGCGCAGCAAAGTATGTGAAATATTGGTGTCTTTTCTCTGTTTTCCAAAGCTTTAGGAACCATTTTCACTGGGCTAAGACTAATCACCATGGAGGATGACCTTCACTGGGAATTGAATGTGAAGAATCATAATTTTCTTAGATTGCTTCGGAGTCTTCACTAGTAATGAAGAAAGTGTCCTTCTGATACTATGATAGTGAACAATGTTCTAAACTACTTCAGAGAACCTAGGATCCGGGATGATGATTCTTTAGGACTTAGATGATGGTCCTTTTGTCTCTCCTCTATATTTATTATCTCCATAAACCTGGGGTGCTAGGGAATGTGGTGCTGATAGCCTCAATTTCACTTATTCCTTGTCATCAAATATCAAAGAAGAGGGCAATTCTGTTGACTAGAGAATGAGTTAAGGTTTGGACTGAATTCAATGAAGTTTCCAACATTTGCAGATGATACTAAGCTGGCAGGAATAGCCCACACCCAAGATGATAGGTTCAAGATCAAGATAGATCTTGATAGACCTGAACACTGGGCCCTATCTAACAAAATGAAATTCAATGTAGGGAAAAGTTAAGAGTTTACACTTAGGCAAGAAAAACCAAAAGTACACATATAGACTGGGTGAAACCAGGCTTAATAGCAGTAACTGTGAGAGGGATCCTGGAGTCTTAGTGGAGAACCAATTAAATAAGAGCCAGCAGTGTGCAGTGGCAGCTAAAAAAGCCAATGCAATCCTTAGCTGCATTAACGGAGGGATACAATCAAGATCAAGTGAGGTACTAATATCACTCTAGAAAGCCTTAGTAAGACCACACCTAGAGTACTGCATCCAGTTTTGGTCACCACACTATAAAAAAGATGTTGAGATGCTAGAAAAAGTGCAGAGAAGAGAAACCAGGATGATTAGGGGCAGTGGTGGGTTTCCATTTTTTTTACTACCAGTTCATTTATGCGTGCATGCTCATGCGTGCATGTAACGCTTCTGGGCATGCACAGATGGGCAGATGCTCCTGCCGCTGCTGCTACCAGTTCACCTGATCCGGGGCAAACTGGGAGCAACCCACCTCTGATTAGGGAACTGGAGACTAAAACATATGAAGAATGGTTACAGGAACTGGACATGGCTAGTCTAGTGAAGAGAAGGACCAGGGGAAACATGATAGCATTGTTCCAATATTTGAGGGGCTGCCACAGAGAGGAAGGAGTCAAGCTATTTTCCAAAGCACCTGAAGGCCAGACAAGGAATAATGGATGGAAGCTGAACAAGGAGAGATTTAACCTGGAAATAAGGAGAATTCAACCTGGAAATAAGGAGAAATTTTCTGATAGTGAGAGCAACTAACCAATGGAGCAGCTTGCCTTCAGAAGTTGTGGGAGCTCCATCACTGGAGGCTTTCAAGAAGAGACTAGACTGCCATTTGTCAGAAATGGTGTTGAGTCTCCAGCTTGGGCAGTGGGTTGGACTAGATGGCCTACAAGGTCCCTTTCAACTCTAAGTAAAGAGATGTGGCTCCTAGTGGAAAAGAAGCTTTGCAATTAGAATTCAGCTTCTCCACATTTATATGCCACCTGTCTCCCTGTGTAGAGTGACTCTGGATGGCTTACAATAGTGTATTGTTTGTATAATGTCTCGTATTGTATAATTCCATGATTGAGAAAATTTGATCCAAAGAAAAGCCCTTCCTGATATCAAATGAAACGAGGGAAAATTTGAAAGATTTACATTGGGCCTTTGGCTTGTAAGAGAGCTCTTCATCTGAAAACCCCTTGAATGCCACTGTTTTTCTTGGTGGTCAGTTAGTTACCTTCAGTCTCTCTGGGTGAAAAGGGGATTCCAAATGTAACTAATGATAAATGTGGGTGGCAAAGGTGCTTTTTCAAGAGGCAACTGGACTTTCTTGGTTTTCTTTGAAGATGTTTCATTTCTCATCCAAGAAGCAAAGAAAACAAGGAAGCTCAGTTGCCTCTTGAAAAAGCACCTTTGGGACAACCATGACCTGGATGACTGAGAATCTCCATAGACACTAAATGTGGGTCTTTCTTTCCATGCCAGTTGCTGTCACCCAATTGTAGTTCTTCAAGAGAAAGGACCTTTTCTTGGATAACTAAATGGGTTGTAGAAATATCATCTTCTGACACAGGAACATGTCCCATGTTTTGCAAGAAAAGATGCCTCAACTATCCCTTTTGAGGGACAGTTCTCATGACCTCACCTCCATCTCATCTCACGCCAATTCTAGAAATGAAAAAGTCCATTTTATTCTTGTTATAGCAGCAGAGAATTGAACATATAAATATATAAATAAACAAGAAACATCTTCTTTAAAATTGGCAGTCCTAATTTGAAAGGAATTCTCCTTTGTATATTAAGTTGGAGACTGTTTTAGAGTAGATTTTCAATGTTTTATGTAATCCAGAAGAAATTTTTCCAGAACCTATTGGTCAGAGGTTTCTTTCTTCCACAGTTTATCTCTCTTTTACTAAATCTGATACAGTAAAAATTTAATAAATTCAAATTTAGAATAAATTGTATCAATATACCTTCCTCCATTCTTCAGATACCCATAATTTTAAAATTCGATTATCTATTCATACTAAATTTAAGCATTTATTTAATATTTATTTAAGCATTTAGAATAAATAAATGCAAATTTTAATATGAATAGATCATCATATTTAAAAAGAATGGCTATATGAAGAATGGAAGAATGCACATTAATAAGGTCATGAGGAGGAACTGACTGGTTATCACTTAATGCTTAAATCTTTTTTTAATTCCAAACCTCCAGACTTTATTAAGTAGAAAAGTCATTTCTTGTCATGTGATATGCCAGAAGCAAAACTTTAGGAATTAAATGAAGAATCTGCCAGTTGTTATTCCTCCTGCATCTGTTTAGTAGTCAGAGATTTCATATTTACCTCAGTGAAGACCAGAGGCTACTTGTCTCCATCCATTTCTACCTCCATTTTCCATGGACAGAGAGTCCTAACACATTTTCTTTGGCATTCCTTGTTCTTCGGCTCAGTCTCTGCCTCAGTCCAAATGTGTGGAAAGTTGTCATCCTGGATTTGTCAAGAGGGCTCGAGAGGGAGAGCCAGTTTGCTGCTATGATTGCGTTCCTTGTCCGGAGAGGACCTTCTCCACTCAGGAAGGTGGGTCACACTGAGGAAAATGGGAGGCTTTGTGGAAAAGGATCCATCCAGAGCATTTTTGTGAAAGTTCTGTGAAAAAAACACTTTGAAGCTTAACTGTTTTCTTGTTTATTTTCAAAATGCACAATTTCATATTTAATGGGAAGAATAACCAAAAGATTGAGAGATTAAGAAGAGATAAGAATGTAAAACAGATTGAGCAAGCTTTATCATTGTCAGGGAAAATAATTCCTCTGACTGTTAGTTTGGATGTGTCCTTCCATCTTAACCTTCTGCATTTTTTGAAATTTGTCTTAAATCCTTTGTTTTTCTTCTGAAGCATATTGATTTTATGTCATCCCCCAAAACCGATGCATAAAAAGTTATATTAAGTGATCGATTCCATTAAGGTCATCAACCACTATAAGCAGAAAGATCTTGAAGGATCAGAGATAAGATCTTTTTTGATATTTTCAAAAAATATCATTGTTCTCTCTCTTCCCCCCCCCTCTCTCCCCCCTCTCTCCCTCCCCCCCCCTCTCTCTCAATACTGTGGGTTGGTGTTTTAAAAAATAATTTCATGTTACCTTCATTAATCTTACTTCAGAGACTTTGTGTAATCTTTATATTATGGACTGAAATGATATTATGATGTCTTTCGCTACCATCAAAGGAGATTTCAGAGGAAAGGCATCCTCTGAGTTCAGTGGATTGGGAAATGCCACCTGGAAGGACCCAGGAAGTGTTCCTAGAAAGATTATCGGATTCATTATTTACCTTTAATAAAGCAGGTTTCTATGAGAGTTCTTCTTATTAACCAGGAAATTCTTTAGGTCCTTGGACTTTCTCCAATTTCATACACCTTAACTATAATATTTTTAGAAAATAATATTTTCAAAAAAAATGTTGGACTTGTTAAGCAATGCATCTTGGAAAATGTCCCTGTTAGCTTTTGTTCCAAGAAGATATTTCTTGAAAGTTAAAAGAATAGAACATTAAAGAAATACTGGTTTTTGGCTTTTGATACAGCAACTGGTGTTCCTTGTATCACTTATTGTCTGAAGAAGGTATATCTTGAAAGATAAAAGAATAGGATAATAAAGGATTCTTTTTGTTTTGCTTTCTCAGATACAGAAAAATGCACCAAATGTCCAGATGATAAATATCCAAATGAGAACAGAATCCACTGTATCCCCAAAGTTATAACTTTCCTGTCTTATGAAGAAAATCTGGGCATCATCCTGGTCTCTTTTGCCCTACTCTTGTTCCTAACCACAGACCTTGTTTTAATCATCTTCATTAAATACAGAGAAACTCCCCTTGTCAAAGCCAACAACCGGGACCTCTCCTATATCTTCCTGGTCTCCCTCCTGCTTTGCTTCTTGTCTCCTTCTCTCTTCATTGGTCAACCAAGGAAAGCCACCTGCCTTCTCCGACAAACGGTTTTCAGCATCATTTTCTCAGTTGCCATTTCTTCTGTCTTGGCCAAAACCATCACGGTGGTGCTGGCTTTCCTGGCCACAAAACCAGGAAACCAAATGAAGAGATGGTTGGGGAAGAGCTTGGCCAACTCCATCATCCTCTCTTGTTCTGCTATCCAAATTATCATCTGCTCCATCTGGCTGGGAGTTTCTCCCCCCTTCCCTGACTCTGACCTCCACTCCCAGCCTGGAGAGATCATCCTGCAATGCAACGAAGGGGACGTTGTCATGTTCTACATCACCCTCAGCTACATGGGCTTCCTGGCTGCCATCTGCTTCACGGTGGCTTTCCTGGCCAGGAATCTGCCTGGGGCCTTCAACGAAGCCAAGCTGATCACCTTCAGCATGCTGGTCTTCTGCAGCGTCTGGGTGACTTTTGTGCCCACCTACCTGAGCACCAAAGGGAAATACATGGTGGCTGTGCAGGTCTTCTCCATCCTGGCCTCCAGTGCTGGTCTGCTGGTCTGCATCTTCATCCCCAAGTGCTACATTATCATTCTGAGGCCAGACCTGAACACAAAGGAGCATCTCACAGCCAGAATCAATGTAAAAACATGAGACATGATACCATTATGATATTGGGAAAATTGTTAATGTTTCTTTTATTTGAAAGAAAATATTATTTCCATTCAGACAGCATGCAGAAGAATATCATATGTCTGTATTTGAAAAGGGAACTAGTTCAATGACTGTTCCCTTCTGTTTCATCTCAATAAATCTTGCTAAAGAGAACTCTGTGAAAATCATTCAGAGGAATTTATTTTTCTGCAATAGCCCAAAGAACACAACACATTTTAAGGAATCATTATTATTCTATAATGTATGTGTCTGAGAGAATGAATAGGAAAATGTTGTTGACAATCAACATCAGAGCCATTGCCTGACCCACGAAGCCAGACAGGGTGGGTGCCTCTAGGTCCTCCCCATCCCACAGGGGTCCCACCATGTGCATCATTACAACCATAGGAAGGATCAACAGATACTCTAGAATCATTTTCTGGGTTAGGGTCAGAGTTAGGGTGTGGCAAGCTCACACCATCTACCACGTTGTGGGCAGTTTCACCATCTCAGCTACAGACCTCACAGCCCACACTTTATTAAAAAGTCTTACGTGACGACGGAAAGACCACATAAAAAAGTGTAAATGTGAAAAAAGTGTACCAATTCTATAACTTTCCCCCTATTTACCCAATGATATAGTCCACAGGCTGTCACTTTCCTGCCTCTCATCCCAAAATTGATATTGTTAGAAATGATGGGAAATGAACCCTTCATGCATGATGAAATTTCACTTCAGATACAAGGAATTTTAAAATCAGCTCCAACCTAGGATTCATATACGGAGTTCTGATATAAAAGGAAAGCCCTGCCCTTAACATTAGTCAGGGTTCAAGGGTGCTGTTGGCTTCCTTGGCATTTGAAGACAGGCAGCCCTACAGTTAAGGGGCATCAACCTAGAGCAGTGGTTCCCAACTATAAGATAAAAATCCAATTATTAAATCCTCACTACACAGAGACAAATCTGGTTCACAATTCAAAATGGTTAATTTCCAGAAAAATAAAAAGTGTTTGCAAAGGCAGCCTCCAAGTCTCCTCACAAGTGGATCGAGTACAAGGAGAGCAAAGAATAGCATTCAAACAATACATTTTATACACTTTCTCCTAAGAAACTCTCCCCCTCCTGCTCATTCATTTAAGTCATTTCTTTCATCATTCCATACTCTAAAGGGTCAACTTGACAATTCCTTGAGAGGCCCCTGTCTCTTATTTGGTTTTTTTCTGGGGCCTTTCGTCTGAGCAAATGGCTTCCTATCTATCTTATATGTAGGCACCTGTAAATGTCTTGGAATAACAAAGGCTATCTTGTCCTGTTTAACTGAACACATTTTGTAGTCAGCAAAAGCACAGTAACCTATTGCACATTTTAGGCAAGAATATAATGGCTTATACATTTAACATTGTAAAAGAATACAAAAGTAACTTTTTAATGTTTTATAGAAGAGTAACTTAATATTATTTCCTTCACAATGTGGGGCCCACGCCTCTCAGGGGGGCAATTTGATTTTTAATGGGGGCAATTTGAACCTTGTTTAAACCAAGTTAATGGCCTTTTAGGCTTCCTCCATGTGAGTAGAGTTCACTTTTTGAGTAAAGCAAGAATTATGTGGGGGGGGGGAGAGCATCAGGAATTTAAAGATGCTTAGGCGGGCTATGACCAAAGAAATGTTGGGAACCACTGACCTAGAGGGTTGCCAAACTTCATAGATCTGGGTGACCTTCCCCAACTGTATCTGGAGACAAGAGGCCATGCTGAAGGACAGCAGAATTCAGAACAATTCCCTTGTTTTTGAAGTGCCTTCATCCAGCATCATTTTCTGGACATGTTCTGACAGGAAAGACACACAACCACAACAAAAGTTCCCTCAGGAGTGTATCTGTGATATTTCACTAACAGGCTTTTTCTCAGTCTCTCCTCTGCACATGGAACCCAGAAGAATTTTTGGATCCCAAGAGGAGAAATTATTTCTCACTGTAATTTTGACCCTCTGGGCCTTTGAGATCTTATGCTACTTCTCCAGTGGCTTCCTTCCATGTAGAAAGCAGACTGAAGCCCAGTGAACCATGGACCTCCTGCTTCTGCTTCTGATGCTGCTGATGTCCATGCCATTCTCTGGGAAGCGTAGAAAGAAATGCCCACTGAGCTTGGAGCAGCAGGATGGAAACAATCCATGGAGCTTTTACAGGCCAGGAGACCATCTCATTGGTATATTCACAACTGTCAAAACAATGTTGCAAACATTGTGGCCTTTCAACATGGCTCCTTCTATTCAGTCTGATTCGTAAGTCATTTAGAGTAATGGAGCTGCATTCCTCCCATTTGAATTTATAACACTCTCCCCTTTCTTCTTATTTCTTTTATTCCTATCTTGCAGTACTTGTCTGATTTCTTGAATAATTTTGATTTCTTCTCTCTTGCCTTATTTTGTGGAAGAGACTCATACCCAAAGACGGGGCTCAAAAAAACCCTGAAAGAATTCTAGATTATTTTCTTCTCCCAGTTCATTCCTTTCAATTAATCACTTAAATACTAGATTTTATTTAAAGTAAGTGATCCTTGGTTTTGAATCAATAGAGTCTAGTTAAGATTTAGTAGACTTGTGGAGACAAAGAGGAATAATTTTGTAAAGTATTTGTTGTTGATTTTTATTGTAATTAAAAACCTTTCTGCACAATAGGGATTCCTATGGTTTTTCAAATGCCCTACGATTAATTTTAGCCATTCAAGTGGTCAACAAGAATTCCCAACTCCTGCACAACCTCACACTTGGCTACAACATCCATGACAACTATTTGAGCACTTTCCGCACTTCAGATACCTTGCTGGACATTCTCTCCACTGGAGAAGCCAATGTCCCCAACTACGGCTGTGGAAGGAAGGAGAACTTTCTGGCTCTTCTTGATGCAGCTAGAAGGGACATCTCCATTCAGATATCAACATTAGTAGGCACCTACAAAGTCCCGGTGGTAGATATTAGCATATATTGCAGCAAGTCTCCTCTCTGGTCCGCTGCTACGGCGGGAAACAGGTATCGTTCTGATGGGTCGAGAGACGTACCCAATTCCTATAAAAGGGGAACCCTCCGGCCACAGAGGAAGCTGGATCACTACTACTACTAATAAAGAGCTGATAAGTCACTACGTGTCCGCAGTCTGTTCTCTCATTGCCCGAATCTAACACCCACAGGTTTGTTTGTGTCTCTCTATTCTGCTGTTTTGATGCAACCATATCTTTTCCATGGAATTCAAGGGCTGTTTTTACAACATATCAGCTATTTTCATATTCATCATAAAAGACATGACAGCAATAAGGTCCTTGGAGAGAATTATCTAACATATTCATCTATTTAAAAATATCTCTAGTTGTGGAGGCCTCTATTGGTATTTCATTTGCACATATAAATAATACCTGCCATACTAAGTTGCCAACAGTAGTGTTTACATATTTTTTAAAAAATATGTTCTAACAATTACAGGCCACACTTCCAGTGAAAAGATGGCCAACTGACTACATGCCCAAGAAAGGATCCCTGAGGGGCTTTTGTCTGGAATGTAGCTTCTTCAACTTACCAACAGAAAGAACTGTCATTCCTTTAGTTTATATGACTGCCCTGGGTTAATTGAACATCCCAGAATTATCCCTTAAGGGATAATGTCCCCCATTACAGCAACAGGTCTGCAAGGAGTTTGGGGCAGTGGGGGGGGGGGGGTCTGCAATAGGTTTGTGGTTGAAGAATGCGGCCATTCAGAATTTATTTTTCAAACAGACAGTAAGTTGTGCCTTTCATTTCTTAATCATTTTTAAGGACTATTAAGCTAAAAGAGGCTCTCTTTAGCTACAGCCTACTATTCCCTTTTGAAGATCTGTGCCATTTTGGGGATTTCATCTTGTTAAACGACAAGAAAGAAGGCTGCTAAAGCAAGCTAAAATAAGTGTTGACTACCTTTTGAAAAAAAATGATGGAGAAATATAAGGGCAGAAAGGTGTAGTTCTAGTTTATTATTTTTAGTTATTTGTAGCTTGGTCTGCTTTGCTGTCGCTGACTAAAACTAAAACTTTCTGACTTTTATGATTTCCTGATTGGTCAGCAATTCAAGAAGATGGATGAGCAAATTATTAGAGATGTATTTGAAAAATCTTTAAATAAAACCCATCAGTTTATGGAACAGCTATGCTCAAAGGGTGTTCAAACTACTTCAGAGATGCAAATATGTGAACAAAGTTAATGAACCACTGAGGCAATTTTACAAGTAGCTGAAAAAGCAGAGGAGTCAACCGTAATTTTGGAATATAAATCTCACACCAATTTTTATTATGATGGTTTAGATAGAAGCTTTCCAACACAATTGAAAGAAGAGCTCCAAAAAATTTTTTGCAATTTTTAAAAGGACATGTTTTGGACTTTTTCTTCATGGTTATTAACAAGGTTGAGAAATTCTTGAGAAAAAGATAAGTTTATAACTATTTGACAAACATTCCAGAGATGAAAAAGATTTTATTCCATGAAGACAAGCTGGAAGGAGTGACTCAAGCTTAATGAGTCAATTGGAGTTAGGATGGATTTTTTAAAATATATTTTTATTATTTTTACATTTAAAACAATGCAGTACCGAGAAGTCGAAGTGACCATACATTCACATTATATACAACTAGTCTCAACCATTAACTATTAGCCTACTTAGTACAGTGTCTATCCTTCTGTCCAATCACAATATATACAGTTTGTTCCAGTCTTGTCTTATACCAATCATAAAATCTCTTCCAGGCTTTTAAATATTCTGATTCCCCTTTATTTTTAAGTTCAAGAACGAGCCTATCTGCTTCTGCACAGACCAACACTTTTCTGATTATAACTAGCGCTGATGGTATATTTTCTTTTCTCCAATACTGTGCATAAGTTATGCACGCCACAGTTAGTACAAGTATAATTAGATAAAGTGTATCTTTCTTAAACCCCTCCAGTATTATACCAGGAGAAAAATTTCTGGTTTAAACAAAATTTGGCCTCCCACCATTTGTTTTAACCATGATTGAATCATTTTCCAATATTTTCTTTGCCACATTGCATGTCCACCACATATGATAAAAAGTGCCTGGTGTTTTTTTTACACTTCCAACAATTAAGGGCCAGATTTTTAAACATTTTGGAAAGCCGTGCTGGGGGAGGGGGGGAATGCCATCTGTAGAACATCTTATAAAGATTTTCTTTATATGCTGTAGCCATTGTTAGTTTCCGATTAAGTTTCCAAAGTTTTTCCCACTTAGGCAATTCCACATTATAAGCGAAATTTTTCGCCCAGGTGACCATAGTTTCTTTGACATGTTCTTCCTCTAGTTTGTGTTCCAACAAAAATCTATACAACACTTTGATCAACCTGTTTTATGTCTCTATCAGAAGTTTATCTAATATTGTGTAATCTTTGGCTACACCTTCCTTCTTCCTATCCTGTTCAAACCTTGATTGTATCTGTAAATAGGACTACCATTCTACTTGTACCCCTCGTAATGCCAATTCTAATCTAGTTTTGATCTCCCCCTGTCTGTTCAATAACTCTTTATATGTAACAATATTTTCCATATTTATTAAATTTGGGTGTATGTATGCTTCCATCATAGATAGCCAAATGGGTGTTTTGGTATAGTGGTCGTGTTTAATTTTGTTCCATATTAATAACAGGGACTGTCTGATGTAGTGTCTATTGAAATATTTATATGCAGATCCTTTTTCACACCATAGGAAGGCATGTCATCCTGCTTGGAGGTCATGACCTTCCAATTATAATCTAAATTTCTATAAGATGATGTATTGATGGTGTTTAGCACCACGTAAGTTATCAAAATGTATAAAGGGATGTCAAATGAATGTTGGAAGTAAAGAAGGGACTTTATCATCTATGGTGGACATATGATGAAGCAAAAAAAATTGGAGTATGATTCATATTTTGATATAGAAAATTTTGGAAATGGAGATAAAAATGAAACCAGAACTTTTCCTTTTGGGTGTAATGGAAAAGACCAGGACAAAAATTTTGAAACTTTGTTACTATATATGTTGACAGCAGCAATGTTGGGAACTTCTGCAATGGTCAAGTAACTTTGCTTCGCATTAAATGTAGGTCAACCTGACAATGTAGCATAACGACATTGAATACCACATCCTTTGCTGTGCTTGAACATCTGCTGTTTACGCAGAAATGCTAACCACAGAGCCTGTCCGGAGAACTCCGGACATGAGAGAAAACCACATCCTATAGAAAGCTTTAACCAATTATACAGCTGTATGCTAACCTACTTAGTTTTGCCCTGCAACAAGCATGTAACCAATCATGTAATCATACGCTGTATAACGGAAACCTTTTTGAATGCCTTCTGATTTAATAAAAGCAGACTCCAGAACACCTTCTGGGCTCATTCACCCCGAGGAAACCTTTGCTGTCAGACTCTTATTTCATCCCATGATTTAGCCCACCCTTATGCGGCCCAGCGACGCCGCATTCTGGTTACCCCGACGTGATTTCTTTGCGAAGAAGCCGTTAGATCGAACTGCCCATCCTTATCGCTGAGGAAGCCGCGCAATCGTCCATCTGAAAGACGACTGGATCTCGTAAGTGTGGGTGGAAGATTTTCCCAACCTCAAATAGATCATTTGAAGGAATTGAGAGAATTAATCGATGCTACTTCTAAGATCGCCTCTCAAAGTGGTAAAAAATTACCACGAATAAAAAACAAGGAAATTATGAATTTGCTAACTTACATTTGGCTAAAATGCCCATCGTACCCTGAAAGAGGGACTTTAAAAATCTCTACATGGACCAAATTGGGGGAATATTTTCATCAATCTCCTAGAGCACCTATTCAAATAGTGACTATATGGCGCATAATTATGGAATGTTTAGTTGTTCATCATAAATATGATCCTAATTCACCTTCTATGCCAGAAGGTGTCGTACCTCCCCCGTACGACAGAATTCAAAAAGAAAAGGCTTCGCTCTCTACCTTAAGCCATCCTAGAGCGACTGCTCCAATTCCTCCTTTACAACCTCAAGGAGGAGGTATAGTCCAAGCTAGACGGGAGGGTCAGGCTAGACGGGAGGGTCAAATCGACCCCGAAGACCTTGAGACCTCTGCTCTGTTTCCAGTAAGTTGGGTAGTTCCACAGGGAGCTGCTGCCGGAGCAGCGGTCCAACCCGTCCACCAGCATGTCAACTATAAAAATATTAAAGACATTAAAGCTGCTGTTAAAGATTATGGTCTTCACTCTCGCTATGTTCTTGGCTTGCTCACTTCACTTTCCTCTGCTACTGCTGAAATGCTTTTAGCTGACTGGCAATCTCTTTTCGGAATGATTTTAACTCCCGCTCAATATGTTATTTGGAATTCAGAATATGGAAAACAAATTGCCATTGCTGTCACTACTGGCCTTCCTCAAAATGTAATTTTAGATGATTTAATGGGGACTGGCACTCATGCAACCATTGCACAACAGATTTTGTCTGACAGAGCAGCATTCCCAATAATTAAGGATGCTGCTTTCGCTGCCTTTAGAAAGGTAGATGACAAGCAAGGTGTTCCCCTACAAACATTCTCAAAAATTATTCAAAACCCAAATGAAGATTATGCGTCTTTTATTAGTCGTCTTCAATTGGCTTTAGAACAACAAATTGACAATGTGGAGGCTCACTGTCAGGCCTGTAGTTATATTCTTTTCAGGATCTTTGGCCTGCCACACTTTCTTATAATTTTCTATGCTGTTTCAATAGTGTAGTAATTGGGAGGGGGGAATAGAAAGGAGTAGGATTGTAGAATGGATTGTTGACATTCCTTTGTAGAAGCCAAGGTCATCTTTTGTCTCCGCACCTCGACACCTGGCCAGAAGAAGATGGGTGTACATGCCAGCATGGAAGATGATGATTGGAACATGTGATGGATTTGTGGGTGTGGGGATAGATCATGAACTTTCAACTGGGTGAACCCACAGGATGTAATTCAGAGTTGGAATTTTCCATAGCCGTGCTAAATTGCCTGTAGAATAAATTGGACCTTTAAGGATGTTTTGCCTTGGACAATGATTTATTTCTGCTTGGTATTTAGAACCCTAACATTATTCCAACTTTCCCCTTTAAAATAATTCACTAGCACCCTCCCCCTCTCAAGGGGGAAGGGCTGGTGATAGAAGATCTGGTGATGGGGGTCTCGGTATTCCCAATGCTGACTGGGACAGCGTAAATATCAGCGAAGAATTAATGAGAAGCTTTTGGTGATAAGAAGCTGAGTGCGGAACTTCAAAGGCAATGGAATGCTGCTTCCAGTTTAATTGCATTGGAGGAATGCAGGAGGAGACACGACAAGATGAAGGAAAGTCTCAGACGTACTTCTTCAGCAAAACGTGAGTGCATGCTCCCCCTCTTTCCCCCCAGCTTGGAAGCAAGGCTTGGAAAAAAAACCCCTAGAACAGAGGTTTGGGCTCCTTCCAGACGGCAAAAAATGAAATGGCTTATCACCCTGCAACTAACTGGGAGAAAGATTCCCTTTCAAAATGGGAATTTCAAAGGAGGCAGGAAGAAGGGATTTTGCCAGCATCTTTCACTTGCAAGCCACCACAAATGGGGCTGCAACCAGTAAATGAAGCAAAACCAGATTGGGCGTTCTTCCCAGGTTTTGGATGGAAGAGATGCTACTGCCATCGGTGGGAGAAGCATCCGAGGGGGTTCGGGAGTTCATGGCTTCCATGACAGCCATGGACCTGACTCAATTGATTCAGGGCCCGACACACGAGGGAGGACACACCCTGGACCTTGTTTTTGTCTCTGGCCAGTGGTTGAGTGATCTGGGAGGAGGGGACTTAACCATCACTCCCCTGTCATGGTCAGATCACTCACTCCTCCGACTCGACTTCCCTGGTGCTACCCCCCGCTGCGGGGAGGCAGAACCTGAAAACACTAGATGGTTCCGCCCCAGGCGCCTGATGGAACCAGATAGTTCCAGACGGAGCTTGGGCCACCTCCTGCAACCCGGACCCGCCCCCGGGTAGAGGACCTGGTGGTCGCGTGGAATAATGCGACTACCGGGGCCTTGAACCGGGTGGCGCCTTTGCGGCCTCTCCGGCGGCAACGATCCACCCTGGCTCCTTGGTTTACCGAGGAGCTAAGGGTGATGAAGCGCCGCAAGAGATGCCTAGAGAGTCGTTGGAGATCCTCCCGATCCGAATTTGACCGAGCACAGGTACGAGCCCATTTAAGGACGTACCTAGTGGCATTGAGAACGGCCAAACGCCAATATTGTGCCGCTCTCATTGCATCCGCAGAGAACTGCCCTGCCGCCCTGTTTCGGGTGTCCCGCTCCCTTCTGTTTCAGAGGCCGCGGGAGGCCCCTTTACAGGGTAGGGCAGAGGAATTTGGGAAATATCTGCAGGATAAAATCGCTCAAATCCGTAAGGATTGGGTCCCCTTCAGTGGTCCAGTCGAGACGCCAGTGGTGAGTCTTGAGAAACCTTTTTGGGAGGAGTTTGACTTGGTTGTCATCGAGGATTTGGACAGATTGCGTGGACGACTGCGACCTACTACATGTTTACTGGACCCGTGTCCCTCCTGGCTTGTACTGGCATCCTGGGAGGTTACACGCGACTGGCTCCTGGGCCTAGTGAACGCTTCGTTGCGTGAGGGGTCTCTTCCGGCCGCCTTGAAAGAGGCGGTGGTGAGACCCTTGCTCAAGAAGCCTTCCCTGGACCCTACGGAGCTGGCCAATTATCGTCCTGTCTCCAACCTTCCCTTTTTGGCGAAGGTTGTAGAGAGTGTGGTGGCTTCTCAGTTCCCACGGCATCTGGAGGAGAATGATTATCTAGACCCGCGCCAGTCCAGCTTTCGCCCCGGGCACAGCACAGAGACGGCCTTGGTCGCGTTGGTAGATGATCTCTGGAGGGCCAGAGATATGGGTTGTTCCTCTATCCTGGTCCTATTAGACCTCTCGGCGGCTTTTGATACCATCGACCATGGTATCCTGTTGCACCGACTGGAGGGGTTAGGGGTCCGGGGCACCGTTTTGCGGTGGTTCGGCTCCTACCTCTCTGGCCGGACGCAACGTGTGTTGGCAGGGGAGCAGAGGTCGACCCTAAGCCCCCTTACCTGTGGGGTGCCACAGGGGTCGGTCCTCTCGCCACTCCTGTTCAACACATACATGAAGCCGCTGGGTGAGATCATCCGTGGTTTCGGGGTGGGATATCATCTGTACGCTGATGATACTCAGCTGTACATTTCCACCCCGAACCACCCCAACGAGGCCGTCGAAGTGATGTCCCGGTGTGTGGAAGCCGTACGGGTCTGGATGGATGACAACCGACTCAGGCTCAACCCTTCCAAGACGGAGTGGCTGTGGGTTCCGCCCCCCCGGTTCAACCAGTTAATTCCATCTCTGGCCATTGGGGGCATTCAACTTGCCCCCGTGGAGCGGGCGCGCAATTTGGGTGTCCTCCTCGATGCCAGGCTGTCCATGGATGACCATGTGACAGCCGTGGCCAGGGGGGCGTTCCACCAGGTTCGCCTGGTGCGCCAATTGCACCCCCTATTGGACCGGGACGCCCTACGCACAGTCACCCATGCGCTGGTGACGTCTCGCCTGGACTACTGTAACGCTCTCTACATGGGGCTCCCCTTGAAATGCACTCGGAGACTGCAGTTGGTCCAGAATGCGGCTGCGCGGGTGATTATGGGGAGTACGAAGTACTCCCATGTGACACCTCTCCTGCGCGAGCTGCACTGGCTTCCTGTGGTCTATCGGGTGCGTTTCAAGGTTTTGATAACTATCTTTAAAGCGTTCCATGGCTCAGGACCTAGTTACTTGCGGGATCGTATTCTGCCCCATACATCCCTACGACCAATTCGCTCGCACAGAGAGGGACTCCTCCAGGTGCCGTCCACCAGACAGTGTCGAGGGGCGGCGCCTAGGAGTAGAGCCTTCTCTGTGGCGGGCCCAGCCCTGTGGAATGACCTCCCTCCGGATATTAGGACTACGTCTGACCTCCGTTCCTTCAGAGTTAAGCTCAAGACCCACCTATTCCAAGTAGCTGGCCTGGCTCAACCATGATCTAACTATATCGCTCCTGACGGGTTTTTTATTAATGTAATTCAATTGAATTTATTTATTGGGGTTTTTAAATACTGTGACTTTTTAATTGTTTTAATTGTTAATTGTTTAATCGTTTTTTTAGCTATCAGCCTACCTCCTCCTTGTATACGTCTTATATACGTCCTTGTTATATGTATGTCCTGTCCAGATTTGTATTGTATTGTATTGTACTTTGTATTTTATTTGTTTTATTGTACGCCGCCCCGAGTCCTTCGGGAGAGGGTGCGGCTTAGAAATAAATATTGATTGATTGATATTGATACTGGCCACCTCCTTTGCCATCAGCATGGGGAAATGCTCCAAGCCAGCAGAGGGCACCTACTTGGCCCATAACTCATCCAAGCCAGCAAAGGGCACCTACTTGGCCCATAACTCCTCCAAGCCAGCAGGAGGGTCCTTGGCACATAAAACCCCCTAGCCAGCCATCATTGGTTGAGCTGCAACCTGTGAAGCAGGCAACCCCGGGAAGGGTCTTAACCCCAGGTCATGGATGGGAGGGATGCCAGTGGGTACCTGCCCTCCCTCAGCAGTTGGCACCATGGCAGAAAGCTGGGCAGTGGCCAACCGAGGGATTGACCTCCCCACCGGTTCCAGTCTCCCCTGCAAGGCCCAAAAAGGTTCTTACCAGACCTTCCTACAGAGAAGAAATCTCCATGGAAGAAGGGATTACCAAACAGAGGCCTGCAGTGTGGATGGTGGGAAAATGTGCGCCTGCAAGGCCCCAAGTGGTTCTTACCCCACCTTCCTACAGAGTAGCAATCACCAACATGGAAGAAGGGATTACCAAAGCCAGGCCTGCAAGATGGGAAGCGGGACAAGGTGCATCTGCAATGCCCCAAAAGGTTCTTACTCCACCTTCCTACAGAGAAGCAATCTCCACCATGGAAGAAGGGTTTACCAAGGGGGCAGCTGCAAGTTGGAGAGCAAGGCAGTGTGATGAAACGGTTCCTGAGCTTAGAGATGTAATTAGGTTCCACTCCTCGTGGGACCCAATTAAATGCCACCATTGTTGTCAACTTGGCCACAGAGCATCAGAGTGCTTGGCTCCAGCCCCAATGCCACAAACGTGCGCACCAACCACCACAGCGGTAAAGAGAGGGTCCCAGATGCCACCACAGAAGAGTCATCTGGGCCAACAACCTCTGGAAGAGGATCCCCAACTTAAGGTGAGGAAGTGTCCTACCAAGGGGGAGGCCTCGGAGGGGGAAATGCCCAACCGACCTCTGGAAGAGGACCCTCAACTTCAGGTGACGAAGAGTCCTACCAAGGGGGAGGCCTCGGAGGAGGAACAAGGCCAGCCGTGGATGATTGAATCCAAGAGCCCAGAACCTACAGCACCTGCAGCAGAGAGCCCTAAATGGCCATGGGAAGAGGTCGCAATGGACTTCATCGTGGAACTCCCAGACAGCAGTGGGCATAAAGTAATTTGGACTGCTATTGATTTGTTTTCTAAGCAGGCACACTTCATTGCTTGCTCAGGATTGCCATCCGCAAACGAATTAGCGAAAATGTTTGTGAAACACATTTATCACCTGCACGGAGTACCCAAGAGGATCATTTCAGACCGCGGAGTCCAGTTCACAGCCAAGTTCTGGAGAGAGGTCCTGAGATCCATTGGGTCCACACAGGAACTGAGCTCAGAGGTTCATCCCAGCATGAACGGCGCAGCAGAGGAAGTCAATGCGGTGGTGGAACAATACATCCGGTGTTTTGTGGACTATCAGGAGGACAACTGGTCGGACTTGCTACCCTTCGCCGAAGTGGCGTACAACGATGCGGTCCACAGCAGCAGAGGATTAGCGGGTTTCCAGATTACCAGTGGCATGGAAGTTGTTGCCATGCCTGAGTTGCCTAGAGAACCTCCTTCTTTCATGTCTTTGAGTGAATGGATGGACATGCTAAAGAAAGGATGGGAGAATACAAAGAAGGCTCTAGCAGTTGCGGCAGAAGCCTACCAGAAGCAAGATGATCAACATTGCTCGCTCCAAAACCCCTACCGTGTGGGGGGAAATGTTTTGGTATCTACCAAATACATAAGATTAGAAATGCTTAGCAAGGAATTGGGTCCAAAATTTCTAGGTCCATTCCCAATAGTGAAGATAGTTAACCCAGTTACAGTTCAACTCAGTCTACCCAGAAGTCTAGGGGAAATTGAACCAGAATTTCATTGTAGCTTGTTGAAACCAGTAATTGGGTCTAACAGAAGAGCATCCACCCAAGCTCAATCTCCTCCTGTAGTGATAGAAGGGGAAATACAATCTGAGGTGGAAAAAATTGTAGATTTCAGGCTGAATAGGGGTCGCTTACAGTACTTAGTGCATTGGAAGGGTTACCCTTGGTCTGAAGATAATTGGGTGAACAGTGGGAACCTAAAAATGGAGAAGTTAGTAAAGCAATTCAATGGGAAGTTACCCGAGAAGTCAAAGGGTTCCCCTGGGTGGAGAAGAGGTGGTTAATTTTGTTATGTTAACTTTTATGTTATTCTCTTTGCAGGAAACGTTTTTCTTTTGAGGAGAGGCCGCCTGTCAGGCCTGTAGTTATATTCTTTTTAGGATCTTTGGCCTGCCGCACTTTCTTATAATTTTCTATGCTGTTTCAATAGTGTAGTAATTGGGAGGGGGGAATAGAAAGGAGTAGGATTGTAGAATGGATTGTTGACATTCCTTTGTAGAAGCCAAGGTCATCTTTTGTCTCCGCACCTCGACACCTGGCCGGAAGAAGATGGGTGTACATGCCAGCGTGGAAGATGATGATTGGAACATGTGATGGATTTGTGGGTGTGGGGATAGATCATGAACTTTCAACTGGGTGAACCCACAAGATGTAATTCAGAGTTGGAATTTTCCATAGCCGTGCTAAATTGCCTGTAGAATAAATTGGACCTTTAAGGATGTTTTGCCTTGGACAATGATTTATTTCTGCATGGTATTTAGAACCCTAACACTTGCAATGAATTAATGATGAAATTGGCTTTTGAAAATGCAAATCCTGACTGTCAAAAGGTGCTTCAACCCATTGCCAATAAGCCTGGTACTGTTTTAGCGGATCTTTTACAGGCTTGCCACATTGTGGGTACTACAAGTCATAAAATGGCTGCTTTAGCTTCTGCCATAACCACGTCTTTAGCTCCGTCTTCTTCTTCCTCTGCTTCTGAGGCGTTTCCACTTTTGCGCCCTACCGGAAATTGCTTTAACTGTGGCAAACCAGGACATTTAAAAAATCAATGCAAAGCACCAGGAGGTGGCACTAATCGCTATTCCTCCCCAACCATGGCCAGACCTTCCACTGTTTGCCCTAAATGTAAAAAGGGTTTTCACTGGGCAAATCAGTGTCGCTCCACCAACCAGCCTCAGCCACATCAAAATCATCCCAAAAGTCCATCATTTCAAAACCAGCAACAGTCGGGAAACTAATTGAGGGGCTTACAGCTAGCCCTGCCCCAAAGGCTGAAATTGAACACTCTAAAGTTTGGTCACAGTCATACCCTATGGTTGCTAATGATACAATTGACTATGTAATTCCTGGAAAAGTTGATTTCCTTTTTATTTCTCCGCAAATTTCTATCCAACTGCCTCCATCTATGCCTGTCATCATTATGCCTAATCTTGATCTTACTGCTCAGGGGGTGCTTGCCCCTCCTTTTCTGCGCTCCTCTGACTCTCTCTCTGACTTAGCCTTGGCAATCATAGTCAACTCTCCAGTTACTATAAAAAAGGGAGATGTTGTAGCCACTATGATTGCTCTGGATTCATCTTCTCAAGCATTGGCCTTAGAATAAACTGTGGGGCACTTCCGCCCTACTGCTGAATTTCAACTCAATGGGCGTTCCTTTTTTGGTATTTTAGACACTGGAGCTGACGTGTCAGTAATCCAGTCCGCTGAGTGGCCCTCACATTGGCCCACTGACTCTGCCCCGGCCGTCAGAGAGGTAGGTGGATCTCAGCCAGCTCGCATTAGTAAGGATTGGCTTGCTGTCACTTCAGACTCCAGTACCATCACCGCCCACATTAAGCCTGTCATTTTGCCTCTTCACATCAACTTGTGGGGGAGACATTTAATGTCACAACTTAAAGGCAAACTCACATTACAATGAACCCTCAACAATTTGTACTTTAATTGCAATTTAAAACAACTACCCCTGTTTGGGTAGACCAATGGCCACTACCTATAGAAAAACTGCAAGCTTTAAAAGAATAAGTTGCTCAACAATTAGAAAAAGGCCACATTGAAAAATATGTTAGCCCATATAATTCACCTGTTTTTGTCATTAAAAAGAAATCAGGCCATTGGCGCCTTCTGAATGATTTACGCGCCATCAACCTTGTTTTACAACCCATGGGAGCCCTCCAGTGTGGCCTACCCAATCCTAACCTTATCCCTCAAGATTATGACTTAATGATTATTGATTTAAAAGACTGTTTCTTTTCTATTCCTTTACATCCTGCGGACAAACATCTTTTTGCTTTTACTGTCCCTGAACTCAACAATTCTCAACCTACTTCCAGATATCAATGGAAAGTTTTGCCCCAAGGAATGCTTAACTCACCTACCATGTGTCAATATTATGTTTCCCAAATTTTACAACCGTATCGAAAGGCATTTCCTCGATTTTTAGTTTACCATTATATGGATGATATTTTAGTAGCAGCCCCTGGCCCCAAAGGGTCTGTCCTCAAAACCTTTCCCACACTGCAAACCATATTACAACAAGGAGGTTTGCATATTGCCCCTGATAAAATTCAAACTTCATACCCTTTTTCTTATTTAGGACACAAGGTCCTTGCCTCTCAATCTGTTCCTGTCCTTCCCTTTTTAAAACTTCCTGATAATCCTACTCTTTTGCAGTTGCAACAATATTTGGGTTCCATTAACTGGACCCGTCCTTATTTAAGCCTTACTACTCATCAATTGTCTCCTCTTTTTTCTGCACTAACTTTAGGAAAACATCCTTCTGTTAGAATAGGTTTAACTCAAGAACATCATGCTGTTATAAAATTAGTTAATGAAGCCTTATCAACAAAATGGGTAGATAGGATGCAAGAAAATATCCCTTTATCAATCTTAATCATCAACACCCCTGTCATTCCCACTGCTGCCCTTGTTCAGGTTGTTTCTCCTCCAAAACTTTTTATTTTAGAATTTATCTCACACTCCTCGAAACTCTATCACTCAGAAATCTTCTCAGTTTGCCCATTTAATAATAAAATCTAGAAATCGCTCAAAAGCCCTCATGGGCTTCGAGCCTACTGTGTTGTTTGTTCCTTGCTCTCTTGTTACTTGGGAATCTTTATTTTCCACTTGTGACCACCTACAGTTTGCTCTTGCGGATTGGCCTGGTAAAGTGTCTTGTCATGCTCCCCCTGACCCTCGACTATCCCTCTTGAACTCTGTACCTTTTCAATGGTCCTCCACTTACTCACCTGTTCCCCTTGCTAATGCAGTCACTGTCTTTGCTGATGGCAGCAAGCAGTTTGGTGCATGCACTTGGCAACAGGATGGTGAATGGGTAACTAAAATCACATCTGAACAAACTTCTGCTCAACGGTCTGAATTAGCTGCTTCTTTATTGGCCTTTCAACACTTTCAACATCAACCCTTTAATCTTATAGTAGATAGTTTGTATGTTTTCCAAGTTATTTCTTCTGTTTACATGTCTTATTTATCTCCCTCTATTGAATCTTCTTTGATGTCATTATTTTTAGCCTTACAATCTTTTATCAATACTAGGTCAAATCCATTTCATGTTTCTCACATTAGAAGTCATCAACCTTTTCCTGGCATCATCCAGGAGGGCAATGACCGTGCTGCCACAGCTGCCACTGCTGCTTCTGCTTCTACAATTGTCTTTCCTCTTACCTCTCCCACTCCCTGGGAAAGTCATTCATACTTTCATCAAAACAAAAGGGCTCTCATTAGACAATTTGGCATCACTGCTGCCGAAGCCTCGGCAATTTTACAACAATGTTCTACTTGTAGTAAACAGTCTCATTCCATTCCTATGGGTGTCAATCCCAGAGGAACTGAATGTTGTCAAATTTGGCAAATGGATGTTACCCAATATCCTTCCTTTTCCCCATGGAAATATATTCACGTATCTATTGATACTTTTTCTGGGTTCATCATGGCTTCACCCCAAAGAGGTGAATCCACCAAACATGTTATTAATCATTGCATTCGTACCTTTGCATCGCTGGGACGTCTAAATGAACTCAAAACTGACAATGGCCCTGCTTATATCAGTAGTGCCTTTGCTGACTTTTGTTCGAAATGGGGAATCACTCATAAGTTTGGCATTCCCTATAACAGCCAAGGTCAAGCCTTGGTTGAAAGGGCTAACCAAACCTTAAAACATGCATTAGACAGACACACTGACAAAAAAGGGAAAAACCTCCCTAACCTCCCAACAGTGCAAAACATTTTGAACTTATGCTTATTTTCTTTGAATTTTTTAAACTTGACTGGCACTCCTGCCTCTTCTGCTGCCACAAGGCATTTTTCTTCCCCCTCCCTCTCTCTCCCCCGCCCTCAGGTTTGGTATATCGCCAACTCCCAGATCCTGCCTGGAGAGGGCCCGTTGATCTCATCACCTGGGGAAGAGGCTACGCAGCAGTCCAACTGCTTGAAAAAGTCTTGTGGGTTCCTGGTCGCTGTATCTGGCCTTACTTTGCACCGGCACCCCACCCATCTCCGCTGGCAGCCTCCCCGTCTCCTGAGTCTGCAACCATTGATGTGTGACTTTATACACCCAGGCTACACCTTGTGAGTTCCGGATCGCCATGTTTGCCAATTCCATTCCAAGTTACATCCACATGACTGTATTCCTAACAATACTTTGCCTAACAGAGGGACAGCATCCTGACACCTTTTCCGCCCCCCGCAATCCTCACCAACCCCAAAAATTAACACGGGTGGTGTTAGATGCACACGGTGACATCCTGAACTCCACCTCATCCAAAGCAGTATCGGGATCCTGGTTTCCTGATTTGTTTTTTGACTTTGGCGTGATGATAGACACCACCACTACCCCCAACAAGCCTGGCGCGCCCTGGCAACCCTCTTTTGGACATTGTCAATGCCACCTATCAATTGGTAAATAGCACCCATCCTAACCTTACTACAGCCTGCTGGTTTTATGAGGCTGTAGGTTTTGTTTCCTCATACACCACCTCCTCAGATGACAAGACATGCAGATGGAAACATGGCTCACAAACACTGCAGTCAATGTCAGGTACCACTTTGCTAAGTGCTCTTATAGGACCATTAATTTTGCTTGTATTAGCGTGCACAATCGGCCCATGTTTATTTAATTGCTTTTCTACATTTATCACATCTAAAATAGATTCATTGCAGACCATGCTGTTGCAATCCCAGAATACCCTTTGGGACCTTGAAAGCAGAGGGACCTACCAATCCATGCCTCAGGATGAGGTGTCAAAGATTTTCACCATGAGTGAAGAGGATGAGTCAATCCTTTAGCTCATTTTGCAAACCATACAAACATCTCCTCAGACAAACATCAGGGTAAGGTCAACGATACAGGCTGAGTCGGAGGACTTGACCTTGTGTCCAGTGGTCAGTGAGTGACAGTGAATCTCGGGCCCGGAGGGGCCTGGGCCACACTCCGGCTCCAACCGCCACAGCCTTTCCATTGAAATAAAAAAAGAAAGGAGGAGATGTTGGGATCTTCTGCAATGGTCAAGTAACTTTGCTTCGCATTAAATGTAAGTCAACCTGACAATGTAGCATAACGACATTGAATACCACATCCTTTGCTGTGCTTGAACACCTGCTGTTTACGCAGAAATGCTAACCACAGAGCCTGTCCGGAGAACTCCGGAAATGAGAGAAAACCACATCCTATAGAAAGCTTTAACCAATTATACAGGTGTATGCTAACCTACTTAGTTTTGCCCTGCAACAAGCATGTAACCAATCATATAATCATACCCTGTATAACGGAAACTTTTTGAATGCCTTCTGATTTAATAAAAGCAGACTCCAGAACACCTTCTGGGCTCATTCACCCCGAGGAAACCTTTGCTGTCAGACTCTTATTTCATCCCATGATTGAGCCCACCCTGATGCGGCCCGGCGATGCCACAGCTCTCTCCCAAGACAGCAACACGGTCCTTTCCCCAGTTCCAAGGAGATTTCCCCCCCCCCCATTTTCCCTCTGATTCAGGTGACCCTGAGGGGGCAGATAAACCCCCAGGTGGCCTCAAGGCCTCTCAGAGAGCTCATGGCTGACCTCCACAATGCTGACCACCAAACAGCTGCAAAGAGGACGAATCCTTCCATTCCCCATCATTCAGTCAGAACTGAAAAAGCTTCTTGGAGGAGAAGCGAAACGTTTTCAAGGAAACAAACCAAGAAATCCCAGCTGTCTTTTGAAAAGCACCTTTGGGATGTGCACTGAAGATGCCCCAAAGAGGGATGGGGCTTTTGAGGTCTGTTCCATCTCTAAACAAGGAAAAGGGATGAAGTGGGAGAGTCTTTCCTTTAGGCTACACCTCAGGTCTTGTGCAGGAGGTGCCCTTTGCAAAGAGCAGGTGAGCCTGTCAGGCCTTCTTAGCCTCCCATCCCTGAACAGGGGGGTCCTCTGTGCTTTCCCTGCCACAGCTGGTTGCTGGTGGTTTCAGGCAGACAGAATTAAACAGAATAGCAGACTTGGAAGGGACCTTGGAGGTCTTCTAGTCCAATCCCCTGCTTAGGCAGAACCCCATGGATTCCCCACTGCTGAGTGACACTCAACTGTCAACCTTCCCTTCTGAGCTGAAAGGGGGGGGATCCAACGGAGGGAGGGGTCAAGGGTTGAGTAGAGGGAGAAGTGTTGTTTGACCTCTAGGTTACCTGGATACCTGGATTCTGTTGGAACTCTTTTCTGTTGATGGGTGGGGCCATGCAGGCTATAAAAGCTTGAGTGGATGAGAGAGAGAGAGACATACAGAGAGAGAGAGACAGAGGAGAGACAGAGAGAGAAAGAGAAACAGAAAGATAGAGAGAGACTGAGAGGTGAGTAGGACTTGGTTTCTGGTTTCTGGTATTTTTTTTCCTGCTTGGGAGTTTGACCTTGGGATGAATACCTTAGTTGTTGGGGAAGCATCAACCATTGAATCCAGAAATTGACTCTTCTTCCTCCATCCCTTTTCTCTTTCAGAAATGGATCCAAATGAGCAGCTGAAGCCATCCAGCGACAGATCTCAGAACGTCCTTGGGGACCCCTGGAAGGCCACTTTGTTCGTCCTTGGGGTCAATGTATTCATTGGCCTCTGCGTATTTCTCCACCTATGCAAGTAAGTTGCTCCTGTTAAAGGGAGTATCATCACCACAACCTGGGGAGCCCTGTGTTAGTGGTACTAGTGCGATTAAGCACTAGCAATGAACCCCAGGTCGAGGTTATAACAGAGCAACCCTGTAAAGTATACGCAGTGTGCGATATATAAAGCAACCACACTGAATAATGGATAGTAAAGTAACAAAAATAAACTTTACTTTCTGAAGAATATAGCAAAATCCATAAACACAGCCAAAAAGTCATACACAGAGAAAAACAGTCCAATAACTTACACACAGTAAGTAGTAGCAACAGTAGTAACAGTTAGACAGCAGTTATCATACATCAAGCAAGAGAGAGAGAGAGAGAGAACATCAGCTGCAATTTATATGCTGTAATCTACTAATTAGCAGATCTCCTCTCTTAAAGATACATAACATGCCTTGTGCAATATATTGTCTACCCAACTTGTTGGTTACACCCTAACATTCTCCCCTTTGGGTAGATCAATATATCCACTCACAATGTAAGATGATAACCTTCACATGATGAGGTATGTTTCACTGAACTTTGTGCCTTAGTGAAGTTGTCTGCTAAATTGTCTTCAGTTGAACAATATTCCAACTTTATCAGGCCATCCTTAATGCTTTGTCGAACATTAAGATACCTCAAATCAGTATACTTCGATCTCGTCTTAATAGCTAAACTAGTCGCCATTTTTATTGCTGCCTGATTATCTTCATAAACAGTAAAAGGTTCATTGATACTTAATCCCATATCTATAAGCAACTGCTTATAATATATCAGCTCAGTACATGTCAACGACAAACATGAAAACTCAGCTTCCATTGTGGATAAGCTTATGTGTTTCTGTCGTATCGACCTCCATCCAATCAGTACACCACCTAGCATAAAGGCTATGCCGGAAGTTGACTTCCTATTATCTATAGCAGCTGCAAAATTCGCATCAGCATAAACAGTCAAAACTAAATCCCTATTCGGTTCTAAATACAATGCATAGTGGATAGTTTTCTTCAAATAACGCAGCACACGCTTTGCTGCTTGCCAATGCCTCTCTGAAGGACTATCATTGAATCTAGCCAGTTGGTTCACACTAAATGATATATCTGGTCTAGACCAATTACTTAGGTACATTAGGCTACCTATCAAAGATTGATAGATTCCTTTATCAAAACCAGTACCCTCAGTTACCTCAGGTTTAAACTCCAATGCCATTGGTGTCTTTGCAGTCTTACATAGCTCCATGCTATATTTCTTAAGCAAATGATTAATTTTACTAGCCTGTGACAGCTTAAAACCTTTACTGGTTCTAACCACGTCTAAGCCCAGATAATGCTTAATTTCACCCAAATTCCGGATTTTAAATTTACTCTCTAATTGTGAAACAATGTCAATAGCTTCCTGTTCAGACCTAGTAATAATAGCTATATCGTCCGTGAACAAAAGCAACAACGAGATCAAACCATTTTTCACCCGTCTAAACAAACAAGGATCAGCCAAACCTGGAATAAATCCCATAGCTTTTAATTCATTTACTATGCATCTGTTCCACTCAAAACCGGACTGTTTTAAACCATAAAGGCTTTTTTTAAGTCTCCAACAACCAGTCTGGCCATTAGAATCCACACCTGGTGGCATCTTCATATAAATGGTATGCTGCAATGGAGCATGCAGATACGCTGTTTCAACATCAATATGGGTAACATTACACCGATATTTAGCAGCCCACACCAATGATGCCCTCAACGTAGAGGCTTTCAAGCTCGGAGCAAAAACCTCATCGTAATCCCTCTCAGTTTGGGAACACCCTTGAGCAACTAAACGAGCCTTATAAATAGCATTGCCAGCAGCATCGTTTTTAATTTTAAACACCCATCTACAGCCAATTGCACTCTCCCCTGAAGGGAGCTTAGCTTCTTCATAAACTTTCAATTCCTGTAAGGATTTCAACTCCTTCTCCATAGCTGTCTTCCACAATTTCTTTTCCTTTTCAGGATACAGCCTTAACTCTGCAAAACTAGAAGGTTCTATGCTAACTTGCAATACTACACTGGCTTGGTATCTGTCGGGTGGATGCCTGTCCCTAGTAGACCTCCTAGGCAATACAGGACTTGCAGGATCATCCTGTTCCACCTCACGAGTAGATTCTACATCTACATCTTCCTCCCCTTTCAGAGTAATAGATGGACCATCCTGATTCTCTAACTGCTCATTTGGTGTATCATGATTAACCAAACGATCAACATCTATATCATCACAAACCTTGTGAAACTCTTGTTCTAGCTTCTCCCAACCAACATGTTCTGAAAATTTAGCACTAGCACTGTGCATAATTCTCCGAGTTCCAGGTTCCCAGAACCTAAACGATCTATGATTGGAATTGTACCCAACAAAAACCATCTTCCTAGCTCTGCTTTGATCCTTCCGTCTAGTCTGTGAGGGAATATGCACCCAAGCAGGGACACCAAATGTGTGTAAATAACTCAAATCAGGCTTCCTACCATGCCAAAGAGTATAAGGAATCTTACCAGTAGTTGAGTTAACTACTATGTTCAGAATATGGTTTGCACACATTATAGCCTCACCCCAAAGCTTTTCTGACAAACCAGAATCAACTAGCATAGTTCTGGTCATTGCCTGCAATGATTGACCACGTCTTTCAATAAATGAATTATGTTCTGGCCTGTAGGGGGCAGAACACCTATGTTCTATACCAGCATTCTCCAACATTGATGTAAACCTATGATTAGTGAATTCAGACCCATTATCAGTGACTAGGCAAAGTACTTTTTTATCCATCTTACGTTCAACAAACTTTAACCATTTAGTAAAATGTTGGAAAGTTTCTGCCTTTGATTTCATTACATAACAGAAACCATACCTAGAATAATGGTCCATAATGCTGAGTATATAGCAGGCACCTCCTAAGCTAGGTTTCTTAGGGCCAATTAGGTCTGCAAACACTACATCCAGTGGTTTAGATGTCTTAAATCCTTGAAACCGGTTTGCAGGAGTAACCTTACTTTTAACCTGGTTACAGGCATTACAGTTAAGATATTTTGAACAAGGTTTCAAATTGATTCCATTAGATAGAATAACAGTTTGACGTACCATTTTAAAATTTACATGGCCTAAACGTCTATGAAGTAGATGTATACAGTTATCATGGGGCTGTTTATTCCTATAATTAGGTTCAGAACTCGCAATATTTAAAGAGTTCTCATGTAGAATAAATAAATTATTCTCCAAATTGGCAATAACACTATTACCTTCTTTTTCAATAATGCATCTATCATTCTTAAATGTTACTGTAAACCCACATTTCACAAGGTCTTTTACAGATAGTAGGTTAAATTTCATTTTAGGTACATATAACATTTCCAATTTTTCATTAATACATGGACAATAAGCTGTACCTTCACCTGAAGCCTTGATTTTCCAACCATTTGCTAAGGAAATATGCTGTTTGCTAGCCTTCATAGTAACAAACCTTTCTTTAACCTTAGTTATAGAATGGGATGCGCCACTGTCAACCACCCAGAAACTATGGTTTACAGCCTTATCAACCTTAGCAACAGTTACAGTAACATTGTTGCTTTTTCTTTTACTATTAGCAACACTCCTTTTCTTGCTATTTTTACAGTTCTTAGCAATATGCCCCTTACCACCACAAGAATAACATTTCTTAACAAAATTTACAGTTGAAAACTGTGTTTCTTCTTGTGATTGATTGTCTCTGAACTGAACTCTATCCTCTCTTCGTCTGGACTCTTCAAGCAATCTCCCGGTAACCTCAGATAATGTCAGTTCATCACGTGAAAGAACTTCCAATGAGGAAACAAAAGAGTCGTAGCTTTCATCAAGCGATGATAGAATAATATACACCTGTTGAAGCTCAGAAAAAATTAACTCTTTTTCTTGCAAATCCTGCAAAGTTTTCTTCATGAAGTCTAAATGAGCCAACATATCACCACCTTTTTGCAAACGGGCTCTAAACAGTTTCCGTGTGAGATGAATATGAGCACCCACACTGTCCCGAACATAAATTCTCCACAATGTGTTCCAACACCTAGCAGCAGACTCTTCGCCACGAATATGGACCAGTTGCTGGTCATTCAGTGTTAGTCCAATAATGCAGAGAGCTCTCTCATTGTCCCTGTTAAACTGCGCAATCTTCTTCGCATCCTCATCATCAGCAGGATCCCAACCTGTAACATCCGGTGGGTTCTGAACCACAGACCACAGTCCTTCTCTACGCAGAAGTAGGGAACACTTCAAGGACCAGGAAACATAGTTGGTTCCATCAAACCGGGTAATCATGGAGAGTGCAGCAGACTGTTCATGTGCCATATTCACAAAAATAAACTATCCAAAAAGTGGTGCATAAAAATAAAAAAAATTATGATTAAGGCAGGGTGTCTGGGCCCATAACCAATGTTAGTGGTACTAGTGCGATTAAGCACTAGCAATGAACCCCAGGTCGAGGTTATAACAGAGCAACCCTGTAAAGTATACGCAGTGTGCGATATATAAAGCAACCACACTGAATAATGGATAGTAAAGTAACAAAAATAAACTTTACTTTCTGAAGAATATAGCAAAATCCATAAACACAGCCAAAAAGTCATACACAGAGAAAAACAGTCCAATAACTTACACACAGTAAGTAGTAGCAACAGTAGTAACAGTTAGACAGCAGTTATCATACATCAAGCAAGAGAGAGAGAGAGAGAGAGAACATCAGCTGCAATTTATATGCTGTAATCTACTAATTAGCAGATCTCCTCTCTTAAAGATACATAACATGCCTTGTGCAATATATTGTCTACCCAACTTGTTGGTTACACCCTAACACCCTGGGGCACTGAAAGCCCCCCAAAATGTTGGTGCAACTAATTGGAGAAAGTATAGAATCCCCCAGGGCTGGAAGGGACTTTAGAGGTCTTCTAGTCCAACCCCCAATCTTGAAAATCTGGAGCCCCCATTAAGAATTATCTTTGTTATCATTGTTAAGAAAACAATGTACCAGTCAATTATATTTGATTCTTTTCTTCTTCTTCAATCCCCAGAAAAAGGTGTCTGCAAGTGTCGCCAGAACAACGAAATGAAGATGTGGAGGCCGCCATAATCACGGTGGAACCCATTTACCCCAACATCCCCATCATTGATGAGCGAAGGATGTCAGACGTTCTGCCTTGCATGACAATGTGATGGTTGGTAAGTGAACTAGTTTGGTTTTCTTTATTTTTCTATTTGAAAGGTATTCTGTTGTTATTATTATTGTTGTTATTGTTATTTAATTCTTAATGCCTTTTGTTGTTTTGCATTTCTTGCTTTTGGGGTTTTGTGTGGGGGTGGTTGGACTATGGCAGTGCTTCTCAATTATTTTCTGTCATGCCCCCCCTAGGAAGAAGAAAACATTTCGCGCCCCCCGTGCGACTGTAAATAGTATCATTTGTCTATAAAATTGTTATAAGTACACCTCTGCAAAACACTGTATCCTTATTAACGTATAAGAGAATAAAAAAAAGAAAGAAATGTGGATCAATTTACAACAAGGAATAGCTTTATTAACTGTAGCAGAAAAGATTTAAAGGAGCACAGGATTTAAAGGAACACAATATTAAAAAAAACTTTAACCTGCAAAACAAAAAGATATAAAATAATTTGAGCTGAGCCCCCCTTTACGGAGCCTCGCGCCCCCCCTGGGGGGCCCACCCCACTATTTGAGAAGCACTGGACTATGGAGACTAATAGGAAAGAAAACTAGGAGCCTTTAATTTGGTTGCTCTGTTTTTTTATTGCTTTGTTTCTATTTCATTATTCTTAAAATATTCAATCTGTGTTTCTTTTGCCCCAGGACAAATTGCGGTAACCATCACATTGTTGACCAGGGCTGAACGTCTGACATCGTCTCCCATCAATGATGGTGATGTTGGGATCGATGGATTCCGGTATGGAGGTTCCACAGTGATGGAGGCCTCCTCATCTTCAGTGGTTCTGGTGACACTTGCAACACCTTCAACGCAGAGGCCAAATCATACATGAACCCCAAGGATGACAAAAGTCATTTTCCAGAGTCTCCGAGGAAGTTCTGAGGACTCTCACTGGATGGCCGCACCAGTTCTGACAGGTGGACCTGATGGATGGACCCGTGGCTGGATGAGTAACGAGCACAGAGCTCCACTTCGACTCAGAGGTGATCTCCTCACCTGGCCTAAACCCCATTGAGATCTTGTGGGTCCTCCTTAAAGGGGAGACTTATGGTGAAGGGAAACAGTTCACCTCTCTGAACAGTGTCTAGGAGGCTGTGGTGGCAGCTGCACAAACTGGATCCTCAACAGATCAAGAAACGGACAGACTCCATGAATGGAAGGGTTAGGGTTAGGGTTGGTTAGAATGGTGGCTATATTGGTCACTTATTTCTTTTTGTGAACTTTCAGAAATGTTTATTTGTACATTTTTAGTTGTTTGTTTATTATTCTGTAAATAAATGAGTGTATGGGCAAATTTTCATTTTGTTGTGTAATAATTCTGCAGACTAATAGTTGCCCAATAATTGGGCACACACAGATATTCTCCTAAGAAAGCCAAAATCTCACTTTTACTTTCTTCAATGTTCAGGTTTGAGGTTTATTAACATTTTGGATTGACCGAGAACACTGGAGTTGTTCAATAACACAATTAATCCTCCCAAATGCAGCTTGCCTAATAATTGCATAATGGGATATGAGGAGGAGGAGCTTCCTACGAATGGCGGTCGTCCTCTGAGCTCCAGGAACACCATGGAACTCCCGACCGGATAGGGACTGCTGCCGGCCCCCATACCATCGAAGGGGGTCGAGAGTTGGACAGCCTGACCACCCAGGCATGTTTCAGGCTGATATTAGCCCAACAGGGTGGTCGGTGAAGAGCAGAGAGGAAAGAGGCTCGGAGGGCTGTAAACAGCAAGGAGAGAGCAATGGCGATGGCGTGGTGCGATTGCGCAGACGGCGCTGGTGCTGGCGCCGAAAACACCGAAAGGAGAAGCTGAAAAGCCAGAAATGCCAGAAGAGGAGTAAGGAAGAGGGGGTGAGAGGCTCTGGAGGCCCCCAGAGACCCAGAGACATCAAAGGGCTTAAGGGGGAGCAACGGGATGCAACAGGACATTGGAATAATCAGCTGATAGGTGAGAAGGGCTGGGAAGCAGCCAGAGGCAGAGGCAGTCGGAGGATCAAAGGGAGATGCCTGCGGCGGCAGACGAAGGGAGGGAGCCGCAGCCAGGGACTCTTGGGTTATTTTATGATTCCTGGCTGCTCCCATACCCCTCCAGGCCCCCCCATCCATCGGGGGGGGGGGGGCTGTATCCACCTGGAAACAGCTAAGCTGAACTTTCATCTACCCTCCACTATTTTGCTACCTTTGCCTTCCCCCTACCACCTGGGATATTTAATCATTTCTTGCCCTCCCCCCCCCCTGCCTCCAAGTACCAAGTACCACCTGGACACTGGAATATCCCCTACCCTCCATTGAGACTCTTCTATTTATTAACTTTCTACCCTCCATTCCACCGAGACTCTATTAATTACTAACTTTGCATTATCTGCACCCCTACCCTACTGGGACTATTACAACGTTTTAATTTATTCGAGGTCTGATCTGCTCCGCCTGCGGGAGGCCCCTCTTTCGCAGGTATGGCCCTTGGCTCTCTCAGGGGCCAGCCTTGATGACGGGTTTGTGAACCCCGAGAGGTGGAAGAAGAGGAAGCTGAGGGGCTTTTTAGCTAAATGTTTTATATTGTTTTTAGGGGGTTCTGGGAAGGGAGGGGGGGATAACCAGGCCAGGAGGGAAGCCAGTGCCAGATGAACAGGTGAGTCCAGGAGGGAAGTGAGCGGAGTGGGGGGGGAGAGGGAACAAGTTATTCCAATAGAGGGTTGTTTGATTACAACGGTCGCGGGGAGGGGGATGCGAGGACAAAAGAAGATTACAAGGTCGGTTGGGAGACCATGGCTGTTGGCTACGCCCGGTCGTTTGTACCAACCCCCGCAATCTAGGTGGCCAGGAACTACAGAGCCCGGGCCTATGGCTGATGCTTTGCAATGCAAGGTCCGTAACCAACAAGGCCTCCCTCATTAATGAGCTGATCTCTGAGGGGGAGCTGGACCTTGCAGGGATAACGGAGACCTGGTTGGGCCACGAGGGTGGTTTACCCCTCGTGGAAATGTGCCCACCAGGTTTCCGCGCATTCCATCAGCCTCGGGCCCTGGGTAAGGGTGGTGGGGTGGCGGTAGTTATACGGGAAGGTCTAGAGCCGAGGGAGTTCACTGTTCCTCAGATATCTGGGTGTGAGTCCCTTGGTGTGAAATGGGGCCCAGGGAGGCAGTTGGGTTTGCTGATTGTATACTTGGCTCCTCGCTATACATCAGCGGCCCTGCCCGAGCTCCTCGAGCTGATCTCGGAGACGGCGGTTGAGATCCCCAGGCTTGTGGTTATGGGGGATTTCAACCTGCCGTCGACGGGAGCAGCGTCTGAGGTGGCTCGGGAGTTCATGGCTTCCATGACAGCCATGGGCCTGACCCAGTTAATTCAGGGCCCCACACACGAAGGTGGCCACACATTGGACCTTGTTTTTGTATCTGAGCAGTGGACGAGTGATCTGGGTATAGGGGACTTTGTTGTTACACCCCTGTTATGATCGGATCACTCATGTCTCCGGCTGGACTTCCCTGGTGCTACCCCCCACCGCGAGGAGGCGGGACCAGATGGTCCAAGCTGGTACCGCCCCAAGCACCTGATGGAGCCGGATAGGTTCCAGACGGAGCTTGGGCCATTACCTGTAGCCCTGACCCGCGCTCGGTCGGAGGACCTAGCGGCCGCCTGGAATAGGGCGGCGGCTGGGGCCTTGGACCGGGTTGCGCCTTTGCGACCTCTCCTGCGGCAGCGACCCACCCGGGCTCCTTGGTATACCGAGGAGCTGAGGGTGATGAAGCGCCATAGGAGACGTCTAGAGAGCAGGTGGAGGTCCTCACGCTCCAAATCTGATCGAACACAGGTAAGAGCCTATTTACGGACCTACCTTGTGGCATTAAGGGCGGCCAAACGTAGATATTGCGCTGCTCTTATTGCGTCCGCGGATAACCGCCCTGCCGCCCTGTTTAGGGTGACCCGCTCCCTCTTGTCACAGAGGACGCAGGGGGCACCCTTGCAGGGCAGAGCAGAGGAGTTTGGGGAATATCTGCAGGATAAAGTCGCTCAGATCCGGAGCGGATGGGCCCCCCTCAGTGGACCAGACGGGCCGCCAACAGCGAGTCTTGTGAGACTATCCTGGGAGGAGTTTGATTCTGTTGCCCCCGAGGATTTGGATAGGTTGCGTGGACGGCTACGACCCACCACATGTTTAATGGACCCGTGACCCTCCGGTTGGTACTGGCATCTTGGGAGGTGACCCGAGGCTGGCTTCTGGGCCTGGTGAATGCCTCATTGGGTGAGGGATCCTTACCAGCCGCCTTGAAGGAGGCGGTGGTGAGACCCTTACTTAAGAGGCCTGCACTCGACCCAATGGAGCTAGCTAACTATCGTCCAGTCTCCAACCTTCCGTTTTTAGCGAAGGTTGTCGAGAATGTGGTGGCGCAGCAGTTTCCACAACACCTTGACGAATCCGAGTATCTAGACTCACGCCAGTCCGGCTTCCGACCCGGGCACAGCACAGAGACAGCCTTGGTCGCGTTGGTCGATGATCTCTGGAGGGCCAGAGATAGAGGTTGTTCCTCTATCCTGGTCCTATTAGACCTCTCGGCGGCTTTTGATACCATCGACCATGGTATCCTATTGCGCCGGTTGGAGGGGATAGGAGTCGGAGGTACCGTTCTGCGGTGGTTCGGCTCCTACCTCTCCGACCAGAAGCAATGTGTGTTGACAGGGGGACAGAGGTCGACCCCGAGGCCACTCACTTGTGGAGTGCCACAGGGGTCGGTCCTCTCGCCTCTCCTGTTCAACACATATGTGAAGCCGCTGGGTGAGATCATCCGTGGTTTTGGGGTTGAGTGTCACTTCTACGCTGATGATACCCAGCTGTATATTTCAACCCCAAACCACCCCAACGAGGCTGTCGAAGTGATGTCCCGGTGTTTGGAAGCCGTCGGGGTCTGGATGGGGGACAACAGACTTAAACTCAACCCCTCCAAGTCTGAGTGGCTGTGGCTACCGGCACCTCGGTTCAGCCAGCTGATTCCATCGCTGGCCATAGGGGGCGAACAATTGCCCCCTGTGGAACGGGCGTGCAATTTGGGCGTCCTCCTTGATGCCCGGCTGTCAATGGATGACCATGTGGCAGCCGTGGCGAGGGGGGCGTTCCACCAGGTTCGCCTGGTGCGCCAATTGCGCCCCCTACTGGACCGGGATGCCCTACGCACGGTCACTCACGCGTTGGTGACGTCCCGCCTGGATTACTGCAACGCTCTCTACATGGGGCTGCCCTTGGGACGCGCCCGGAGACTGCAGTTAGTTCAGAACGCAGCCGCGCGGGCTGTGATGGGGAGTACGAGGTACTCCCACGTAACACCTCTCCTGCGCGAGCTGCACTGGCTACCTGTGGTTTTTCGGGTGCGTTTCAAGGTGCTGATTACCATCTTTAAAGCGCTCCATGGCACGGGACCTAGTTACTTGCGAGATCGCATCCTCCCACATACATCCCTGCGGCCAATTCGCTCACACAGAGAGGGACTTCTCCTGGTGCCGTCCACTAGGCAATGCCAACGGGCGACACCAAGGAGTAGGGCCTTCTCTGTGATGGGCCCAACCCTCTGGAATGACCTCCCCCCCGACATTAGAACCACTACTGACCTCCGCTCCTTCCGGCAAAAATTGAAGACTCACCTGTTCCGATTAGCAGGCCTGGCATAATTACAACTGTCCCTCCTGGCAAATGTATTAACTGGTTATTTTAGGGGTATTGTTTTTAACTTATTGTGTGTGTTTTAGGGGTTCAAAATCCTATATTTATATATATTGCTTTGTACAGTTCTTTTAATTCCATTTTTAACCTCCTCCATTCCAACTGTACATATTCAATTTTTATTGTATTTTGATATATTTTGCATGGACTGTACACCGCCCCGAGTCCCTTTTGGGAGAGGGGGCGGTCTAGAAGCATGAATAATAAATAAATAAATAAATAAAATTGTGCAGGTACCACTTTGGTGGGAAATGTGGTCCGTTTCATGGAGATGCTCAGGCCCCATGCCAGTGCTGGACATGCTCGGATGGGACCCCCAACTGTCAGCAGTGGTGGGATTCAAATAATGTAACAACTGGTTCTGGGCCCTAATGAGGATTTTAAATATAAAAAAATGGATATTAAATCTTATTTTGGGGGATGTCTTACTTTACAGCAGGTGGTGTGGTGGTGGTGGGGACTGCACATAATTCAGCACCTGCCACCAAGATGCCCTCGCTTATGTTTCTGTACATTTGACTCATCCCATGGACAGTACAAACCTTATTACCTGTTAAGATTATAGAGAAGAGCAGACTTAACAGCATCAGAATGAGGATGGTATATATTTTATATGGTTTGTCCTAAGAGCATCAACCAGGCAGGGCAACAGTGTCGTCTTGAAAAATGAATTTAAGTAGTAAAAACAGTAAAAATCTGGCTGTTTGAGATCCCTTGTCATCTGGAGCAGTGGTTCTTAACCTGGGTGATATTGACCCCCAGGGACTAATTTCATTTTTCAAGGGGGCGAGGGAACGAAAAGGGGCAATTGTCTCCATGTTGACTTAGCTGGTGCAACTTATTCCATCCCGACCCAGCTCCCTCGAGACAGCCGAAGCTAGTGGGCAGCTTCTCCCCTTGCCCCCCCCCTCTCCTGCTGGGTCGCCCATCTTATTGCTGGGGATGCTTTGCTTACAAAGCCTGGTCTCCTTGCATGGAGAGGGAGGGGGCCTCCCTCTGACACCCCCCCCACACACACACACTTTGCTTTCTGCTGCCACAGGTCCCTTGAGATCTCTCAAGGCAGAAGTTGTTCTCAAAGGCTTCCTGCAAACTTTCTCCTCTGCGCTTCCACGTGCAGCAGCCTCGTCCTCTGGCTCCCAAATGCCAAGGATGCCTGGGATGGGGAGAAGAACGTCTCATTGTTGAGCTCCCCCCCCCTCTCTCTCTCTCTCTCACACACACACACACACCAAACTTGATGCTTTTATCCACTCAGCTCTCAAAGGGCTCCTCCTTTCAGGTTTCCCCCCCTCTCATTCGGCCAGAATCTCCTCTCCTGTCCCCGAGTTCATGTTACCAGGACTGACTCTCTGGAATAACCCTGAAAAGATTCCAAGCTTTTGTCTGAGCATCTTTCAGTTACACCAGTGGTGGCGAACATTTTTTGGCAAAAGCGGGGGGGGGGGGTGGAGTGCAGGGGGGGGTCTTGTGCGGGCGTCGCACACCCATAATGCCCCGCTGCCTCGCTCTCAGGTCGGGCAGGGCCATCCCTGGCAGGCGGTCTCTCTGAGCCGGGGCCTCTTCCCTCCCGGGCCACATCGGGGCTCTGTCTGCAGAGGCTGCGACCAAGGAGAGTCTCTGTGGGGGTGGGGGGTGGGGGGGCAGACTCTGCAAAGTGGGCAGGCACTGCGGAGGGGGCGGCGGGGAAGCCGGTCTTGGGAGGAACACATCAGGCACCGCCGGACTCTGGGACACGTTCTCTCCGTCCAAGGGTGCAGCTGTCGGGCGGGGGAGAAATGGCGCCCGGCTCCGCGGAGGGAGGAGGAGAGGCCAAGAGCAGCAGCGGCGGGGGTAGGTGTGGGTGGGTGTAACGTTGGAGGCTCTTGGAAGGGGGAGGAGGGAGGGAAGGGAATCTCCTCTTTGGGGGGGGGGAGGTTGAAGGTGTCAACATCCCCCCTTTTCTTGGCTGCATCCAAATAAGGCTGGAAGAGCTGCCGCCTCCCCTGGAGCTTCTCCTCAGCCGCAGATTTGCGCTTTCTCAATTCTGCCCCCCCCTCCATGATCTGAAAGGACGACCCGACTTTCTCCCCCTCCACTTCCACCCCCCCCATCACTTCCCCGGTCTTTGTCCGACCGGGCACTCCGAGCGCGGCGGTCCTTCTGCCTGCCGAGAAGCCCCTGGAGGGGCAGCCGAGGGGCGCTGCCCCCCAAGGAGAGAAAAGCCCCCTTTCTGCCTCTGCTTTTCCCAGCGGCAGTTGCGTTGAGGCTCCTCAGCTCATTCTCCCCCCCCCCCCCCGCCCCATCTTCGTATCCTTGGAAGGGGCAGGTGGGGGCAGTGATGACACAGCCGTCCCTTCTTCACTCCCCCAACTACCCCCCCGGAGAAGGAGAGGTGTCCTCTCACTTGTGGGGAGTGCATAAAAATGACAGGACATCACACGGGGGGGGGGGACTATGCTTTTCTTGGGGTTGAGGTGGAGCCGGTACCTCCCCCTCCAGACCTTCGCAGCCCCCAAAGACCGTGGAGGCTCCTGAGTGGCCCTGACTGACCGACTGACCGGGGTCCCTTGGGGCTTCTTTTCAATCCCAGCAGGATTAAGTCCCCCTCTTTCTTCCCCCAGAGAATAAGAGAGGCCCCTCCTTTCCTCCCCCCCCCAGGCTGCCAGAATCCCAGCTCCTCCTTTCCCTCCGCTCTGCCCGGCAGCTCCAGAACTCGCCCCCCAGGACAGCTCCCACTTGCCCCCCCCCCCCCCCATTTATCCAGAGCGCTGCCTCCCCAGAGGGACTGGTAGGTCTCAAGGGAACAGAGTCCTTTGTAGGGAGCATCGCAAGTCTCCCAGTCTCTTCCCAGCCTTCAAAGTGACGCTGAGCTGGTTCCTCTCCGTCTGGAGTCTCCCAGCCTCCGATCGTCTGAATGGGAGCCCTGGGCTAATAGTGATGCAAGAAATGGTCCTGGGGGGCCTCTCTCAGCTCCTTTTTTATTTCTCTCATACATATTTTATAAGTGCCTGAAATGATGACAAATGCCCATCTCTCTCTGTTAAATAAAGTCTCTTTTCTGTGTGGTCTCCTGTCCAACGAGATAATCGAGGTTATCCTAATGACTGAGGAATTTGCCTTAACTCTGTGTCCGCTGAATGGGAAAGGGGGAAGAAGAAGGGAAAGGGAAAAGGGAAACGGAGTAAAAAGGAAACAAACAGGAAGGGGAAAGGAAAGGGAAAAGGAAGCAGAAGGGAAATTGGAAGAAGAGAAAGGGAAACAAAAAGGGGAAGAAGAACTGAAATAAACCCCTTCACCTTTCCTTCCCTTCGGATTATTTTGCAACTACAAAGAACTGAAGAAGAATCAGCCTGACCCGCTCACAACTTCAGAGATCAAACCAATCAGATGGCCTCTTCGGAAAAGACCCCCATGCATCTCTCTTTGCTTCGTTTGTTGGTCTCCTTCCCTCCCCCCTCCCCCAACTTTCCCGTCTTTTCCTTCCTCCCGTTTTCCTCCCTCATCAGCTGCCACGGAGTGCCTGGAGGAGCCTATTTGTGACGTCCTCTTATTACGTCACTCTTACGCAGCTGAGCAAAACCCACCCAGCCAGTCCAACTCAACCACCAACCCAAAATCCCCGGGAGCCTCAATCAGCCCCGGGAAGACGGAGTGGAAGAGAAAGGGATCCAGCGGGAGGGAGCAAGAGCTTCCTAGGGAGGCAGAGCTGTCTGAATGGCCGTCACGGAGGGCACATTCCCCGAGGGGCCCTTCTGGCCCTCCAGCTCCACCCGGCTGCCAGGCTGAAGTCCGAAGGGCGCTGGAACCGAAGCGTCTCGGGGGCTGCGGAGTCCTTGGGGGGAGGCAGCAGAGGCAGCAGCCGCTGAAGCGCTCACGAGTCCCTCGGTGGGGCTGAAACCTTCGGCTAATGGGGAGGAAGGGCGCCCCCTGTGGGAAGGGGGGAGTTTTGGAACTCTTGGGCAGAGCGAAGGGAAAGGAGGAGCTGCGATTCTGGCAGGTAAGTAAAGGAGGGGAGGCTCCCTTCTTCTTTGGGGGAGGAAAGAGGGAGGAAAATACTCACCTGTTGGCTGGCTGGCTCTTCTGTAGCCATCGCCCATCCAGGTGAGACCCTCCGCATCCCTCCTTTGTCTCATTAAAAGCTTCATATGTGGGGAGCCGGTTTCAAAGGGCTACAAAGCCCCAGATCCTTTGAAGTTCATTCATTCATTTTCATTTATTCGATTTATAAACCGCCCCCTCTCCCCAAGGGGACTCGGGGCGGTGTACAGACAGGAATAAAGTGCACTATAAACAACGGAAGTACAAAATCACAGAGAAACAAATTAAACAAAGTCTGTACAATGAACATGAAATTAGCTAGTAATTAAAACCAATTAAAATACCCCAAAATTTAAAATTTAAAATATAAAATACCGACCAGGAAGGTCGGGGATTAAATTATGATTATGATTGTGATTGTGATTGGGCCAGGCCAGATGATTGGAACAGGTAGGTCTTGAGTTTCTTACGGAAGGATGACAAATGTTTGATTTCTTCAGAGTAGATTAAATTTTGGGGGGGGGGACACAGATTACCCCCTTTGGGTTAAAATGACCGATCAAGATTGAACGAGTGTGATTCATTGAGGGAATGCTTATCTCTGCCCTTCTCATACTGGGCATAATAATACTTCCACATTATAGAGTGTGAAGTAACATAAATATAGGAAAGAAATACATATGTTAAATAGGAAAATGAAAGCAGTTGATGGGCTCAAAGTTTTTGTACAGATTTTAAACAGAGGAGTGTGTATTTATGACTCTGAGTGTTTGCCAATACAGATCCTCCTTGCTTTACCCCAATTGAGAGGGGAAACTCTGTTGCTATGCAACACAATTAAGCAAGCCACCCCATAACTCCATCTTATAATTTCAGGTCAGCTTCTTCATTGACTGCTTGGTGGAAGTCAGCGGGGAAGCATGGAAATGGAAATCACATGACTGTGGGATGGGGGAGGGGGGCACTCTCACAAATTCAAAGACTGTTCGTAATGTTACTTTTTCATTGCTGTCCTAACTGCTAAATAATGGCTAAACAGGGCAGTTGTTAAGTGAGGACTACCTCTATGCTGGGGTCCAAGTCAAATTAGGAAAAATGTCAGAGGCAACTTTCAAGAATGACCAGCTGGGTACATCAACAGAAGGAATCCCTTGTTCTCATTCCACCCGAGAGAAATGGATTGTGTTGTTCTACACCCCAGGAAAGCAATCCAGCACAACCTGTGTGCCCAGGAAGGCTGTGAAAGCAACTGGAAATGATGAATCTCCTTGCATGGTATCTGACATGTACACTTCTGTTGAAGCTATACAATGACTGTCTTAAATACACACATTTAAAAAGCCTAATGTGTGTCATCCTTACATGAATGAAAGGAAAGGTCTTCCCTGAATGTTTACAGATGAAGAGGGAGTGTAAGTTGCTACTGATTTTTCACTCTTGTAAATGGATTCCTTCCTTCCTTCCTTCCTTCCTTCCCTCCCTCCCTCCTTCCTTCTTTCCCTCCATAGGGTGAGAGGCAGACTTGATTTCACCATCTCTTTTCACTTGTTTTTTTTCTTCACTTCTCTCTGTGTTTCTGTCTTTGTGTTGTTGTTTTTTAACTCTGCAAAGTTCTGGTAGCTAGTTTTTCATTAAAGTTGATTTTCTTCAACAGACTGGCTACACTATTGCATGAGACCTTTTCCAGGGATGCCCTTGAGCATTAGCTTTCAAAATAAAATATTTTTTTCTTCCAACTCAGCCGGCAGCTATTTTTTCAGATCTGTGACATGCTCAAGCATTAATGAGACCCAAAAAGGTTTAATGGTGGACAGGACCACCTGGAGCTGAAGGGGAGAGATCTTTGTTATGTAGAATAGACTAGCCCAGGCCTTAATGGCTCATTGCCAAAAGTGGGGGTGGGGAGGGAAATAAGTTTCTTACTCCCTTTTAGGGGGAAATATTCTGCCCTTTAATATTTCCCAAAATATTTCATTTTCTAGGAGAGAGGTGGGTGCGAACTTCCTACAGGAGAAACTGCTGGTTGTTATAACAGAAATTGCAAAATTGGATTTCTATACACATAGACACACACACACAAATACATGAAGTTATATTTAATATTTGCAATTTAAGAAAGTGTTCCAAGTTTTTTTTAATGGAGTCTAATTGCTTTCTGTTCTCCATAACTGAGAGGAACATAACAGAAAAATCTCCAACTAATTGCAGAGAAGGAAGAGCTCTGCATAGATTTTGAAGAGAGACTGAGAACTTTTAGATAGCAACCCCAGCTTTTCTTCCAGAATTTCATATTAAATTCTCGACAGCTTCCTCCCATGAACAAATATCCTCTAATGTTCTGAGTTGAACTCTGTTGCCTTGGAACAAAGTTTGGGAAAATAAGAGGTGACTCTTTTCAACTTCTTCAAAACATGGGAAAACTACATTAATGAAAATGTAAGGCTATGTATAAAAAACAAACTATTGTTTAATTAGGTTTTATTTTAAACAAGCCTGATTATTCACATAAAAACCTAAGGGGGCTAATTTTATTCTGGTCTGGATATTTTAGAGAAGAAATATATCAAATGAAGCTTTGCAGATAGAAAATCTTAGAAGGGAGAACAATTGTCTCCTTTGCTTGGGTCTAAAGCAAGATGGGAGAAGGCAGAACTCCCAAAAGAAAACAAGGATCTGAAAGATGAACTTAACAGGTGAGAAATATTCAAACAGCAATCCTGACTTTCAAATTTCTTTATTAGAGCCCTGAGTCTAAATATAAACAAGCACTTGAATTCAAGATGTATTACAGCGTTTTATATATATGTACTGCATACGTGTATAAAGAAAACACAATAAGCATAATGTAAGTTTAGTCATCTTTGGGATCTCTGTGATGATTGGCCTCTGTATTTTCCTGCACCAGGGAAGGGAAGTTGCTCCTGATCAAGGTTTAGTTACAGAGATAGTTGCATAGATAGTTACACAGATACATAGATAGTTGTATAGATAGGTGTATAGATAGATACAGAGAGACACAGGGAGAAAATCCATTCTGTAGATAAGCAGGACTTGGTTTTTAGTCTCAGGTATTTTTCTTTCTTCCTTGGGAGTTTGGCCTTGGGATGGAGAGTCTTGGAGGGAAACACCAACCATCAAAACCAGAAATTGACTCTTCTTCCTCCATCCCTTTTCTCTTTCAGAAATGGATCAAAATGAGCTGATGTGGCCCTCCATTGAGAGACCCCAGAACTTCCTTGGAGACCCCTGGAAAATGACATTGTTTGTCTTTGGAGTCTATTTATTCATTGGCCTCTGCGTTTTTCTTCATCAGTGCAAGTAAGGTGGCCCTGATCAAGGGCGTGGTGTCATCACAACCTGGGAGCCCTAAGAGACTGAAAGCTCCCCAAAATGTTGGTGGAACTAATAGGAGAAAAGATAGAATACCTCAGGTCTGGAAGGGACTTTGAAGGTCTTCTAGTCCAACCCCCAATCTTTTCTTCAAAACCTCCAGTAATGGAGCCTCCATTAAGAATAAGCCTTATTACATTGTTACAAAAACAATGTAGCAGTCAGTATTTTATATATAAATATATTTTTAAATATTCCTTCGTTTCCTCTGACCCTTCCCTCCCTCTGATTCTGGGCTGCATCTGAACAGAGTTTCCTAAAGGAAAGCAGATTTCACATTCAAATCCTCCAGTTCTTTTTTTGCTCTTTAAACATTTTATCAATTACAAAATAAAATACAAAAACACGAAGTCAAATAGGAAGAAACTGGTAGGGGGGAGAAGGGGGAAGAAAAATAAGGGGGGGAGGGAGAACAGAAAAATTGACTTCTGACTTCTTGTGTTGCAATAAAATAAAGCATTAAAATCAAACCTTAACTTTTTACTTTTCCATAATAATTTAAAGGGTTTCTTAAAAGAAAGCAGATTTCGCATTCAAATCCTGAAGTTCTCAGGGAAGACAAAAATCCCGCCCCTCATTCTCTCTAGTGGCTGCCTCTATTCCTGGCCCACCCCCTTTGTCATGACAACCCTGTAGCCAATCACACGGGGGGAAGAGACGGTTGCCTGGGAGCTTCCCTGCCCTCAGCCTGATGGAGAAGAGGCTGAAGAAGCCAAGCCAAAGGGGAGGGGATGAAGAAGAGACAAAACCTCCCAGAATTGCAGAGGGAGGAGGGCTTAAGCCCCCTACCCAGAAAAGGCTGCAATGAAGAGGGTCTCCTCAGCTGGGGGCTCTGAGAGCCTGGAGGGACCACAGGAGAACCCCATCTTCCTCAGAGTCACGGAGGGTCTCCTCTTTTCCTCCAGGGCAACCCCAGATCCCCCTTGGAAGACCCAGCCCTACATGGCTTCTCTCCCACAGGAGCCTCTCCTGGAAAGACATGCAGCCCAAGCAAGGCTGGAGGAACCCCGGGGGCTACATCCCCCCAACATTCAACCCTGGGACCCATAAACCCATTCTCTTCCCAGGAATGCCCCAGACCCCCCTCCTCCTTCCTGGCCATCCTGGGCCTTTTCTGTGGGTCTGGGCTTTGCTTTCCCCTGGGTGCCCCATGCATGGAAAGAGGTGGCTGAGCAACATGGGATATGGTCTCCCCCCTTCCCAGGACTCAGGAGATGGAACCTGGATGGGGATTTTGCAGATCTGCTTCCATTCCCCAACATGAGACTCTCCAGCTTCCTTCTCCCAAGAGGGGCTCCCCACTCAGCCGGGCAGAGTCCTCTCTGGCATCCCTGCAAGAGCCCCCTTGGCTAGCCTCTGCATGGAAAAGGGTGGCAGGGGAACATGGGATATGGGCTTCTGCATTCCCAGTCTCTGAAGATGGAAATTGGATTTTGTAGATCAACTTTTTCATCTGCAACACAAGGATTCTGAGCTTCCCTTCCCTCCCTCCCTCTCCTTCCTTCCTTCCTTCCTCCCTCCCTCCCTCTCCTTCCTCCCTCCCTCCCTCCCTCTCCTTCCTTCCTTCCTCCCTCCCTCCCTATCCTTCCTTCCTTCCTTCCTTCCTTCCTTCCTTCCTTCCTTCCATGAGAGGCAGACTTGATTTCACCATCTCTTTTCACTTGCTTTTTCTAACTTCACTCTGTGTTTCTGTCTCTGTGTGTTTCTTTTTAACTCTGCAAAGTTCTGGTAACTAGTTTTTCACTAAAGTTGATTCTGTTCAACAGATTGGCTGCACTATTGCATCAGACCTTTTCCGGTGATGCCCTTGAGCATTAGCTTTCATATTTAATAATTTTTGGTTCCAACTCAGCAGGCAGCTATTTCAGATCTGTGACATACTCTGGTATTAAATGGCATCTGGGATTTTTCTCTTTAACCACAATGCCAACAAATGTCACATTTCTTATTTTTTCTTCAGCCACAAGTGCCGTGTATTCCCTCTGGGGCCAGTTTCAAGCCTGGAGACCCCAAACTTCTCAATTCTAGATGATGGATTTAATTGCATCTCTGCCTCTATTATTATGAATCACATGAGGATAATTTCCCTTTCATTTCCCTCCAGAGAATTTCCCAACAATCTTTGAGTCCGAGAACTGGTTGAATTATCCAGGGATCCTTCCTGAGAGGGAGAATTATGATAAAAGTGTCAGCTCTGCTCTTTGGCCGAATCCTCCAGGGGAGACTTTGGGCAGAGAAATAGGGAGTTTAGGGACAGGCAGGGTCTGTGCTCTTGAATGTCCGTCTCTCTCCTTTCCAGGTGAAGCTGAGTGCTTCTCTGTGTTTCAATCAGGAAAGTCACTGGATCATATTCCACCTTGTGAATCCTTTGAATTATTCTAATTCTTCTTTAGAAACAGAAAAGGGATTCGTTGATTCGCCCCATGAATGATGGACCTCCTGCTGCTTCTGCTTCTGATGCTGCAAAAGTCCCATCCAGTCTCTGGGAAGCTGAGAATGAAATGCCCGCAGAGTTTGGAGCACCAGGATGGAAAACGACCACAGAGCTTTTACAGCCCAGGAGACCATATCATTGGTATAGTTATCAGTGGAGAGGAAAAATTGCATACAAAGTTGCTTTTCAATGTGGCTCCTTCTCTTCAGTTTGTTTTCCAAGAACTGTAAGTCATTCAGGGTGATGGAGTTGCACTCCCTCCATTCTAACACTCTCCTTCTTTTCTGTTTTTTATTCTTCTTTATTCCTATATTGGGGATTATGTCTAATTTCCTGAATGATTTTGATTTCCATAGCTTCTCTTTTGTCTGATTTTGTGAAAGAGACTCAAAAAGGGGTCTGAAAAAAAGCTGAAAGGACTCAAGATTATTTTCCTCTCTCAGTTCAATCCTTGATTTATCACCTGAATAATGAATTTTATTTAAAGTAGTGATTGAACCAGTTGTAGTTGCCATACCTCAGCCAATTTGCATATTTGTATAATTGATCATTGGTTTTAGATCAATGTTGGTTTAAGGCTCAGTAGGCTTCTGGAGGATTATATATTTTTAAAAAAGTATTTGTTGTTGCTGTTCATTATAATAACACTTTTTTTAACCATAGGGACTTTTATGGTTTTTACATTGGCTTACGGTTTATTTTCAACATTCAAACGGTCAACAAGAATTCCCAGCTCCTGCACAATCTCACACTGGGCTACAACATCCACGCCAACTATTGGAGCACCTTCCGCACTTCAGATGCCTTGCTGGACATTCTCTCCACTGGAGAAGCCAATGTCCCCAACTATGTCTGTGGAAGGAAGGAGAACCTTCTGGCTCTTCTTGATGGAGCTTACAGGGAGATCTCCGTCCAGGCGTCAATGTTAGGAGGCACCTACAAAGTCCCACAGGTTTGTGTGTGTTTTTCTCCCTCTGGAAAAGTGAGGGGTGGGTGGTAGTGGGTGGTCCTCAATGGAACTACATCTACATGGAGGGAAAGAAGCAGTGGGGGACCCCAAGGTTCCATTTTAGGACCAGTCCTCTTCAACATCTTCATCAATGGTTTGGATGAGGGATAGATGGAGAACTCATCCCATTTACAGATGACACTAAACTGGCAGGAATAGCCAACAGCCCAGAAGACAGGCTCAAGATGCAGATGGATCTAGATAGACTTGAACCCTGGGCCTATCTAACAAAAGGAAATTCAATGTAGAGAAAAGTAAAGTCTTACACTGAGGCTAGAAAAACCAAATGTGCAGGTACAGATTAGGTGAAACCTGGCTCAATAGCAGTAACTGTGAAAGGAATATTGGAATCTTAGTGGACAATCTCTCAAATCTGACCCAACAATGTGTGGCAGCAGCCAAAAAAAGCCATTGGAATCCTAGGTTGCATCAACAGAAGGAGAGAATCCAAATCACGTGATGTATTAGTACCACTTTATAATGCCTTGGTAAAACCACCCTTGGAATTGGGTATTGATGGTGAACCTTTACAGCATCAAGTGCTTTTGTCAGGGACACGATCTGGAAGAGGAGTTGCCCAATGCGTATGCCACTGCGCATATGTGCACCAGGCAGCTCCTCTTTCGGTTTCTGGTGCACACGCAGGTGATGATCAGCTGGCTGGTAGGCAACCAAAGACCAGCTCTTCCAGTTCCTGGCACTGCTGTGCACGCAAAAGCCAGCTGATCGTCACGTGCACATGTGCACCAGAAACCCAGAAGAGCAACTGGCAAGGCCACACGTGCCAGGCGACATGGCTCTGCGTTCCACTTAGCCCGAGCTAAGAAGCTGAGGCAGAGGGCAGCATTTTCCCCTCCTGGGGCCTCCGTACATCCTCTTTTTGGCCTCCCCGCCCCCCAGAAGAACTCTGCCGGCCAAAAGCTTTGGTCTTACTTTGTAGTTTCAGTCCGTGGGGCTTGTGAAGGTAAGGCCTGCACTCAGCCGGTGGGTGGGGGCCAGCAGATGGGCAGAGTGATTTGGGTGGGGCAGCCTCGTGGTCCCATGTGGGCTGGATTAATGGCTTTGGTGGGCTGTATCTGGCCACGTGGGCCGGGTTTGAGGACACCTGGTGTAAAGTCTCCTGCTAGAGCAGGGGGTTGGACTAGAAGACATCAAAGGTCCTTTCCAACACTTTTATTTTGTTATAAGTTCTGTTGTATGTACATATGCTTAGCATGCTAAATACCTATTGGAACATGTTGATTTATACTGTAAAATAGAAAATGTGGATATTGGCATTTAATCTATGGAAACTGACAGACTCTGAAAATTGTGGTGGCTGTTAGAATAGATAAAACTTCAATTAAAGTCCAATCTTGGATTGTACTACTGACAAATTGTATTAGAACTTGAGGTCTCCTTGTTTCTTGTACAACTGGAGAAGAAGTTAAAAAGATTCCTCCACAAAGAATCTGGGCTATGGAAGCATTAAAATATGCAGCAGGACTAGGTTTCAGCCGGTACTGACTAGTACGGGCGCACCGGTTGGTGATATTTTGCATGCCTTCTCGTACCCGTTCTTCCGGAGTCCCCGTACCGGAATCCTCACCTCTTGTTCCTTCTTCAGCTGTTGGACAAGCCCACGTGGCATGCACTATCCTCTGCTCTTTGATGCCCGCCTAGTTTCCAATGAAGGTAGTGGGGAATCCATGCAGAGGGAGGAAATTGCATGGATTCCCTACTCCCTTCATTGGAAACGAGGCGGCTGTCAGAGGAGAGAGTAGCGAAGGCCGTGGTCTTGTCCTATGAATCCTCGCTTCCTGTTCCTTCTTTGGCTGTTGGAGAAGCCCACGGGACATGTGCTGTCCTCTTCTCTTTGACAGATGCCTGTTTAAAAACCCATTCCCACTTTAAAGTACCTGGCAACGGCATTTTTCCTTGGGGGGCTCCGCGGAACATCCCAAGATGGATGCCACCACATCTGTCCTCTTCAGGAACAGGCCCTCTTTGGCAGGTCCTCTTCAGAAGGATGAGCCCCCCCTGGTCCCCCTCCCATTCCTCGTCTTCCTGCCCCCACGGATGGGCTACGGAGTCATCGCCGGCAGCGCAGAGCCTCGACAGCTCCCTGCCATTGGTCCTGCAGTTCAGGCCAGTGGCTTTGTTCATACTCTCTCCCCTCCTGGTTCCTCTTTTTATGCGCTTCCTGAAGGGTAGCTGCTAGTGACGCAAAATGACGGCTGCGACCCCATGCCATGGAAAACATAGGCGCGCACACACACTCACACAATTACAGCCCCAGAGAGTCTTGGAGGGAACCCTCTGTACAAGCCCGGGCAAATGAGAACAAGTCGTTACGAAGGCTCCGGGATGAGGCTCCAGAGGCAGCGGGGCAGCCAGGTCCCTCACCCTCAGAGGGAGGAAGGGCCAGTTGGGAGAGGGGCTTTGGTCCTGCTGCCTCTGGCGGATAGGGCTTTACTGTCCCACAGCGAAGATTCCGTCCCTCATCCCGGAGCCTTTGTAACAGAGGGAACTTGTTCTCACTCACCTGAGCTTGTGCAGAGGCTTCCCTCCGAAAGACTCTGGGGGTGTAATTGTGCGGGGTGTGCACTTGCCTATATTTTCCATGGCGTTTTTTGGGCCACTAGCAGCTACCTTTCAGGAAGCACATAAACAGAGGAACCAGGCAGGGGGAGAGTGGGAACAAAGCTGATGACCTGAACTGCAGGACCGATGGCAGGGGACTCACGAAACTCTGTGCTGCCAGCGATGACTCCAGAGCCAATCCATGGGGACAGGAAGATGAAGAACAGGAGGGGGACCAGGGTGGCCTCATCCTTCTGAAGAGGACCTGCCAAAGAGAGCTTCTCCCCGAAGAGGGCAGATGTGGTCGAATTGGTCTTGGGATGTTCTGCAGAGCCTCCCAGGGAAAAATGCCGCTGCCAGGTACTTTTAATCATATATTTTGGTCCCATGACTGCAGAATGCTGCAAAAAACCATAAATGCAGGCCAATTATTGAGTGTTTCAAATGTGATAGGAACACTCAACAAGGTGACCACAGTATGTGTGTGTGTGTGTGTGTGAGAGTGAGAGAGAGAGACAGACAGACAGGGAGGGAATCAGAGAGAGAGAGAGAGACACAGAGAGAGACAGCAGGGAGGGAGAGACAGACAGATAGAGAGAGACACACAGAAAGAGATACACAGAGAGAGTGAGTGATTAAGTGAGTGAGTGAGTGAGTGAGTGAGAGACAGACAGACAGACAGAAAGATACACACACATACACACACACAGTGACAGAGAGAAAAGAAGGGAGAGGAGAGAGAGAGATACAGAGAGAGAGACAGACAAACAGGGAATCAGAGAGAGAGAGACAGACACAGAGAGAGACAGCAGGGAGGGAGAGACAGACAGATAGAGAGAGACACACAGAAAGAGATACACAGAGAGAGTGAGTGATTAAGTGAGTGAGTGAGTGAGTGAGAGACAGACAGACAGACAGAAAGATACACACACATACACACACACACAGTGACAGAGAGAAAAGAAGGGAGGGGAGAGAGAGAGATACAGAGAGACAGACAGACAGACAGACAGAGACAGAGAGAGGCACAGAGAGAGATAAAGACAGAGAGACAGGGAGGGAGGGAATCAGAAAGAGACAGACAGACACACACAGACACAGACGGGGAGGGAGGGAGGGAGAGACAGACAGTGAGAGAGAGACACATAGAAAGAGACACACACAGAGAGTGAGTGATTAAGTGAGTGAGTGAGTGAGTGAGAGACAGACAGACAGACAGAAAGATATACACACACACAGTGACAGAGAGAAAAGAAGGGAGGGGAGAGAGAGAGAGACAGAGAGAGAGAGAGACAGACAGACAGACAGACACAGAGAGAGAATGACTTAGAGAGACAGAGGGAGGGAGGGAGAGAGAGACAAAGAGCTACACAGAGAAAGAGACAGAGATAGACAGAAAGAGAAAGAGAGAGAAAGAGAAAGAAGGAAACAGGAGGGAAGGAAGGAAGGAAGGAAGGAAGGAAGGAAGGAAGGAAGGAAGGAAGGAGAACTTATGACCACAATTGAGCCCAAAATTTTGGTTGCTAAGCAAGAGCGTTGTTAAGTGAGTTTCACCACATTTTCCAAGTTGGCCATGACCACGCAGTCACATGACCACCGAGCCACTCCCACAAAACAGGCCACACCTACAGAATAGGTTCTAAAAAAATTTGAAACCCACCACTGACTGATATGCACCAATCCTCAAAAATTATAGTAGGCCCTTTATTGGAATAGAATACTTCAGTTAGCATTTGCACATGTTCATCTAATTGCAATAAATTGTAGGGGTGAGATACAGTAATATGACTTACATTGTTTATAGTTTTTTAATTTATTTATTATTTTCCACTTTTATGATTCAATCTTGCTAATATTCTGTCTTTAATATTTTAAACAATGTCTAATTAACAAATTATTCTAATGTTTTCATGAGAACAAGATTGGATTTATTAAAATATAATATTTTGGACTCGATCTGACCCCAAATATAACACAGCATTCTTCATTGTGCAAGGTTTTTGAATGCAGCTCAGAATCTGACTTGTCCAGTGAAACTCTGAAGAGGAAGCTATGGATTATCAGCTTTTATTTCTGCAGAAAGCAAAAGACTGGATGACCTTTTTGTCTCGCAGGCAGAGAGAGAAAAACAGGCATGCACCAAAAACTTTTCCAAACATCTTACAGCTCACATAGCTTGCACAGAACGTAATTTGATATCACACAAATTTCATGATTTTTCTCAGTGCTCTGAAAACAATAGACTTTATAAGGAAAAAGAAATCCATTTTCTGGCATATAACTCAGATCTTTGTTAGGGAATGCTGAACACACATTTTAGGTTACAAACAAGGCTACTTGGCAGAATCCACATTTTACTTTTCACAAGAAGTTACTTTGCTAGGCTAAGCTTGGCAAATCGCCTACAAGTTTTATCTATGTAGTTGGCACCTTAGGTTACAATGGAGCTTCTCTCAACAGCAATTTAACAAAAGCTGAATTAGGTTACACTCTATGTGTGCTCCAATCCAGTGATGGCAAACCTTTTAGTGACCGAATGCCCAAACTGCAACCCAAAACCCACTTATTTATCTCAGAGTGCCAACACGGCAATTTAACCTGAATAATGAGGTTTTAGTTTAGAAAAACAACTCATACACGATTAACGTCTTTTCTCTGAACCCCCCCCCCACAATAACAGCGCTTTCAATGATACAAACACCTTTTTATTGAAAGGTAAACACTTGCCTTTGGCATGCTTTTGATTAATGTGACTTTTGCTGTTGAATGCAAGCTGATAATTTTTCTAACCTTGACTCATACTTTGTAAGTTTGAGAGCAACACATGCAGCACTCAGGTCATCTGTTAGTCCAGAGGTGTCAAACTCAATTTCAATGAGGGCCCCATTGTGGTTGACTTTGGAGGCCATGGTGGGCACGGCCAGCTCCCACTGCTGCTGTGCTCACTCTCCTTGGTTGCCCATGGTGTGTGCAGGAGGTCAAAGTATGTGGGTCAGAAAGAGGCCCACTCCCTCTTTTTATGAGACCTAGCTTTGTAACCAAAGCATCCTCAATGATAGGATGGAAGACCACCAGGAGAGGTCAGGAGGATGGGACAAGGAGATGGTAAAAGGCAACAGGGCTGTTGGTGATCGTGCTAAGGCAGGATTTACCTCACACCCTCAGCCTCTCTCATTATAATCTCCTTCCTTCCCTTCTTTTTCCTTCCCTCTTCATTCTTTCTTCCCCTCTTTCCTTCTTTTTGCTTCCTTGCTCTCTTCTACTCTTTCCGTCTTTTTCTTTGTCTTTCCTGTCCCTTTTTGGATGCTCCAATGCAAAAGGGGAAACATTCCTTGCCTTGTGATCAAATGCCACTTTTGCTAGTAGTTTGTGGCCACTGAAAAGACTGAGAACAAACCAGGCTCAGTTTATTCCATGCTTGCATTTCATGGGGACAGACTACAGGACAGCAAAACTGTCAAAATGATGGCTCTGGTAGTTGATCAGAGCTCCTCTGTTTTTTATGTGCAACAGCTTTAGCATTTAAGAACAGAGCTAAGTTAGTTGCTTTTCTATGAATACATAATGATCCTTGAAAGATCTCTTCTGTAGGGACCTTGCCATGGTCTGATTCAGACTGGAAATATAGCAAAGGAAACTATTTCCCCAATTGCTTTGTCCTTTTTTCCCCACTGGAAACAGCTGTTTGCAACCCACATGGAGGGGATACTTTCCTAAGAGCTCAGAATTCAAGGATACCAATGTGCCCATGACCACTACCAGATGGATGTGTAGTCCTCAATGGAACTGCATCTACATGGAGGGAGGTATGCAGTGGAGTACCCCAGGGCTCTGTTTTGGGCCCAGTACTCTTCAACCTCTTCATCAATGATTTGGATGAGGGAATAAATGGGGAACTCATCAAATTTGCAGATGACACCAAGCTGGCAGGAATAGCCAACACTCCAGAAGATAGGCTAAAGATACAGAAGGATCTTGACAAACTTGAACACTGGGCACTATCTAATAAAATGAAATTCAATGGTGAAAAGAGTAAGGTTCTACATTTAGGCAACAAAAACGAAATGCACAGGTAAAGTATAGGTCCGTGATGGCGAACCTATGGCACGCGCTGGCCAGCTGAGTTCACCTTTTTAAAAGCTATTTTTTGCCTTCCCCAGGCTCCAGAGGCTTTATAGGAGCCTGGGGAGGTGAAAAGAGCCTCCCCCGCCCCCCCCCCGGGAGGCTTCAGGGACCGTCCCTGAAGCCTTCGGAATGCTTAAAACCACTTTCCGAGCAAACCGGAAGTTCCAGGTTGCTCGGAGGGTCGTTTTAAGTGTTCCGAAGGCTTCAGGGACTGTCCGAAGCTTCCCTGATGCCTTCGGAGCGCTTAAAACAACCCTCCGAGCAAACCGGTTTGCTCGGAGGGTGGTTTTAAGCGCTCCGAAGGCTTCAGGGACCGTCCGAGGCTTCCCTGATGCCTTCGGAGTGCTTAAAACGACCCTCCGAGCAACCCTGAAATCACTTCCGGTTTGCTCGGAGGGTGGTTTTAAGCGCTCCGAAGGCTTCAGGGACCGTCCGAGGCTTCCCTGATGCCTTTGGAGCTCTTAAAACGACCCTCCGAGCAACCTGGAAGTCACTTCTGGTTTGCTCGGAGGGTGGTTTTAAGCGCTCCGAAGGTGCGCCTCCAGACAGTCCCTGAAGCCTCCAGACTTCAGTCCCTGAAGCCTCCAGACAGGGTAGCCCCTGTCCCTGAAGCCTCCGGAGGGCCTCTGGGGGGTCGGGGGAGGCTCTTTTCGCCCTCCCCAGGCTCCTATAAAGCCCCTGGAGCCTGGGGAGGGCAAAAAAAATGTAAAAATGGGGGGGTTCACGCGTTGTGCGCGCATGCGCACTGGGGGGATCGCGCGTTGCATTACGGGTGCGGCACGCCTGTACTCGACCCCCCCTCCGCTCCCCCCACTTGTGGCACGCGAGCCAAAAAAGGTTCGCCATCACTGGTATAGGTGGTACCTTGCTCAACAGTAGTAACTGTGAAAGGGATCTTGGAGTCCTAGTGGACAGCCATTTAAATATGAGCCAGCAGTGTGCAGCAGCTGCCAAAAAAGCCAACACAGTTCTAGGCTACATCAACGGAGGGATAGAATCAAGATCATTTGAAGTGTTAATACAGCTTTATAATGCCTTGGTAAGGCCACACTTGGAATACTGCATTCAGTTTTGGTTGCCACGTTGTAGAAAAGATGTGGAGATTCTAGAAAGAGTGCAGAGAAGAGCAACAAAGATGATTAGGGGACTGGAGACTAAAACATATGAAGAACCGTTGCAGGAACTGGGTATGTCTAGTTTAATAGAAAGAAGGACTAGGGGAGACATGATAGCAGTGTTCCAGTATCTCAGGGGTTGCCACAAAGAAGAGGGAGTCAAACTATTTTCCAAGGCACCTGAGGGTAGAACAAGAAGCAATAGGTGGAAACTAATCAAGGAGAGAAGCAACTTAGAACTGAGGAGAAACTTCCTGACAGTTAGAACAATTAATCAGTGGAACAGCTTGCCTCCAGAAGTTGTAAATGCCCCAACACTGGAACTCTTTAAGAAGATGTTGGATAGCCATTTGTCTGAAATGGTATAGGGTTTCCTGCCTGGGCAGGGGGTTGGAGTAGAAGACCTCCAAGGTCCCTTCCAACTCTGCTATTGTATTGCATCTCAGGGTGGGGAAGGCCATGGGGGTCCTAGTGATAGAAGAGACCCTAAAGGCCTCTCCAACCCACTAAGATACCTCCTGTTTCTCCCTCCCTTCCTGCAACAAGGACTCACTTACTTTCCAAACCTCTGTCTCCTCTCTTGTTTCTCGGCTTCTTTGCCTTTGAAGAAGGGAGAGGAGAGTTGGCTGGGAAATGCTTTTTGTGCCGAGAATGGATGCTCCTGGGTGCTATAATATTGTGCAGATTCAGGCACCCATCTTCTTTTGCAGAGTCAGGGATCCAGAAACTTTCATTCTCAGGGGTGGGGAAAGTGGTTACCTGCAGGTCTCCTGCTCCTCCCCTCCCCCCAACTACTTTCCACTTAGCTACTTAATGAGGCTTCTTTGTCTCAAGGAGCAGCAAATGGGGCCAGACAGAGACAGGCAATCCAAGTGTGCTTGGCAGAGAAAGCATACTTCAGCCAAGGCACCCAAACTGCTGCCAATGGTGTGGGTGACAGCTGAGCATGCAAATGGGGCCAGACAGAGACAGGAAGGGTAAGAGAGTAATTTGTGTGTGTGTGTGTGTGTGTGTGTGTGTGTGTCAGAGAAATTGTGCTTCAGCCAGGGCACCCAAACTGTTATGGCCAACACCTGAGCAGGGAGGCAGGGTGTGTGTGTACTTTCATCCCCATTCAAGCAGGGCCTCTTATTTCCTCCCCAGCACAGTTGGGGCATGCAGGCTGCTGCCAACTAAGCACCATGATTGCCCCCTCCCCAGCCAACCAGCGAGCCCCACCTGACCTGCTCCCTGCGGGCTCCTGCAAATCCTCGCCATTCTCCTCCTCCTCTTCTTCTTCGTGTGGTCATCCTCCTCCGCCCAAGTGGCAGTGGGCTCCACAGGACAGGTTTTCATTTCTGCCCTGGGGCAGAAAACTCTGGTGGGCTGGAGGTGAGTGTGAATGGCCTGGCTCTCCAGTGCTTCCTGGGTCAGTTGGAGGCTTCCTTCAGCCTTTAGACAGTTGCAGGGCTTGTTTGGGGTTTTTTGCTTCCAGGTTGGTGCAGGAGGCTTTCCAGGGCCAAAATGGAGGGAAAAAAACCTCTGTGCTTTCTGCAGCCCATTTTGGCCCTGGAAAGCCTCCTGCACCAACCTGGAAGCAAAAAATAAAAAATAAAACCGCTGCAACTGTTTGAAGGCTGAAGGAAGCCTCCAACTGAGAGAGAAAGCACTGGAGGCCCAGACCATTCACTTCCAGCCCAGAGGAGTTTCCTGCACAATGTGAGCGCACACACACACATGCACACACACACACACACACACACAAACACACACACACTACATACTCATGCATCCCTCGCCATGGCCCTTGGCAATTTTAAAACCCACCATTGTTAGCAACCCACAAGGAGGGGATTGTTAGATTCGGGCAACGAGAGAACAGACTGCAGACGATAGGGACAACAACAGCTCTTTATTTAGTAGTAGTAGTGATCCCGCTTGCTATGGGGTCGAGTAGCTCCCCTTTTATAGGGATCTGGCAGACCACCCGACCAATCAGAACAACCCCTTGTTCCCGCCCTAGTGGCGGACCTGAGTGGAGACTTACAGCGGTTTATGCTAATATCTAACACCCCTCTCCTCTTAGATGGAGTGTTCCGGTTAGTGACAAAGTCCTGTAAGTATGCCGGTTTCTGCCTTGCTCGGGTGGACCTACGAAGTTCGGGTTGCGTGGGAGCGGGCGTGAGATCGGAGTATTCCTCTTGTTCCGTAGAGCTGGCTGGGGATGGTAGGTTCCCCTCGCTGGGAGGCTGCTCTGCTCTATCGTTGATCTCAGATTCCACCTCAGGCTCCGTGGTGCCGTAGTCATCTGTGTTTGGATGTTCGGGTTGTTGCATCGCTTACTTTCTGTTCTGACCCCCCCTTTTGTCACCAAGTCACTCCAAGACACACAAAGTCTCTTCCAGATGTTTATTGACATACAGGTTCCACCTTGGCAGCAATCCAGCCTGCCAAGGTCAAGATAGCACTCTGGGCAGCAATCCAGCTACCAAGCTCCAGATAATCACCTTAGCAGCACTCCTGCCTGCCAAGGTCCAGGGAACAGATCGGCAGCAATCCAGGTAAATCCTTTGGCAGCAATCCAGCTTGCCAAAGTACGACACAGATCTGAGAGCTTCTCCAACTCCAATGATCAGTTGATTCCTGCAAAGGGTGTGTCCACAAGCAGTCCCTTTATAGTCTGGAGAGGAGTCTAATGATCAGCAGCTGAGAGCCATTATCTCCTATAATTGCTCAATTGCTCCTTGCGCCGGGAAGCACGTCGGTAACGAGCATCTAATAGCTCACTGCTGATATCTGACTCACTGTCCTGTGACTCCTCCCCACTGCTCCAAGGCATGACATCAGGAGCCCCCTTCCTTTGGCTTTCACCACTGCTCCATGCCTCAGGCGCCTCCTGGTGGCCAACCAGCCTCTCTGCGCCCTGCTCAGAGTCGGAACCCTGTCCAGGGTCCTCCTGAGCCGACTCCGAGGGACCCTCGCTGTCGGAGTCTGGTGGCAACTCCAACGGCTCCTGCCGGGCCATAACACTTTCCTGCGGAATGAAGTCTTCATTTGCTGATCGTAGGTTGGAGTGCGTTAGGTGACCTCGGAGTTGCTCTATGTGTCTTTTCCAATTTCTACCGTCCTCTAATTCCAACAAGTATGATCGAGGGCCCGTGATACCAATTACCCTTGCCAGAACCCACAGTGTTCCCCCTGCATAGTTGTGGGCGTATACTGAATCCCCTATGCTAAAGTTCCGAATTTTGCTTGTGGAGTCTGGGGGAGATGTGGCAGAGTAATTTGGGTGAAGCCGGTCCAGGTGAGACCTTAAGCGGCAACCCATGATGAGTTCAGCGGGGCTCCTTCCCGTCGTGGCGCTAGGGGTAATGTGTTGGATTAATAGATAATGGTCGATTCGTGTTTGCCAATCACCCGGGCCCATCCTAGCGAGGGCCTCTTTTGCAGATCGCACCATTCTCTCCGCCTGTCCGTTCGACGCCGGGTGGAATGGCGCGATGAGGGCATGCCGAATTCCCTGACTTGCTAAAAATGCTTCGAATTGCATGGCCGTGAATTGGGGCCCGTTGTCGGAAACCAGGAGGTCGGGCAGGCCATGTGTGGCGAAAAGTCGCCGTAGTACCTTGATGACTGCCTCTGCCGTGATTGAAGTCATCAGGACTACTTCCAACCATTTGGAGTATGCGTCCACAACTATTAGAAACGTTTGCCCTTGCACTGGCCCTGCGAAATCGATGTGTATTCGCGACCAGGGTGCTTTTGGTTTGTCCCATTCCGTAGCGGGCGCTTCAGGGGGGGCTGGTCTGGACTCCTGGCATGGATTACAAGTGGCTACCCATTCCTCTATCTCCTTGTCCATGTTCGGCCACCAAACGTAACTCCTAGCTAGTGCTTTCATCCTTACGATCCCTGGATGCCCAACATGCAAAGCCTCTAATACATTTCTCCGCAGTTTGTATGGTACCACAACTCGATCCCCCCACAATAAATAACCTTGTAAAATTGAAAGTTCATCGCGCTTAGACCAAAACAGTTTGAATTCGGGTCCCGCAATCCCTTTGGGCCACTCCCTCCATACCCAAGTTTGTACTTGTTTAATTACGTTATCCTTAGCAGAAAACCTAGCAAAGTCCACAGAAGAAACTGCCCCTGAGTCCAAACAGTCAATCAAAAGTACCGGTATCTCTGGAGTGGGGTCTGTTAACAGTTCTGGTAACGGGCAACGGTTGAGTGCGTCTGCATGTCCTAATGTGGAACCCGGTCGATGTATCAGTTTGTAGGAATACGCAGCCAGGAAAACAGTCCACCTGGTCATGCGTGGGGATAGGGAGACCGGTGTGGGGCGGTTTCCCACCAGAAGACCCAGCAATGGTTTGTGGTCTGTTATCAGTTCGAAATCGCGGCCGTAGAGATATTCGTGAAAACGCTTGACTCCAGCCACAGCGGTTAACGCTTCCCTGTCCATTTGGCTGTAGTTGCGTTCCGCCGATGACAAAGTCCTTGAGTAGAACGCGATGGGGGCTTCGCTCCCGTTTGGCATTCTGTGGCTGAGTACTGCACCGACGCCGAAAGGTGATGCATCGCAGGTCAATATCAGTGGTAGAGTTTGGCTGTACTGGATGAGTAGAGAGTCGGTCGTCAGCAGGCGCTTGACGGCGGCGAAGGCGGCCACCTCGGAACGTCCCCGGCTAGGAGTCGGTGTAGCGGCTCAGCGACGGTAGCTTTCTGTCTTAGAAAAACGCTGTAGAAGTTAAGAAGTCCGAGACCCTTTTCTCTAATTCTGGCCAAAACAGTCTTGACACGTTTTATTAGTTGCTCCTCGTTTGCAGCCGACACCAAGAGGTCGTCGAAATACGGGACGACTCCTGGTATGCCCTGCAAAAGTCGTTCCATAACGCTTTGGAACAAACCCGGAGCAATGCTTACGCCAAATTGTAACCGGTTGCATTTAAAAGCACCCCTGTGCGTCAGTATAGTTTGGGCCTCCGCCGTGGCGCTTTCCACAGGCAGCTGCTGATACGCTTGTGCCATGTCTAATTTTGCGAAAAATTTTCCTGGCCCCAACGAGTGCAATAGGTGTTGGACTACGGGCACAGGATATGCGCTTTGTTGTAGTGCGACATTAATTGTGCATTTATAGTCTGCGCAGATGCAGACTGACCCGTCTGGCTTAACTGGGGTCACAATTGGGGTTTCCCAGCGCGCGTGATCCACCGGTTCCAGGATCCCTTGCTCTACTAGCTTATCGATTTCTTTGTCAATTTTAGGGCGGAGTGCAAAAGGCACTCTTCTAGGTTTGAGTCGGATTGGCACCACTTTGGATCCAAATTGAATGATATAGGCTTTCCCACATACTTATCAAGGCCGGGGCTGAACACATCCTTGAACTCCTTAAAAATTTCTTCAGCGCTGCTGTTCTCCACGGCGTTGATTCTGGTGAATTCTAGCCCCAGGGCTTCGAACCAATCCAGTCCCAGGAGGCTCTGTAATGGCGCGCTGGCGACGGTCACGGGCAGCTGGGCTATGATGTCTTTGAACCGGACCCGAAACGTGCCCTGACCCACGATGGGGACCCTGTTCCCCTGGTAGTCCCGCAGCAGGATGTCTGGTGTTCGCAGTTGGCACTTCTTAAGACTCAGAATTGCCTTTTTCATGGCTGACCATGAGATGGTCGTCAGGGACGATCCCGTGTCAACTTCAAGCTCGCAAGGGGAGTCCTCCAGGAGGACAGTGAGTTTCAGCTTTTTGGGCCGCTTTGTGCGGACCTGACCTATTGTAGTGAGATAGGTTCTCAATGGTTCTCTCTGGGTATACTCTCTCTCGGCTTCTTGGGAATACTCTCTCTCAGCTCTCTGCGAATACGCCCTTTCAGCTCTTTGGGGATATTCTCTCTCGGCTGACTCCCTTGGTTCTCTCTCTGGGCGCCCTTTGTTTTTTCGCCAAGCCCCTGGGTTGGGCTTCTGTCGGCGATACATTTGAGGCTGCCATTGTGTGGCAGGGACTTCGCTCCGGCACACTCTTGCGATGTGCCCCAGTTTGTCGCAATGCGAGCAAACAACGTTCCTGAAACGGCAGGTAGACCGGGGGTGGTTTCCTCCGCAACTTGCGCAGGGTGGCAAACGGAATTCGGGTTTCCCCACCGGTCTCACGTGACTGCTCCGCATGCGATGACTGTCTTCGTATTCGTTGTCCTCGGTGTCTTGATCGGCGGCCTCATAATGCACTCTGGCTTGTCTGGCTCCCGCTTGGATCACGCTGTAACTGCGTTGTATTGTTTCGGAAGATCTGTCCGCTGATTCAGAAGCTCTCGCCTCGTCTAGCGCAATTTGCAGGCTTAGTTTGTTGGCCAACAAACGTTTTTGTAACAAAATGTCTTTTAACCCGCATATGAGGCGTGCCAGGATTTGCTCGTCCAGGTCCCTGAACACGCAATGCGTTGCTGCTTTTCGAAGCGCTGCAACGTACTGGTTGATGGATTCTCCCGCCTTCTAGTTCGTCGTGTTGAATTCCTGGCGGCGAACGTGGCGGGAAGGTTTTGGCGCGTAATGTGTTTGCAGCGTCTGTTGTAGCGCCGTCCATGTTACTGCCTGGATGGGGGTTGGCTCAGAGAGATCCCTAGCCGTTTCAAAAACCTCTCGACCGCAGTAGCTCAGGAACATATTCTTTTTCCGGTACTCCGGTACTCCTGTGAGATCGTTTGCCTCAAGGAAGCATTCGAATCTCAGCATGTAGGATTCCCAATGCTCGGCGATTGGGTCGTATGGAGTTGGTGGAGCGTGCATCGACATCTTGTCTGCATTCGAATTTGCCGCGCTGAGATGGCTGCCGGGATTTCCTCCGAATCCCGGGGCTGGATTGGATCTGTAGATTCTGGAGGTGGCTTCTTCGTCCTATCTGTCTCTCTATCCCATCCTCGTCGCCAATGTTAGATTCGGGCAACGAGAGAACAGACTCCAGACGATAGTGACAACAACAGCTCTTTATTTAGTAGTAGTAGTGATCCCGCTTGCTATGGGGTCGAGTAGCTCCCCTTTTATAGGGATCTGGCAGACCACCCGACCAATCAGAACAACCCCTTGTTCCCGCCCTAGTGGCGGACCTGAGTGGAGACTTACAGCGGTTTATGCTAATATCTAACAGGGATACTTTCCTAAGAGCTCATAATTCGGGAATAATGGGGGGGGGAACCCTGCGCTTTCCATGCCCCATTTTGGCCCTGGAAAGCCTCCTGCACCAACCTGAAAGCAAAAAAACCTCCCCCAAACCCTGCAACTGTTTGAAGGCTGACGGAAGCCTCCAACTGAGCCAGGAAGCACTGGAGAGCCAGGCCATTCACACTCACTTCCAGCCCACCGGAGTTTCCTGCGCAATGTGAGCCCCCCCTGCATTCTCACGCGTCCCCCGCCCTGGCCCTCCACAAAGGCCCGAAAACCAACTGGCCGGCAGGAGGTGCGCCTGCATGTGGATGCTAGTGGAGCTGGGCTGGGGCGGCTGGCGTGCCGGGAGAGGACGCTCTGCATGCCACAGGTTCCCCATCATGGCTCTAATCCTTTCAATTCCTTTTTCAGATCAGTTTTGCAAGAGCTTCAGAGGCTCTGAGTGATAAAAGTCGATTCCCCTTTTTCCACCGGATGAATCCCAAAGAAGGATTCCATTACCCAGCAATTGTCCAGCTGCTCCTCCACGTCAGATGGACCCTGATTGGCCTCTTTGCTTCAGACACAGAAAAGGGAGAGAATTTCATGAGGACTTTTACTCCTGTGCTTGTCAGGAATGGAATTTGTGTGGTTATATCACAACTGTTCTCAACAACTGGATATACTGCATACCTCAGGGATTCCCTCTCTAAGTGGAGACAAGTCAACGTCTTTGTTCACTTCATGGAATATGATTCCATTTGGGACAGAATTCTTCCTTTCCATTTAACACTTATGCGTCTCCCAGGACCCATTGAAGGGAAAGTCTGGATCCTCACAAATTTTGCAGCATATCCAATAAACAAGCGCAGACTTCTCAAATACATCCATAGTATTTGGCTCTTTGGTTATCTGCCAAAAGAAAGGCCAAAAGATTCTGCCTTTAAACCCTATTACTTTGTGGAAGTAAAGATTAAAGATCATTATTTTCATTGTTCTCTTTCAAAGAATGTCTTTTCTGTCAAAGGCCGCAGAAGATGCAACCAGAAAGCCCCACTGGAGACCCAGGGGAAAAGGGACAGAAAAGGGTTCCAAAATGACTACAATCGTTACAGTCTCATGAAGACTCTGGTCCAGGCCATGAATGCTGCATATTCCTCCAGATCGAGGAGGGGAAGGAAGGAGGATGAAAAGATCTTGGGGTCTCCAAGGCTGCAGCCATGGCAGGTATGGGGGTCCCGATATGGATCCATTAATCTTAGATCCTTTGGAGGAGGAATCCAGAGGAGAAGGAGGGGAACCATCTCAACAGATCTGGCCAATTTAATTATTCAGGGAATTAATGGTTCCAAAGAGTAGATACCATGGCATTTTTTATATTTAGCACTGCTAATTGGAAAATGCTGAATTCTTTTTAAAATAAATTCCCGTATTTGTGGGTTTGTGATTAGCCTGGTGGAATCCCACCTTTCTTCCGTCCCCATTGCAGGTGGGTCTGTGTGCAGCTGGACAGGTAGCTAAGCCCCCCTATTCTCCTCCAATGAAAGGGAGCCTGGCGTGGATCTGGATGCTTTATTGGGAGAAGAGGGCAGGTGAAACTGAGGAGATGCAGAAAGTGGAAATCAAATATAAATAGGAGATAGGCAGCATTAACTAACAGCCAGCAAAGAAGCAGCTGGAACCTCTCAAGTGATGCTCCGTGTGAGGGACGGAGGCCGTCTCCGGAAGACCAGGGATCTCGGTCACAACGGCTGCTTCCGTCTTCTCCAAAGGCTGACAGAAAATGGAGTCTGGCTTCAGACCTTATAGTTAGGCTTATCTGCCCCTGGCCACTAGGTGGGGCTAGAGCAACAACAGCACAACAGTTATCGTATTTTTTAGAATATAAGACCCATCTTTTTCCCTCAAAAAAGAGGCTGAAAATCTGGGTGCGTCTTATACATCAAATACAGCAATTTTTTTACCTCCTGAAGCCCCACCCCCTTCACCAAAATGCCGTGCATAGCCTTATGGAGGCTTTCAGAGAGCTCCTGGAGGCTGGGGAGGGCAGTAATCAGCAAAAAATGGACCGTTTTGTGTCCCCCCCCAACCCCCAGCAGCACTCTGTAAGCCAACATAAGGCTATGCATGCAATTCTTTTGACAAAACAACGGACGTGTTTTTGTGAAAAACAGGTCATTTTTTGCTCATTTTTGCCCCCCCCCCCATCAGGATCACTCTGCAAGCCCCCCCCCCCAAGGCTATTCATGACTTTTTTTAAAGGGGGGGGGGGCGTTTTCACAAAAACGGGCTGTTTTGGGGAGGTTTGCAGAGTGTAAAAACTTTTCCCCCCCTCTTGGAAAGCTCTTTAACTGGTTGATGAGAATTGCATTGATCAAGTGCTTTGCCAGCAGAAACAAAGTCTTAGGTGCTGCAGATTGTCAGCGATTTCCTTCTCCAGCACATGGATAAATACACCTGGAAACATCTACCTACCTACCTACTCTCTCTCTCTACCTACCTACCTACTGTATTTCTCTCTCTATCTCTTTTTTTTCCTCTCTCTCTATCCCTCTACCTACCTACCCCCCTCTCTCTATCCCTACCGACCTACTGTATTTCTCTATCTCTATATTTCTCTGTATTTCTCTCTCTATCCCTTTATCTAACTCCCTACCTCCCCACCTAACTACTCTCTCTCTCTCCCTACCTACTTACTGTTTTTCTCTCTCTTTCTCTCCCTCTTCCTACCTACCTACTTTTTAAAAAAAAAAAGCCTCTTCAAAACCTTGGTGCGTCTTATACTCTGGTGCATCTTATACTCCGAAAAATATGGTACATGTTGTGGCATGACAACCTTTATAAATTAGGAGGAAACCCTGAGGTCATCTAGCCCAATCCCTCCTCTCTGCAGGAATTCCAGTTCAAGCTTCTCTGACTGATGGCTGCTCAGTCTTTGCTCTCAGACGATCCATCAAGAGGAGACTGAACTTCTCTGCTTTATTAGCTCAGCTCTAAAACATCTCATCCTTTTATCATATTTTCTCTCTCATTCAGCTAAAATCTCCTCTCTTGTAATTAAATTCACTTTTTCCATGTCTGACACTCTGGAATAAGAGTGAGCGGATCTTACACTCGTGTGTAACAGGAGTCAGTTATTGGAAGAGGGTTGCATCCAGTGGTGGGATTCAAATCTTTTTACTACTGGTTCTGTGGGCATGGCTTGGTGGTCTTGTGACTGGGTGGGTGTGGCTTGGTTGTATGACTTGCTGGTCATGTGATTGGGTGGGCATGGCTTGGTGGTCATGTGATTGGGTGGGTGTGGCTTAGTGGTCATGTGATTGGGTGGGCATGGTTAACTTGACATCACTCATGACAAGGTAGATACCTCTCCTTGCGTCAACTACATATAATTTCCCTGTCTATTTATTTACAACTACTGAACATCTAAAATACACAATTGAATCCTATGTATAAATGCCATATGTGTACATACATATTACATAGTTTAGTGTGTAAAGTATATATTGTATACTGTATGTACACACACACACACACACACACACACACACACACACACACACACAAAGCTCTTCTAAAACTATACACATTCAACCTCACTTATTGCGTTTGGAAAAACACACCCAGAGTCCACTTTCTGCCACACATTTAACTATAACTTCTGCACGTTAGAACATTACACAGGCCTTCAGATGTTCTTCCCTAGCCTGCACATGACTGTTAGAGCCAGGAGATGTCATGGATTGAGTAAAATGTGGCAAAGCTCACTTAACAACACTCTGGCTTAGCAACCAAATTGTTGGGCTCAATTGTCATAAGTCAAGGACTGTCTCTGCCTTCCTCTGCATGGCAGCCTTGTCCTAGTAAACTCCTTCTCCTTTTCTGGCAATTTTCCTCTCTGTTAAAGGCACCAAAATAATCCAGAGGATATCAGGTCTCCTGCTGGAGCAGGGGGTTGGACTAGATGACCTCCGAGATCCCTTCCAATCCTAGATTGCTGTGCTGTTTCAAAGAGTCTTCTGGAGCCTTCCTTCCTCTCTTCTTTTTTCTCTCCCTCCCCCCTCCCTCCATATATGTATATATACATCCATCCACCCATCTATATCTTATTCACTTTCTTTTCCCTCCCTCCCTCCCTCCCTCCCTCTCTTTCTTTCTTTACCTTTTATTTCTTTTTTCTTTTCTTTCTTGTTTCTCCCTTCTTTTTCTTTCTCTCCCTTTCACCCTTTCTTTCTTTCTCTTTTATCCCTTCCTTTCCTCCTTTCAAAGCTAGGAGATCCACCTGAAACAAAAACTCATTTGGATGAAACCAGCCATTACATATACACACTCTTTCTCCCTTCCTCCCTCCCTCCCTCCCTCTAACAACCATCTCTGTGCCTCGCCTCATTGTTTGCTTTTAGCGGCAGGCCGATCACCAAAGTCCTTTCCAAGGGTGCTCTGGGGATCCCCCCCCCAAAAAAACCCAGGTTGCTTCTGGAGGGAGCAGGCAGATGGGTAGCATTCCCCTCTCCCTGGGTGCCTGCAGCCTCGGAGCCTGCAGCAACTCCCGGCCCTTGCACAGCAAAGGCAATGAACAACTTCTCACTCGCCAGAAGATTTTCTTTCCTGTGGAAGGGCCCAGAGTTGCTCCAAGGCTGCAGGCACCCAGGGAGGGGGGTGGGGAATGCTGTCCATCTTCCCTCTCCCAAAGCAACCTCGGAGGTTTTCAGCTCCTCTGCAGAGGCATTTTTTAAAAGAAAACCCCCCAAAAGCCACAAGATCCGGAGCTGCCAGTCTCCAGTAAGATGTGCATCTCGTGGCCTGGCCCAGCCCATCCCCTGCCCCACCCACCACCCCCAAATTGCACCTCATTGTGAGCGTCTCTCAGCCGTTGTGTGCAGGGAAAAACCTTGCACAGTAAAGAAAAACTTCCCAAAAGTTCAAGAAATTGTTAATTACCTCACACTCACGAGAAGGTTTTCTTTACTGTGCAAGGCTTTTCCCTGCACACAACGGCTGAGAGACGCCTGCAGTGGGGTGCAATTTGGGCCCACCCCTCACCCCAAGGCAGGGCCAATCAACCCAATAAGACTCAATAAGCCAAGGGTTGCTCCCTCGACCGGCTCCACCAAAGATCCCCTTCATCCTTTTTGAGTCGGTCTGCTTTGCCGCCCGGTGAACAACTGAGCCAAACCGCTCCTGCCAAGCAGCGTCCCCCACCTCCCCGTGTCCAACCGTTAAGCCAACCGATGGTTATGCAACCGGAGCCAACTGGGCGCAAAGTTGGGTTGACAATGAGCCTCCGAGGTCTCCCTCCTGCCTGCTTGCCCAGCACTTGCTCAGAGACCTCCTACCCTCCGGCTCCCCCCCCCCCCAGCCTCCCCCCAACATCCCCCATGCCTGGGCACAGACACTCACCGGTTCTTTCTTCTTCTGTTTCCAAACTAAGCCCCGGTTGGTTGGTTGGTTGGTTGGTTGGTTGGTTGGTTGGTTGGTTAAAGTGTGCTTGGATCCGAAAGCTCCATCACTGGAGGCTTTGAAAAGGGAGAACTTTTCAGCTGCCAGCTGGCAAACAAAGCTCTCAGCCATGACCGGCGCTGCTGTGGCTCCCGCCGGCTGGGTGGACAAAGGAGCAGGTGGCGGCTGCGGCCTCAATCTGACACGAGCTGAGGGCCTGGTCTGGGGAGGTGGGGAGAGGCTTGCCCAGGCAGCTACTGCAACAGCAGGGCTGGCCAGGTCCCACCCCGTGTGTTGCACCCCCCTCCCAGCTTTCGGCCATGCCTCCATGTCGTTTTTGGGCGTGCAACACGCGGGAGATCCTAGCTGCAGTTAAGCCGTGAGCAACATTGGCCGGGAGAGGCAGGGAGAAGGGCCAATGGGGCTCACTTGTAAACTGAGGTTTCTAAGTGGGATCGAGCCAGGGGTGGGTTCTGGCTACCGCCAGTGCCGGTTGCTCTGCGCATGCACAGAAGCCAAAAACAATATGGCCGAGAGAACCGGTTCAGGGGCGTGGCCACCCTGGGTCGCTGCCGGTTCCAGCGACCCAGGCCACCAGGTTACTACCGTTTCAGCCAAACTGGTCAAAACAGGTAGGAACCCACCTCTGATCTGGAGGTGTTTTCCATCAGGATTACAAGGGAGAAGATTAGCCTGACAGATTTCTTCTTGATCCACCCATGATTTCTGGGAATCAATCTGTTGTTTTCAAAGAGTTTATGAATAATCTCTTTTTTCTCTGTTCATTTTATTCATTCACTTATGAAGATAATGGCAGTACTTGTATCCTATTTAACCATATTTGGAGATGAGACAATTGTAGAAGAAAGATTCAATGTGGGATAAGAAACAAAGTTTTCTGTTTTTCATATTCCTGGATGTTCCCATTTTAGTTTCATCCCTTTCTGGAGAAGAATGAATTTTGGAATATTTCTCACTATAAACTGTACTTGGACCAAAATGGAGAGATAGCAGCAGATCTGGCCATTTGGGGCTTCTTGGTTCTCCCCAAGAGGATGTCAAGAGAGAGGCTCTGGCACTTTTTCAAGAACAGAGACTTTCTATCAGACAAGATGCTCTTTCACGGCTAAAGTTGCTCAATAAGGTGGGATAAATTTTGGTGTCTTTTCTCTGTTTTCCAAAGCCTGAGGTCCCATTTCAAGTCGGCAAAGCTTATAGTCTCCAGGGTGGTTGGCCTCCCATGCCAGTTGGTGTCATCTAATGGAAGTTCTTTAACAGATGGGACCTAAGTGGAGGGGCTTTGCCATGTTTTATGGAAACCTTTCAAGATCTTACTGGTCAGAGTTTTCTTTCTTCATCACAGTTTTATTCTATCTTTAAAAAATCTAATGGAATAAAAGTTTCCTAAAAATTTTATAGTAAACTTTATTCTCAGTTTAATATGAATATATCATCATACTTAAATCTTTTTTTCAATTCCATCCCTCTAGACTATTAAGTAGAAAAGTACCTTATTGCAATGTTAAATTCCAAAAGGAAAAGGAAGGAACTAAATAAAGAATCTGCCAGTTGTTCTACCTCCTGCATCTGTTTAGAAGTAGTCAGAGATTTCATATTTACCTCAGTGAAGACCAGAGGCTACTTGTCTCCATCCATTTCTACCTCCATTTTCCATGGACGGAGAGTCCTAACATCTTTTCTTTGCCATTCCTTGTTCTTCGGCTCAGTCCCTGCCTGAGTCCAGATGTGTGGAAAGCTGTCGTCCTGGATTTGTCAAGAGGGCTCGAGAAGGAGAGCCAGTTTGCTGCTACAACTGCATTCCTTGTCCGGAGGGGACCTTCTCCACTCAGGAAGGTGGGTCACATTGGAGGAAAGGAAGTGGAACTGATTCATTACATACATCAAATAATAAAGTTTGGTTCTGAACATCACACAGGAAATTATTTGGGTCCCAATTCTTCTCTCACTTTCATAGACGATTAAACAAAAAATTATTTTTTTAAAAAGTCTTATACTTCTTACCATCTCTCACTAGTGGTACTAATAAATGTGTCCTAGACAATATCTCCTGGTATCATTGTTGTCCAAATAAGGTATTTCCTGAAAGGTAAAAGAAGAGAATAGTAAGGGAATATGGTTTTTTTTCTCAGATGCAGGAAAATGCACCAAGTGTCCGGATGACAAATATCCAAATGAGGACAGAATCCAATGTATCCCCAAAGTTATAACCTTCCTGTCTCATGAAGAACATCTGGGCATCATCCTGGTCTCTTTTGCCCTGCTCTTGTTCCTAACTACAGGCCTTGTTTTAATTGTCTTCATTAAATACCGAGAAACTCCCATTGTCAAAGCCAACAACCGGGATCTCTCCTACATCCTCCTGGTCTCCCTCCTGCTTTGCTTCTTGTCTTCTACTCTCTTCATTGGTCAACCAAGGAAAGCCACCTGCCTTCTCCGACAAACGGTCTTCAGCATCATCTTCTCAGTTGCCATTTCTTCTCTCTTGGCCAAAACCATCACGGTGGTGCTGGCTTTCTTGGCCACAAAACCAGGAAACCGAGTGAAGAGATGGTTGGGGAAGAGCTTGGCCAACTCCATCATCCTCTCTTCTTCTGCTCTCCAAATTATCATCTGCTCCATTTGGCTGGGAGTTTCTCCCCCCTTCCCTGACTCTGACCTCCACTCCCAGCCTGGAGAGATCATCCTGCAATGCAACGAAGGGGCTGTTGTCATGTTCTACGTCACCCTCAGCTACATGGGCTTCCTGGCTGCCATCTGCTTCACGGTGGCTTTCCTGGCCAGGAATCTGCCTGGGGCCTTCAACGAAGCCAAGCTGATCACCTTCAGCATGCTGGTCTTCTGCAGCGTCTGGGTGACTTTTGTGCCCACCTACCTGAGCACCAAAGGGAAATACATGGTGGCTGTTCAGGTCTTCTCCATCCTGGCCTCCAGTGCTGGTCTGCTGGGCTGCATCTTCATCCCCAAGTGCTACATTATCCTTCTGAGGCCAGACCTGAACACAAAGGAGCATCTCACAGCCAGAACAAATGTAAAAACATGAGAAAAAACACCATGATATTTAAGAATTGTATAATGTCCATTTATTTGAACGAATACCTGAATTATTTCCACTTAGATAGTATGCAGGAATCAAAGGACGTATCTAAATGTTTCCAAATGGGAAATTGTTGAAGGATTTTAATTCTTATAACTGCCTTCCTTTTCACCTCAATAAATCTTGCTAAAGAGAACTCTGCTAAAGTCATTCAGAGGAATTTGTTGTTCACCAACAGCCAATGAATTTGACACCTTTTAAAAATCGTTTTTTAAAAAAAGATTCCTATGGACAGCACTAAAAGTGTATGTGTGAGAGAATGAATAGGAAAAGTGGTAAGATGGATTCTATGGGAGCCAAGCTCCAACTACCATGTTATTTGATAATCTCCATGAGAACCATTGGCCATCCCACCAAGCCAGAGAATGTGGGGGCCTCCAGGTCCTCTTGCTTAGATGTTCTCACCCAAGGAGACCTGCTTAGTTCACCTTTCCCATAGTTGCTCCTGCCCTGTTAAAGAAGCTTTTCTATGAGATCCACCATCCTGTCTCCATCCTGTTTTTTGGGTGATAAGGACAGTAGAAACATCCGGTTCTTTTCCCCATGGTCCAGGTTGAGACTGGAGTCCAGAAGATGTGGGTGGAGAAACCCCACAGGAGAGTCAGACTGCATCTTGAGGAGATTGGGCTCCTTGTGGCTGTACCAGGTGAATAGTTGCAAGCAGGAGATCGGGTGTGTCTCAAACTCCATCAGAGGAAAGAAAGAGGATCTCCCTCTCTTCAGGTTAAAAGCCCAGCAGTGCAACTCTTGAAGGTCTGACCTGCTGGGTTGCCCTCAGTCATCTCAGGCTGCTTCCAGCCCCAGAAATAAGCCCTACCAAGAACTCAGCTCCAGGCTCCTCAGAAGCTAGCAGAAGGGGAAATTCTTATTACAAGATCCTGAACATCTCTGGAGATAAATTCCAATGGACTATCAGCCAATCAAGGTAGTCCTCCATGTATGACCACAATTTCTGTTGCTAAGCAAGTCAGTTCTTAAGTAAGTTCTGCCTCATTTTACAACCTGCTTGCCACAGTTGTTAAGCAAATGAGCGTGGTCATTAAGCAAATCTTAGATTGCTCCCATCTTCCTTGTTGGCCTTTTGTGGAGGGTTGGAGGTTTCTTCTGAGTGGCTTCTCCAGAGCAGCAAAGGCAGGAGAAGACCCACAAGTGGGAGGTCGCCAATCAGGATGACTCATTGCAGGGGATTCTTCCTCTTTCCTGGAACTGATGAAGGAGACCTGAAGTGGGAGAGGGGAAAGAACTCCTGGGTGCAAACATAGAGTAGATATCCAGGACGGAATCCAGGATGTCTCTTAATCTGTCCCTGGGGTGGCTTTCCCCAGCTTGGCCATTTCAGATAGGTTCAACTACAACTCCCAGAATTCCCAGCAGAGCGTTGATTGCATCATCATGGATACTTCTGACCTATGGGCCACCCAGCCCTGGGCCTTCTTGGAATTGTAGTTGATGCACCTGCTGGATGATGGAACGGAGAAGGAGGCTCCTAGAGGCCAGCCACTCGTGTGCGATTTGCAGACTGGATTTGGATGAAACATGAGGACGTAAACCATGAGGACATAAAGCCAAAGGATCCTAAATGTTGGAATTCCTATACTGTTTAATTCAGTGTTTGTCATCTCTGGCAACTGAAATATATTAATTATTAGTTTTAAATTTATTGAATTTAGCTGGAGTAGAAAGAAGAAGAAAAAGATAAGAATAGAAAAAAGACCATTGTGCCACAAGACACAAATACACACACAAACACAGAGTTCAGAAATTCTTCATATATGCAAGATATAAAGTTTTATGCAGCAGTTTCCGTAAAGGACACCCATAGTTATAACAGCCAAAGCCCAGTTGACACCTTTAAGTAACTGTTCAGAAACAACAGGATTTCCTTGAGGAATCAGGCCCACAAATTTCCCCTTCGAAGGTTGGAGATCAAAAGGCAGAGAGGCCATTTCTGTGCTCTCTCCATCAGCATCCAGATAACTGAGGTGCTGTCAGCCTCTGCATCGTTATTCGCTTTCGGCTGCCATTGAAAAAGGGAGGGGGGGCATGGTATTTGGGAGGGGATTAATTGTTACACGAGAGAAAGTGGAAAAGGGAGTTTTGTTCTCACCATCTACTGCGCATGCTGATGCCTGGGTTTTAGAGTTGGTCAAGGCCAACAGTCCTGCATACCAACCTGATGATGTTTCTTGGAGATGCAACCCACATGACTCCTGAGGGATTTATGGATTGGACAATGGGATGGGGGTTGTTGGGTGGGAGGGGGTTGGACATATATTTATATGTATGATTTCGTGCGCTTCTGCTTCAGACCTTGCTTTACTTTGCTGCTATCTTTTCATAACCAGTAAAAATACTCTTAATTCTACAAAATGGAGTTAAGTGGTTTTTTCCTTGGTTGCTGAAGGAGGTTGGCCTGACAGGTGCCCTTAAAGTGGAGAGGGGCCTGGGCAATGAATGGGAGCTACCGGTCCAAGTGAAAGTCCAAGGATCTTGTCACAATGTTGAGGTCCCTTTTTATTCTAGATCTCCCAGGGCTGCAGCACCAACAGACACAACATCAAAGGTTTGGTCTCTGGTCTACAAATGGAGCCACACCAGTGTTGGCAAACACACCTGGGTCCCCCTTCTTGGAGGAAGGTGGCCTTATTTGTTGCCAAGCATGAACCACAAGGATGCATGAATTAACATCTGGAGGCCACCAGATTGGGGCAGGCTGTTCTCATTCATTATCCACAACTGATGGAGTCTTAACAGCCATGAATCAACAGGTGGAAGGCTCCTGTCCAGTAATTAATGGTTGGTTCTCTCCTATTTTTTAAAATGTGATAATTGTAACTTCAGTGTGATGGTGAATTCCTTGAAGACACATGAATTGTTCCTTTATCTGACGAAAGTATTCACTACATGGGGAACAGTCAAGTCTATCCTATGTCTTTTTAGGTCCCCTTCTTCTTGGTAAATGGAATTGCATCAAATCAAATCAAATCAAGTTTATTACATCAAAGACCAGGACAAAAAAAAAACACTCAAGTTATCTCCAGTTAAAAATTCTAGAATGAAATAATAAACAGATAAAATCTATATTAAAATCACAATTGGGCATCCAATCTGTCAGTTACACATGGCCTAACAATACTATCACTCCTTAACCTGTGAGGCCCAAAGTCATTAAATACTAAAAGATGAAGTAGTAATGCAAAAGGGTTTCCTACATCAGTTGTGTAAAATAGCTATGGTGGCTTAATCTCGTCTTTCCCATGGATCCCCAGTGCTGCTGTGGAGAATCGAGCCACCTTTGCTGTAACCAGAGTCTGTTCGGTCTTAAGCAGCCACTGGAGCTAAGCAATGTCTGAATGGCCAGGATGCCTATCGGTTATTTGGAGGACATGTTTCTTTCTAATATCTCCATAGAAAGAGCATCAAGGGAGTCTGTGTCCAACTGTCTATCCAGGAGAGGATGGACGATTGGAGGAGGGAGGGAGGGAGGGAGGGAGGTGGGGGACTGACTTGCTACCTCGTGTGCCAGATGAGTCTGACCAGAGCGAGATCTGGGAGCTGGAACCGAGCAGCCAAATGGGCTGAGCAGTTGGAGGGGGGGCAACAGCCCGCAGGAGGGGAGGGGAGGGGAGAGCAGCCAGAAGCTGAAGGGGAGCCCAGGGGTCCCCAGGAGAGGTCTCGGGGGAGCAGAGAGCCCCAAGGCAGCAAGGCTGAGGGAGCAGGGGGGCAGAATGGGAGGACAGGGCTGGGTGGAGGGTCTCGGGGGCAGGCAGAAGCTCCTGCTGCTCCAGAGCCTCTCAGGGGGAAGCAAGAGAAGGAGGAGGCCATGCCTAACATCTACCTGTACTTTCGCTCCCTCCCCCCTGCCCTCATGCATACACCCCATACCACCCCATAGATGGCCTCTCTCACCGGTCAGACAAGCACATCCAAACCACTCTAGACCCGACTCTCAGCCCATAAAAAAACTGGCAAACATCCCATTGAACCCCTCTGGCTCTAAGCCTATGGGGAGCCCCCCAAACATTCTTCATCAAGCACAGGGAATTTAACCAACCGTAACAGTCTAAGAGAGTTGGAAGGGACCTTGGAGGTCTTCTAGTCCAAGCTCTGCTCAAGCAGGCTAACAGTGGAGTCTTTAAGAGAGTTCTACCTTCAGCAAGCTAAGAGAGATCTAACAGAATGAAATTCAAAGTAGAGAAAAGTAAAGTCTTACAGTTGGGTAAGAAAAGCCAAAGGTACACATATAGACTGGGTGAAATCAGGCTTAATAGCAGTAACCGTGAGAGGGATCCTGGAGTCTTAGTGGAGAACCAATTAAATATGAGCTAGCAGTGTGCAGCGGTAGCAATAAAAGCAAGTGCAATCCTAAATTGCATTAACAGATGGATACTATCAAGATCAAGAGAGGTACTAATACCACTCTATAAAGCCATAGTAAGACCACACCTAGAGTACTGCATCCAATTTTGGTCACCACGCTATTAAAAAAAGATGTTGAGACTCTAGACAGAGTGCAAAGAAGAACAACCAAAATGATTATGAGCAGAGGTGGCACAGGGGTTAGAGTGCAGAACTGTAGGCTACTTCAGCTGACTGCTAGCTGCAGTTTGGCCGTTCAAATCCCACCAGGCTCAAGGTTGACTCAGCCTTCCATCCTTCTGAGGTGGGTAAAATGAGAACCCAGACTGTTGGGGTCAATATGCTGACTCTGTAAACCACTTAGAGAGGGCTGTAAAAGCACTATGAAGCTATATATAAGTTTAAGTGCTATTGCTATTAGGGAACTGGAGGCTAAAACATATGATGAACGGTTGCAGGAACTGGGCATGGCTGGTGTAGTGAAGAGAAGGACTAGGGGAGACATGATAGCAGTCTTCCAATATTTGAGGTGCTGTCACAGAAAGGGAGAGGACAAGCTATTTCTCCAAGGCACCTGAAGGCCGGACAAGGAATAATGGAGGGAAACAGAAAAAGGAGAGATTCAACCTAGAACTAAGGAGAAATTTCCTGCCAGGGAGACCAATCAACCAATGGAACAGAAGTTGCCTTCAGAAGGTGTGGGAGCTTCATCCCTGGAAGCTTTCAAGAAGAGACTGGACAGCCATTTGTCAGAAATGGTGAAGGGTCTCCTGCTGGGGGGGAGGGGTGATGTACCAGATGACCTACAAGCTCCCTTCCAACTCTATTTATCTTTTCTAGTTTCTAGAGAGACTGAGAAAGATTCCACATGTGAATGTCAGAACCTGTGAATGCAGAAATGCTTAATTCCTTCTTTGAATCTCTTTTTAGGCACAAAGAAAAAAAACATGGAAAGAACGACGAGAGAGATAGAATCGGTATTCAATTCCAAATAGGCACAAAATTCCTAAAGTGGCTGACCAATTGCACCCAGTGAGTAGTCCTTCATGGAGCTACATCTACATGGGGTGAAATATTCAGAGGGGGACCTCAAGTTTCTGCCTTGAGCCCCGGACTCTTCCATATCTTCCCAAATGATCTATATGAGGGGACAGAAAGGGAACTCATCAGGGTTGCAGATGGCACTAAGCTTGTGGGAATTATGAGAATATTAGCTCAATATCCAGAAGACACAAACATTGAACACTATCTAACAAGATGCAGTTCACTGGTGAGAAAAGACCCCAATGCCTAGGAACAGAACAGGGGGTACCTGGCTCAGCAGTGGTACCTTTGGAAGGATCTCCTGGCAAAGCACTTAAAGGTCAGCCAGAACTCTGCTGCAGATGACAAAATAGGCCCAGGCAGTCTTAGGCAGCAATACAAGAGGGGCAGATTCAAGAGGGAGAGAAGTGCTGATACCGCTTTCTGTCTCTCTGGTCAGACCATCCTTGGAATACTTTGTCCAGTTCTGGTCACCCCGGAAAAAGAAAATTTGAGGAGATTCTGGACAGTGTGAAGAGAAGAGGAACAAAGATGATTTAAGGTCTAGAGGCCAAATCGTATGATAAACAGTTGAGGGAGTTCGCTATGTCCAGCCGAGACAAGATGGGAAGGATTGGGCAGCCATGATAGAATCTTCTGGCACTTTCAGGGGCTCCCACAGGGAAGAGGGGGGTGACTTCGTCTCCAGAGCCCCAAAAGAAAGGAGAAGAAGAAATGGGTGGGAGTTTTTTAAAGAAAGACCCAATCTAGGAGAAGTTTTCAGACAGCAGGAACAATTAAGCCATGGAATAAGTTGCCTCCCAAAGTAGTGAGTGCTCCATCTCTGGAAGTTTTGAAAGTGGACAAGAGAACCAAATAACTGGGATGGTATAAAGTTCCTGCCTTGAGCAGAGGGTTGGACTAGAAGACCTCCAAAGTCCCTTCCACCCTATAAATCTACCTCCTGTGTTCTACCATCCCTAAGACTACTTCACCACCCACCACCCACCGGCCACTGACCAGCTCCAGTTGGCCTTGGTGGCCCCTGGCTTCCCCCTCCTGTTGCTTCTCTCTTGCAGCCTCTGGAGCAGCAGGAGTTTCTGGCTGCCCCCGAGACCCTCAACCCAGCCCTGTCCTCCACCTCGGCCACCAGCTCTGTCAGCCTTGCGGCCTCCGGGGGTCTCTGCTGCCTCGACGCGTCTCCTGCAGACCCCTCTGCTCCCAGTTCGGCTTCTAGCTGTTCTACTCTCTTCTCCTCTCCTGTGGACTGCCCAGATCTCAGCTGCTCGGCTCGTTTGGCTGCTCGGTTCTGGCTCCAAGATCTGGCTCTGGCCAGACTCTCTGCCCTCCCCACAGCACAGCCCTCACCCTCCTCACTGCTGCCCCTTAGCCTCAGATGGCACTCCGAGGCTTGGAGCTGAGCCTGGGGATCCACCTCTACCAACCTCACCTCACCACTGCCACGGCCATCACCTCCATCCTCCTTCTTGGCTGCGAAGCTTTCAGCTCAACTGACAGTCCTGCAGTGACTGGTAAGGTGGGGGTAAGGGAGGGGCTTAAGCTGGTAAGGGTGGGGCTCTCCTGACTCCCCTGGCACACTGGGTGGCAAGTCAAGGGAAGGGAGGGGAAGAATCTCTTTTCTCTTTCAAATGGGTAAAAGGCCACCATTCCTCCATTCCAGGTATGGGGAGAGAGAGTGTCAGCAAAGTTGTCCCATGTGCTGGTCACTCAGGAGTGCCAACATCATTTCTGAAGAAGGCCACTTGGCTGCTGACCTCCCTGTGGAGATCTTCCCTGTCTTTCTCCAAACACCTGTCCTGCAGCTCTAATTCTTGGATGGCCATTCTGACATGGGTCAGTCCTTCTCTGTTGTCCTCCAGAGTTTTCTGCAGGTCTTCCATTCTGTCCTGGTAAACACAGGTCTGCTGCTGCTGCAGATGTTTGAGGTGCTTCTTCTCATTTCCCCTCACATTCTGAAGAATGGAGACTTTCTGCTTCAATGGCTTTTCTCCACAAAGTGGAACTTTGATCCATCTCAGCCAGTTCATGCTGCAGACTCTAGAGGTGCTTCTTGAGTTCTTAAGAAGGTTCCAGAACTTTTTGAGGAGCTTCTCAGAAGTTCTAAGGCAGCCTTCTCAAGTTTGAGGAAAGCCACTTGGCTAGGAACCTCAGACATTTCCTTCCGGAGTTCTTCAGTGTGTTTCACCAAAGATTCTTTCTCTGGCTCCAACTGGTGGGTCATCGTGTTGGCAGGGTCCAAGCTTCCTTTGTTGTCCAGCAGAGTTTTCTGCAGGTCTTCTGTTGTGATCCGAAGTCGATTCACTGTCTGCTTGAGACAACTGTGCTGCTCTTTCATTCGTTGTTTGTCTTTCATGGATTCCTGGCTCTCAAAGTCAAGGGAATCTGGTTAATCTGGAGATCATGGAGGCCATCACTGCTCATTGAGAAAACAGCCCAAGGATATTCCCTAAAGGACCATTTCTTCCCTGCTGCTGACCTGTTTGGAAAATGGAGAGACACAATCACTTCTTCTCTCAGTTCAGGGAACATTTTGCTAACTGCCTAAAGTCCACAGATGCCTTCAGGTGGCCCAGCTTGAGAAACTCTGACTTAATCCATCACAACTGATCTCCCTTCAAACTATCCTGACACTGCTAGGGGGTTTCTCATGAGACGGAAAGGGGGGGACCATTCGGATTAGGAAAGAGCCCCCCCCCTCCAAGTACTTACCAGTCCCATCCAAGGCAGGAAATCCTGGTGGGTCCCTTTGAGCCAGTCCCCCTCTCTCAGCCACAGCCTAACCCACAAGCATGTTGTTGTGAAAATGATGGAGTCTTCCATATGTTCACTGCCTTGAGCTATTTGGAGAAATAATAAAGGTGGATAAATGAGTAATAAAAAATAAAAATATATGAATAAGTCAACCAGCAGGATGAGTCTGTTTAGGAAATAACTATATCTGGCCAATGGAATCCCTTTTTAATTTTAATTTCCCCAGGTCAGCTTCTATCTTTGGGGTCGCAATGCCTCTCCAAATGGGACATCCTAAAGCCAATTTTTGTCATAGATCACATGGGGGGGGGGGGGGGGGGCGGCAGCAGCCGGCTTCTCCCAGCCCCTTTCCACAGACAGGAACCTTTGACAAGTTGGATGAGGAGTTTGGTGAAGGTATGGAGGCTGCAGACATTGCAGGTATCAGCATGTCTGTGGTGTTTGGTTGAAGCCCCCTTTTCTATTCTTGCCCACCCTGTAATTCTGCCTAAAAGGGAGGGGTCTCTCCCTCCTGAGGACCCCAGCCGAGGGCAACCCTGCGATGCCCCCAGTGCCATCCATCCAATCCAGCCACTTTCCAGGGATGTTGAGCAGAGCCTCCATTATGTGGTCCAGACTCCCCAAGGATGCTGGAGGTTGTCATGGCGAGCTCCAGCTAATGAGCTCAGGAGGAGCCTGATGTCACAAACCAAGGGTTTGAATGGCCTGGACCTGAGATTTGAAGAATAATCACCAACCGGCTGCCTTCCCCTGGGAGTGTGGCTTATTCCTTGATGAGCCAATCCTGAAGGGGCTTTAAGCCCCGAATTTGCCTCAGCCGGAGTGTCTCCCTCTGAAGGGCGAACCCTTGGTCACCTGGAGAGGTCGAGGAGCTCCAAATTACTGGCCCTTCCCTGGTGGTGGAGTCCAGATTGGGAATCTTGTCCCTTGGATCTGGAATCTGGTATTACAGATGCAGGGAATCCAGGTTTTTCTCTCCACGCCCAGATGAAGGGGAGCCGAGAGGGAAATATATGCATAAAAGATTAAATATTATTAATATTCAAAAGGCATTGAGAGAAGGTGCCTGAAGAAACAATGGATCCAATTTTGTACAGTCTTACCAAGTACCCTACAGGAAGTCCTCGATTTGTATCCATTCATTTAGTGACAGTGCCAAGTTCCACAGTCATTAAAAAAGTGATTTATGATGGGTCCTCACACTTATGACTATTGAGGCATCTCCATGGTCTCATAATAACAGTTTGGGTGCACAGCAATCAACATGGATTTACAAGTAAAATTAGGGGCGAAATGGCATTTGCTTAATGATTGCAAAATTCACTCAACAACCCCAGTGATTCACTCAACAACTGTAGCAATAAACATTGTAAAATTTAGCACAACTCACTTAATGACCGCCTAGCTTAGCAATGGCATTTCTGGTCCCAATTCTGATCATAAGTCGAGGACAACCCATAGAATGCAGGAGCAAGATGGTTTGGAGAAGCTTAAGCAGGCCTGGATTTAAGCAGGGATGGAAGACCACCAGGAAATGCCAGGGATAGGTTGAGAGGAAGGCAGTGGCCAACCTATCTTGCTATGAAGAAAATTAGGTGGAGCCCCTTAGTGACTGTGAGCCAATCAGTAAGTGACTCTGAGTTCTAGTCCCGCCTTAGGCATCAAAGGCAGCTGGGGACTTTGAACCAATCACCAGAAGGCTCTGATTTGAATTCCCAAGGCCCAGCTAGGACTTCAGGGCCAGACTCTATGCTGCCCCCTACAGGCAGTGAGTTTCAGCTGAACCCTGGCAAGAGGGAGGGGCTGTGGCTGGTGTATTTGTGTGTGTGTGTGTGTGTGTGTGTGTGTGTGTGTGTCTGTCCATGTCCGTCCAGGAGTTTCTCTCCTATGCTCTCGGATGGGGCTGCTCTACCCCAGAAGGACCCAGGGGGGAAACCTGGGGTCCTGCTGGAAGACAAGGCGGCAGTGGTGACCAGCAGGGCCTCTGCCCAAAATCCGCCCTGCCTTAACATTGACAAGGGTTAAGGCAGCAGGCTAGGAAGCAGGAGATCCTGAGTTCAAGTCCTGCCTTAGCCCTGAAAGCCTGTTTGCTGACCTCGGGACAGATGCTCTCTTTCAGACAAGCCCACCTCACAGGGTGATTGTTGTGGGGAAAAGAGGAGGAAGAGGAAGACGAGTTGGACATGTTCACCTCCTTTAGTTAGTTGAAAAAATAATAAAACAGTGGGAAAAAATCTAACAAAAATAAAAATGGACTTTCCTGCTTCTGTTTGCATGGAATCTGTCCTGGCCGTGTGCAGATCCAGGAATTTCTCTTCTCACCAGGGAGGAAGATTCTTTTTTTAAAAAAATCATCCTTTCCATTTTCTCTCACTCCTTTTTTCACTTCCTGTGGAGGCCCCAGTGGGGAACCCAGAGCCCCTCCCAGCCCTGGGACACAGCCGGTCTCTCTGTTTCTTTTGGAAAGATTCCTTCCCCAAGCAGAGCCTGCCTGAGTTCCATCATCCACTTCCCTCCCTGCCTAGGATCAGCTGAATTCCTCCCTTCAGACAATAGGAAAAAGGGAGTTTGGACAGAGTCCCCGGGTCAGTCTCCGTTCTTCCCCTCAGAGGGTGACACTCCCTCCACAAAGCCCAATCCCCCCATCGGTTCCTGGATACCTCCGTCCATCGCTCAGCTCACAGCAGGGCCAAAGTGGCTGAGAATTGGGATGGAAGGGATCACAAACCCTCTTCAAGCTTCCCCAGCCACAACTGACTCTCAGACACAGACTGTGGTCTCACAGAAGCTCCTCAATGGGGCCTTTATGGGGCAGTGGGAAGGGTCATATGGGATCAATCTCACAACACTCACCCTATAGGGCTGCCCCATCTGCTGTCCCTGGTGGCAGATGGAAGATTGTGAATTCCACTCCTGACACCAGTTTCTGTGGAATCAAATGCAGGAGAAACCAAATAATCCAGGCTCAGTGGAGTTGTTATTTATTCAGTCTCCACTGGAGGAATTTCCCTCCAGAAAATAGTGAGAGGAAATCTTACAGACAAAAGGATGCAGACATATTTATACATTCCAGGAAAGGAGGAGAAAATGACAATCATACATGTGCATAGTTTATTTAATAGACAATGTAAACATGAATATTCATAATTAGCACGGCTCACATTACCTCCCCACCCTTGTACTGTTGCTACCCTCAAGAAAGAGTTATTGTGTAAATAAAAAGAAACATCTCAGCTGCATTGGCAAAGCAGTTTGAATGAAATGTACTGAGAAACGAGGGCATCAACGTTCCTCCCTACATTCCGTCTATATTTCTGTCTTGCTAATATGCCCCCATTTCTCCAAGAAATTTGTCTCCTCACAATCTTCTTTTAATTCTCTGGATGAGAAAAAAAAAAAAACAAAGTGAGAATTTCTTAGAGGTACACACCTAAACAACAACCCCAAAATGAAATCCTGGACAGCCGTTGTGATCAACAGCTACTGCACAGTGTGTTTAATTGGCAGATGAAGAAGGAACCATGTAATCGCAATGAATATTTGTCTCCCCAGCAGAGTACCTGGAGGCCACCAGCCTGTCTGCTTTGGTTGGAGGGTGTAAGAATTGGGATGAGATCTGAATTATTTGTGTAAAGAGAATGAACCTGACAGATTCCATTTTGAACAAATACATCTCTATTTTGCTTGCTCAGGCTGGAAAAATACTGCTTGTAACAGCATCCCATGTTTTGCTGACAGCCTGGGTCACTCTGACCCAGCCAGGAATAGCCCAGGTGGGAACTTGGATGTCTCTTTTGATACGGATATGTTTTTGGGAAGTCGGTAATTATCTTGTTATTGTCTAAAGTGTGAGAACGGAGGAAATGAGGAATTTTGGGTAAAGTTTAAAATGTCATTTGTTCTTGACACGCAGGTAACAAGAAAATTTCCCAGAGAAGAACACGGGAAATTTATTTTTGGGCTGCAGCTTAATTATTGCCAATTATTGTCAATATTGCCAACTATCGATCACGCCAAGTACATTTATGTAAGTGTATTACGACTCACTTTAATGATACCTATGGGACTTCAACTTGTGTATTTAAGTCTCACCTGTTGCATTGCCCAGGATTCTCTCTGAGAATCCTTTCGTGCGCATGAGAGTTTTCAATAAGACTTCTTCTTATTGATTAATAAAGCTTTTTGTTGCCTATAATCTCCTTGTTTGGTTTTTCTTAAGTATATAGAAAATACATCAGGGATATTGTTCTCACAGAGGGACAGTGGTCCCCATAGAGATAATCATACACCATGGTTGGGTCTTCCCTCCCATGGCTTCCATCTTACTTCTTTTCCTGCTCACTTTCTCACACAGAGACACTTTTAGATGCTGTCAGCAGGAACAATTGCTCAAAGGATTTCTTAAAAAGGTCTAATGTTTATTGGCAGTTGCTGAATATTAAATTCCTCTGAACGACTTTCACAGAGTTGTATTTAGCTAGATTTATTGGGATTAAAGGGGAAAAGTTACAAGAATTACAGTCATTCAACCATTTCCCGTTCTGAAACAAGTAGATATGATTTTCTTTGACTCCTGCATACTATCTAAATGGAAAGAATATCTCCTTTCAAATAAAAGAAAATGTAATAATTCTTCCAATATCATAATGGTATTATATCTCATGCTTTTACATTTGTTCTGGCCGTAAGCTGCTCCTTTGTGTTCAGGTCTGGCCTCAGAAGGATAATGTAGCACTTGGGGATGAAGATGCAGCCCAGCAGACCAGCACTGGAGGCCAGGATGGAGAAGACCTGAACAGCCACCATGTATTTCCCTTTGGTGCTCAGGTAGGTGGGCACAAAAGTCACCCAGACACTGCAGAAGACCAGCATGCTGAAGGTGATCAGCTTGGCTTCGTTGAAGGCCCCAGGCAGATTCCTGGCCAGGAAAGCCACCGTGAAGCAGATGGCAGCCAGGAAGCCCATGTAGCTGAGGGTGACGTAGAACATGACAACAGCCCCTTCGTTGCATTGCAAGATGATCTCTCCAGGCTGGGAGCGGAGGTCAGAGTCAGGGAAGGGGGGAGAAACTCCCAGCCAGATGGAGCAGATGATTATTTGGAGAGCAGAAGAAGAAAGGATGATGGAGTTGGCCAAACTCTTCCCCAACCATCTCTTCACTCGATTTCCTGGTTTTGTGGCCAGGAAAGCCAGCACCACCGTGATAGTTTTGGCCAAGAGAGAAGAAACGGCAACTGAGAAGATGATGCTGAAAACCATCTGTCGAAGAAGGCAGGTGACTTTCCTTGGTTGACCAATGAAAAGAAGAGGAGACAAGAAGCAAAGCAGGAGGGAGACCAGGAGGATGTAGGAGAGGTCCCGATTGTTAGCTTTGACAAGGGGTGTTTCCCTGTATTTAATGAAAATGAATAAAACAAGGCCTGACTTTACGAACAAAAATACAGCAAAAGAGACCAGGATGATGCCCAGAAGTTCTTCATAAGACAGGAAGGTTATAATTTTGGGGATACATTGGACCCTCTCCTCATTTGGATATTTATCATCCGGACACTTGGTGCATTTTCCTGTATCTGAGAAAGTCAAAAAGCATTTTTTCTTTAATATTCTGGTTTTTCTTTTACATTTCAAGAAATACCTTTTTGGGGAAATGCCTAATTCCAAGGACATTTTGTTGCTTAACCATTCCACAGGGGGAAAAAGATAGTATAATTTTCTAATACCTTTATAGCTAAGGTATACAATATTGGATGATTTCTAGTACATTTTGAATAAACACAAAAAAAGAACTGAGCTTCAATGCAATGTTTTAATTTCCACTTTCATAAAAATGCTCTGGATAAATCCATTTCCACCAGGCCTTCCTTTCCTCTGGTGTGGAATGGGACCTTCGGGCTCCTACCCTTGGCTGTGCCTCCTTCTCCTCCAGGCTCCCGCTTCCACGCAGAGGGGCGGAGGCCCATTGGCCAGGCTGAATGCCTGGGGGAGGGCCAACAGAGGAGGAAAACTGGAGGTAAATGAGGGAGCCTGGAGGAGAAGGAGGCCAAGGGTAGGAGTCTGAAGGCCGTAGAGACCCCTCTGGTATCACCCACCTTTCTGAGTGGAGAAGGTCCCCTCCGGACAAGGAACGCAATCGTAGCAGCAAAATGGCTCTCCTTCTCGAGCCCTCTTGACAAATCCAGGCTGACAACTTTCCACACATTTGGACTCAGGCAGAGGCTAAGCAGAAGAAAAGGAATGCCAAAGGAAAGATATTAGGACTCTCTGTCTATGGAAAATGGGGGTAGGCGTGGATATTAGACAAGTAGATTCTGAGCTTCGCGTAGGTAAATATGAAATCTCTGATTCCTTCCAAACAGGTGTAGGAGATGCGACTCTGGCAGTTTCTTTCTTTCGTTCCCCCTTTTTGCTTCTGGCATTTAACATTGCAATAATAAAGGACTTTTCTACTTAATAAAGTCTGGAGGGATGGAATTGAGTAAAGGTTTAAGCATTAAGTGACAAACAACCAGTTCCTCCTCATGGCTGAATTAAAATGCATTCCTCCACTCTTCATTTATCCATGGTTAGGATGAACCCATATTAGATTTTTGAATACATTTATTGTTAAAGATTTATTAAATTGTTATTTTATTAGATTTATTTAAGTAGAATAAAATGTGATTTAAAAGGAAGCTTCTGAAAAGGTTTCTTCTGGACTAGAGAAAGCCTTGCAAAGCTGCTCCCCTTTGACACGAGTTCAAAACAGTCTCCCAGGTAAGAGATAAAGGAAAACATCCTCATAAATTATAGCTGATGATGTTACCTAGTTGGGTAATGAAACGTCTGCATGAAAACAAGGAAGCTCAGAGAGCACCAAGGAGCCCCCATGTCAACCCTGAGCTACAAATATTCTCCTTTATTAAGACTAAAGGTTTCTGCATAGTTTCTGCAACTGTAGTGAGACTGAGGGGAGATCATGAGAAAGTCTCCCTGAAAAAGATTAAGTCTCAAATCTTTGGCTGCAACAGATGAGAGATGAGTGTGAGTCCTGGGTCAGAAGGAGATATGTCTAAGGCCCATCCAGTTATCCAAGAGAAAGTCATTTGTGTTGAAGAACTGCAATAGGGAGACTCCAACTGGCATGGAAAGACAGAGCCACATTTCATATTGGTTAAATTGGGAGACTCTTTTTCACCCAGAGGCATTGGTGGGATTCAGCCGGTTCGTACGACTTTGGGAGATCCGGTTATTAACTTTCTGAGCAGTTTGGTGAACTGGTTGTTGGAAGAAATCATTAGGGCAGAGAACCAGTTGTTGAATTATTTCAATCCCACCACTGCCCAGAGAGACTGAAGCAGTGGCGTAGCGTTGGGGGTGCAGGGGGGCCGGGCGCACCGGGCGCAACATCTGGGGGGGGCGCGCTCACACTCACAGCTCTCTGCCCCTGCCTGGCTCACTCTCTCTCTCTCACTGCAATGCTGGCTTAGGTCACCCAGCCCAAGTTCCCGCTGGGTGGAAGTTGCCCCTCCCCAAACGCCACTCCGGGCCGACCCAGCGCGCGAGTCCCGGGCATCCCGTGACGCGTGCGCTCTTGCTGAGCTTCCGTGACTCGTCCCCGCTGGCGCCCTTCACCGCTCTTCGGGCGGTAGGTAGTCGTTCTCCTCGCTTGCCGTTGTCTGAGACGGTGGCCTGTCTTTTCTGGCTCACGTGGTGGCCGGCGGGAAGGGTCTGTGGGCTCCTTTTCTTTCGGGCTGGAAAGAGGTGGAAAGCGGCTCTCCTTGACTTTCTTCTCCTCTCTCTTCCTTCTTCCAAGCACTTTTCAGAAAGGTCTACCGGCTGGGACGGTAGTTTGTAAAGCGAGAAAGAGTGCCGGGCTGGGGTTGGTTTTGGGTTTTGCAAGCAAACGAGAACTGGCAGCCGATTAATAAGAATTATTTTTAAGTAGTAAGTAGCTAGTAAATAAAGTAGTTAAGAAAGCACGCGAAAGGGTATCCTCCCCAGATTTGCTGGAGGCGGTATCCACGACTGTCTTGCTGGAAGCGGAGTCTCTTTGTGGGAATGCGTCCCCGCCCCGAACTTGGTTCTTGTTCCTCATCCTGGTTTTAAGGCAAAGCGTAGGCCTTAGGGTTACGCAGACCGGTTTCGGTATTGAACCCAGCCTTATGAGGCTGAGGCTAGCAGAGAGATGGGTTCTTTTTCCGATGGGTATGATGCCAGATTTTGCAAGCCTAGATTCGTTTATCCAGGAACGAACCCAGCTGAAGTCTATGGGAATTTGATTTCTTAGCTCCATGCAGTTTTGGAAGCGTTGCACTGATTAAAAAAATGCACATTGCATCTTGTGGAGAATTGCTAACAAATCCAAAATAGTTCGTGTTTTGTCAAAAATAGGGTGTGGGGGAGGCAGAGGAGGAGAAAACTTCCCTTTGTTCCTTAGACCTCTTACAAAATTCTCAGTCCCTTTACTAAAGGTATTAAAAGGAGATGACATTCGTGATCAGATTTTCTAGAGTATTAAATTGATCTGTAGGTGTAAACCGGCTGAACTGTGTTTGGGGAAACCTTTACTTCTAAAGGCATTTTCAAGGGAGAGTTAAGTTTTCAGGCCACTTAGCAGAGGCTGCTACTCATCTCCCCCCACCTCCCTTACAAATGTATACTTTATTCATTTTGGATTGAGATATTATCTCTTAGTAGATGGCTGGAGGAAAGTACACTAGCATTGCTTGAAACTGCTTCTGTTTGGAGCAAGTACGCGAAGAGACTTATTTGCCAAAGCCAGTATTTTGCTGACTTCTGGCTCATTAACACTGTAGAGTTTATCCAATCTCTGCCTTTCTCTTGTCTGAGCTAATTGAATTATTAGCTTAAAACAAATTTTTGGGAGATGAATTACTATCCCAACAAGTCCTGACAGATACCAAGTCTTGTTGGAAGAAACAAATAATGGATGACGTGGTTCACTGTAGTAGACTCTCCCCCCCCCCCCCCAAGTCATGCTACGCTTGGTTGAAACCTGGAAAGAAGTAAAACAGAATTTTAGGTGTTGTTTTACAAAAAATAAATCATTTTTCACCTCTGTTACAATGTTAACAGAGTCCCATTTTACAATCCCCCCCAGTAGCTGTCTCATTTATTGGTTTTGTTTCACATATATTGTCACATTTGGATGCTCTTAACTGGGTGGAGCTGATAGAAAGATACAATAGTATTCCTTATGAAGACCATTGGTATCTCTGCTCAGACTTTGAAATTGAGACAGTAGTACACCTGCTTCTGAAATACCATATCTATCATTTTTGGAGGGCAGAGTTAATCTCCCTCTAATTACAACTATCCAGGCTGCTCTCATATGACAGTTGGGGTTAGGGGGCGCAAATTACTTGCCTTGCCCCGGGTGCTGACAACCCACGCTACGCCACTGGACTAAAGGTGGCTAACATTCAAGATAAACAAGGCCGTTGAAGGGATTTTCAGATGAAGAGCCCTCTTAAGAGCCAAAGGCCAAATCTAAGTAGTGTTTCCTGTCACAATCTCTCTCCTTACTTCTGATATCAGGAAGGTCTTTTCCTTGAATCAAAGTTGTGTTTCAGTGTTTCTGGGTCAAGGGATTATCACACTGGTCACTGTTATTTTATGGGAACTGAAAGTCTTGGACCTCCTTCCTAGGGGCAGAAGGCCAATTGCTCCCCCCAGTTGGGTGAAAGACAGATATGGCTAATTTTGACCAGGGCTGGACCACTGAAAACTATCACAGACCCTGGACATGCCCTTTCAGGGAAGCATTTCCCAATGGCCTTTCCTTAAGGAGGACAAGAGGAAGCTTCTCTACCAATGGGACCACCAGGAGCTCCATCCAGCCATGATCCAATCTCATTTAGTCAGTGGTGGATTAAGGCTCACTAGTGCCCTAAGCACTGACCAATCTTGGTGCCCCTGTCCTGTGCACATACTGTACAAATGAAGTCTTTCTCAACTTTGTGGTGCCCACTTTGGGCCTAGTGCCCTTAAGCACGTGCTTAGTCTGCTTAATGGTTAATACACCACTGCATTCAGTCCACACCTGAATTCAGGGTCTGTTCAACAGAATTCCCTTCTGCTTTGCTCTTTGAAGACAAGGAAGAAGCCAACCTGAGGCTATTAACAACACAATCTCCAGCACTTGAGGGCTTCTCATCCTAGGATGAATCATCTAAAAAAAGTCTCCAATATTAAAGAGCACCTTATTCAATGGTATTAAAACCTCCCAGGTAGTCTATACAATGAATGAAACTATAAGGTTTTACTCCCCATGTTGAATTCTCAGCAAAGGCCATTGGGCCTGGTAAGTAATAGAAATGGAATAGAATAAAAATAGAGAGATACAAACAGAGGTGGGATAAATTTTTTTTTACTGCCGGCTCTATGGGTCTGGCTTAGTGGGCATGGCATGGCTTGGTGGGTGTGGCGTGGTGGGTGTGGTAGGGGAAAGATACTGGAAAGTCTCCATTTCCTCCCCACCCCACCAACCTGATTTCCAGCTTCATACTCCTCTGCAGAGCAACAAAATAAGACCCAGGTGGTCAACTGGGACTCGGGAGGCAGCAAATAGGGGTGGGGCCAGCCAGAGGTGGTATCTGCCGGTTCCCTGAACTACTCAAAATTTCTGCTACCGGTTCTCCAGAACTGGTCAGAGCCTGCTGAATACCACCTCCGGGTACATACATACATACATGCATACCTACATACATACGACAGACAGACAGACAGAAAGACAGACAGACAGACAAATAGTGGCAGGGATAGAGAGAGGCAGAGAACGAGACAGATAGACATGGGGGAATGGAATGGAATGGACACTGCACACTGCTGGCTCATGTTTAACTGATCGTCCACTAGGACTCCAAGGCCCCGCTCACAGTTTTTGTTCGTTTTTGAGCCAAGTCTCATCTAATTTGTACTTATACCTTTGATTTTGCCTGTCTGGAGATGAAACCTCCAGTACTTCTCCGGTGCTCCAGGATTTTTGAAAGATATGGTACAATGGCTCTGAGATGACAACTGACAGCTCTGGGATGTAATCTGTCAAGTCCCAGTGATTTATATTCATCAAGGTCAGAAAGGTGCTCTCTTACCATTTTCTTGCTTTTTTAATTTTAATTTTGAGTTTGTCATTTACAGTAGCTTTTTTTGATAGATGGGGCTATAATTTCTTTTTGCATGAAGACCGATGCAAAGAATGAGTTAAGCAGCTCTGCTTTCTCTCTGCTGCCTTTTACTTCCTTGCCGTCTTCTCTCTTAAGTGGACCAACTGTTTCCCTGATTTTTTTTTCCTTGTTATTAATATCTCGGAAGGAACTTTTTAAAAAAAATCTTTTGTTGCAAGTCTTTGTTCGTTCTGAGACTCTGCTTTCCTGACTTCGTCTTTGCATGTTCTGGCTCTCTGCTGATATTTCATTTCCCACTTGCTGCACTCTAACAGATTTAATAGATTAACAGGCTTGGTCCACATGAAATGGGTCCTAAATCTTTGGGGGGGAAAAGGGGAAAACACCAAAAATTTCTCCCACCTTGTTAAACAACTTTAGCCGCGAAAGAACTCCTTGGTGGATAGAAAGTCTCTGTCTTTCCCAAGTCCCCATATAGTGTCCGATGGAATCCTCCTTGGGGAGAATCAACTGGCTCAGGATTATCAGATCTGCTGCTACATCTCCATTTTGATCCAAGTACAGTTTCCTATCAGAAATATTGCAAAACTCATTCTTCTGCAGGAAAGGATGGAACTAGGAGGAGAATATCCAGGAAGTTTAAAATCTGAAAGCTTTTTTTTAAAAAATCCCATTTAGCTTTTATACACTTCTATCTTCCTTCTACAGATGTCTAACATCAAAATATGCTTATTTAGAAAAAAATAGATTTTACTGTTATCTTCATAAATAAAAAAACAGTCAGCAAAATTTCTCAGCCATATATTGGCAAATATATATATTAACAAAATATAATTCATGCAATTGGTAAGTTATGGGGGATATTCTAGAGCAGGTGACAAATAAAACGAATCATAGAAAAAAAGATTCATAAATAAACGCCTAGAAAACATCAAGTTGATCACGAGAAACCATTAATTTAGTGACTGTATAAAGTTACAAGGGCACTGAAAAAGGTGACCTATGATAGTTTCCTCCACAATCATGGCAGCATCTCCAGGGTCTCCAGGGGATCAAAATCAGAATTCTTGGCATCCACGTATGAAGGTTACAACAACAAAATCAATAGGGAAGCCAGATTCACTTAACAACCATGTTTCTGACTTAACAATTGCGATGATTCACGTAACAGGAAAAGGCAAGAAAGGTCATAAAATAGAGCAAAACCCACTTAATGGCTGTCTTGCTTAGCAACAGAAATGCTGAGCTCAGTTGTGGTGGTAAATCCCCTCCTGCCTCTTCCGATACCTGGAAGAAGTTGCTCAGAAGCTCCAGATCTTCTCAACGTTGTTCCAGAGGGAGGGAAATGGGGGAAATGAGCTCAGTCAGACGGGAGGAGATTCTGGCTGAAGGAGGGGAAAAACACCCTGGAAAGAGGAGCAGTTTCAGAGCTGAACCCTCAAAGCAGAGAAGTTCAGCCTCCCCTTCACTAGGGATGCAAAGACTGAGCAGCCATCAGTCAGAGAAGCTTTGACTGGGATTCGTGCAGAGAGGAGGGTTGGGCTGGATGAACTTAGTGTGTCCTTCAAAGCTACTGATATATAATTCTACTCTGCTAATCACAAACCCATAAAGACATGAATGTATTTAAAAATGCATACATGCTTTTAAAATTAACAGTGTTTGAAACCAAAATTCATCTCTTGTGGTGCCTGGTGTTTAGAAGATTATGTCTCAAGCAATTAGATTGGCCCAACTGTTGACCTTCTGAAGGACAATGTGGTTGAGAAGGTTCCCCTCCTTCTCCTCTGGGTTCCTTCCGCAAAGGAACTCCATATTGTTAGAAATAGGAAATAAAGCAAGGAAGGCAATCTGGTACCAAAAAGTAGCAAAAGTTCATTAACGTGTAAGTTTTGGCGATGTGCTTAAGTCAGCAAGGAGCCAAGAGAAGAACTTAAGCGGAGGCTTGAGAAAGAATCAGCGTTTAATTTGATCAAAGCAAAGAGCTGGGTCCAAACATGTACAAAAGAGACATGAAAGGAAGGCCACACCTTAGAGAAGGTATGGCCTCCTTTTATTCCTTTAGAGACATCAGCTTAGTACCCAATACGCCCCCCCTCCCCCGGGCCCATGCCTTCCTTGTAGCCCTGCATGGGTTGTGCAGCAGGGAACGGGGACGGACGGACGGGGGGAGTGATTAGCAACGCAGACCAAAGGTGTAAATTAGAACTGGGGTGTGAATTGTAACAAGGTGCCCCCATATGTGTCTGCTGGGTGAGACCTGAGGATGATGTATGGGGTTCAGACTGATGGCAGGAGCAAGTGTTTGGCAGATACCTAATACAGCATGCATGTGTTACAGGAAACAAAGGTTTAGCTGAAGCAAAGGTTTACAGAACAGAATAACAAGCTTCTACAGATTTTATTATTCCAGTATAGTATATTCTACTACCGGTATTATGTCTAACAAGCTTCTGCTAATTCTACTATTATTTCTCTTCAAATGCATCTGCAGATACACCAGGTGGACCCGGATCAAAGCATGCAAGAAGTTTCATGCCCTTCCTCCCGTCACTCAACACTGTCCTGTGTCCCCATTGGCTGGGTACTACCAAGCTCTCAACCTATTCGGAGCGCCTGTTCAGCAATATGGCCTTATTTCCCCCAGCAACCCTCTGTCTCCATGGCCTGATATAGTTATTCATCACCTGTTAGATCGGGTAATGGAAAGGCACACAAGGCTAAGGGCAGCAACAGCTCTTTATTATAACACAACAAGTAAGAACAATCCAGCGAAGGTTGAGTCCGACAGACACCCTTTTATAGGGAGCTGTCAGACCCTTCGACCAATGAGATTAAGCCATGAATGTCTGACCTTGGTGGAAACCATTATAACTGAAGCTAGTATGTAACACCCCTCCCCTCTTAGATGGGATAATCCTACTGGTAACATAGTCACGCAGGTAGGCGGGCTTTTTGGTAGCTCTACCAGACCTGCACAGTTCAGCCGGAGGGTGTTCTTCGGACAGGTCAGACGGACATGTTTGCTCTGCAGCTCCGCTTGGTGGAAGCTCCTGGAACCTTTCACAGGCCGCGGCTGGAGCTTCTAGAGCTGGTTCGCTCAGAGCTCACTGCAGGCCTGCAACACAAGTAGCTAACTGTCCTGGTGACTTCAGGTTTGAGTTGGCTGTGGAAGGAGTGACTTCGTGCTCCTTTTGGGTAGGGCTTTGGCTAACTTGAGCAGGAGTTACCTCTGGCTGCCTAAGAGTGGAGTTGGAGAGGCGGCCATGGAGTTGGTCAACGTGCCTTCTCCAATTCTGACCGTCCTCAAGCTCTACGAGATAAGAGCGAGGCCCGGTGATACCTATCACTGTGGCAGGAATCCACAGTTCCCCCGGCGTATTTGTGGGTGCAAACTGAATCCCCTACGCTAAAGTTCCGAATTTTGCTTGTGGAGTCAGGGGGTGATGCGGCAGAATAGTTTGGATGTAGCCGGTCTAAGTGGGACCTTAACTGGCGATCCATGAGAAGCTTGGAGGGGCTTCTCCCTGTAGTGGCACTTGGCGTGATGTGTTGAATTAGCAAATAGTGGTCAAACCGTGTTTGCCAATCTCCTGGGCCCATCCTAGATAGGACCTCTTTTGCAGATCTCACCATTCTCTCCGCCTGACCATTGGAGGCCGGATGGAATGGCGCGACCAGGGCATGTCTGATTCCCTGTGCTGCTAAGAAGGTCTCGAATTGCATGGCCGTGAATTGGGGCCCATTGTCAGAGACCAGGACGTCGGGCAGGCCGTGTGTGGAGAAAAGTCTCTGTAGCACCTTGATGACCGCTTCTGCCATAGTGGAGGTCATCAGGACTACCTCTAGCCATTTCAAGTAGGCGTCCACAACTACGAGGAATGTCTGGCCATGAACTGGGCCAGCAAAATCAATGTGCACCCTAGACCACGGTGCTTGAGGTCGCTCCCACTCCTTAGCGGGCGCCTCTGAGGGAGCTGGTCTGGACTCCTGGCATGGTGTGCAGGTAGCCACCCATTCTTCAATCTCCCTGTCCATGTTAGGCCACCACACGTAACTCCTAGCCAAAGACTTCATCATGACAATTCCAGGATGCCCTACGTGTAAAGCCTCTAATACTGCAATGCACGGTTTGGGTGGAACAACAACCCGGTCCTCCCACAGCACACAGCCATTAACAACAGACAACTCCTCTCTCTTATAATAGTACATTTTGAAATCAGACCCAACAGGCCCCTTGGGCCACCCCCTCCACACCCAGTTCAAAACCTGTTTGATCATGGAGTATCTTGCAGAGTGGCGGGCAACGTCACTAAGCTAGATGGGACCAGTCTCTAAAGCAGTCAATACGAAGGACTGGTGTCTCGGGGGTAGGGTCTGCGAGTAGCTCGTCGGCGCTCTCATTGATACTGGTCACTTCTAGGCCCAGGGCTTTGAACCAGTCAAGCCCCAGGATGCTCTGCAGGTCACCGCTGACCACTGTCACTGGGAGCTGACCGCTGAAGTCATTGAAGCTCACCAGGCAGGTGCCCTGGCTCACGATGGGGACTCGGTTCCCCTGGTAATCGCGAAGGCGGATGTCAGGGGTGCATAGATGCTGCTTCTTCAAGCTAGGGATAGCCTGCTTTAGTGTAGACCATGGCATGATGGTCAATGATGACCCCATGTTGATCTCCATCTCACATGGAGAGCCCTCGATGAGGACTGTGACCTTCAGGTTTTTTGGTTGCCTAGTGCGGAGTTGGCCGATTGAGGTATGGTGGGTGACTCTGGTATCGCCCTCTGAGCGCCGTGGTGGTAGCTGCCATGCCCCTTGGTGGGGCCTCTGCTAGTGGTTAGGTCGGCTTCTTGGCTGCCAGGTCATCGTGGGGTGCTTGCTTCTGCAAACCTTGGTGAGGTGCCCCTTTCGTTCGCAGCACTGGCAGATAGCATCATGGAAATTGCAAAACAATCTGGCATGGTCTCCTCCAGAGTTAGAGCAAGGCGGTAGACGTGGTTTGAATTTGCGTGCCGGCTTGGTGCGGCTACTGCGCATGCGGCAGCTGTCATCTACTTCACCTTCTGAGCTCTCGGCCTCTTCAGTCTTGTGATGTGCGCGTGCGCTATTCCACGCGTCTTGCGGAGTGCTTTGGCGCTGCAGGGTTTCTGTAGACTTAATGGCCAATTCTGATGCCCTGCCTTCGTCCAAGGCAATTTGTAGAGTGAGGTCAGATTTGGCAAGTAACCTCCTCTGTAAATTAATGTCCCGCAAACCGCATATGATGCGGTCAAGAATATGTTCGTCTAGGTCTCGGAACTCGCAGTACACTGTGGCCTTTCGTAGCGCCGCAACGTACTCATTGATCGATTTGCCTTCCTTCTGGTTGCGAATATTAAATTCATGCCAGCGGACGTGCTTAGACGGCTTGGGAGCGTAGTGGGTCCTCATCGTCTGCTGGAGCATGGACCAAGCAACCAATTGTAGCGGCGTTGGTTCAGAGAGGTCTTTGGCAGTTTCGAACACTTCCTGTCCACAATAACCGAGGAACATGTTCTTCTTGCGGCCTTCAGAAAGGTACATGAGGTCGTTGGAAGCAGTTGAACCTCAGCATATACGAGTCCCAGTGCTCAGTGACTGGGTCATATGGAGTGAGTGGGGCATGAATGGCCATTTTGTTTTCTGAGGGCATTTTGAGTTTGCTACTCAAAAATGGTTGCTCGAAGCCGCGCTGAGCTACAGGCTGGATATACTTGCTGGATTGCTACACTCTTTTTGGTTCACCTAGTTGCCTTCCAATCCCACCCTCGTCGCCAGTGTTGGATCGGGTTATGGAAAGGCACACTCAGGCTAAAGGCAACAACAGCTCTTTATTATAACACAACAAGTAAGAACAATCCAGGAAAGGTTGAGTCTGACAGCAGCCCTTTTATAGGGAGCTGTCAGACCCTTCGACTAATGAGATTAAACCTCTGTTCCCGCTGGAACAGAGGACCTTGGTGGAAACCATTATAACTGAAGCTAGTATCTAACATCACCAACTTTCCGTCTCTCTTTTGGGTAAATCGGTTATATTTTGAAATGTGCCAGTTAAGCTATTGCTCAGAAAGCACCGCCCCCTTTTCTTTCTAGACTTTTCTGAATCACTTTGTTGACTGTAAGAACAAGACTGTTTTCACGAGCTGTTCAAAAAGTTCCTTAACTTCCCAGTTCCTTATTTTCTCTATTTATTATGCAGAAGCTATAATGAAACTTTATTTTAGAAACAATACTTCATATTCCACAATATCAGGAGCCCATACCTGCCACAGCTGCAGCCTTGGAGCCCCCAAGATCTTTTCGCCCTCCTTCTTTCTCCTCCTCCTCGATCTGGAGGAATAGGCAGCGTTCATGGCCTGGGCCAGAGTCTGAATAAAACTGTACAAATGGGAGTGATTTTTGATCCGGACAGTGTTCCTTTCCCACTGGGTCTCCATTGGGGCTTTCTGGGTGCATCTTCTGCGGCCTTTGACAGAAAAGACGTTCTTTGAAAGAGAACAGCGGAAATAAGGATCTTGAAATGGATCTTCCACAAAGAAATTGGGTTCAAAGGCAGAATCTTTTGGCCTTTCTTTTGGCAGAAAAGCAAAGGTCCAAAAACTATGCATGTATTTAACAAGTCTGGGCTTGTGCTTTTTAAACTGGAATCCTCCCAAAGCTGTACTGATCCAGACTTTCCCTTCAATGGGTCCTGGGAGGAGCATAAGTGTTAAATGGAAAGGAACAATTCTGTCCGTAACAGGAACATGATCCATGAAGTGAACATAGACATTGACTTGTTTCCACCTAGAGAGGGCCTCCCTAAAGGGCGCTGTGTATCCAATTCTTGAGAAAAGTTGTGATATAACCACACAAATTCCATTCCTGACAAGCATAGGAGTGAAAGTCCTCATGAAATTCTCTCCCTTCTCTGTGCCTGAAGCAAAGAGGCCAATGAAGTTCCATCTGAAATGGAGGAGCAGCTGGACAATTGCTGGGTACAGGAATCCTTCTTTGGGGACCATCTAGTGAAAAAAGGGAAATTTGCTTTTATCACTCAGAGTCTCCGAAACAATGTTATCGGTGATCTGAAAAAAGTAAGGAAGAAAGCTGTGTTATATTTTTTTTTTGGGGGGGGGGGGTGTCAGATAAAGTCCGAAACTTTATTTTTTAATAAATTCAACTTGGTATTGATGTACAAATTATCAATTATTCCATAGCAAGAAACAGAATATCAAGCACAGAGAGTTAACAACACTATTTAAAAATGGAATACAAGCAACAAATTAAATAAATAAGAATAAAAAACATATTTCTGTATCATTCCTCCAATTTATTGTAATCATCAGACCCACATGTCTATGTACAATCTTAGTCATCCAGGTCATGGTTGTCCCAAATATGCTTTTTTCAAGAGGCAACTGGACTTTTTGGTTTTTCTTTGAAGAAATTTCGCTTCTAATCCAAGAAGCTTCTTCAGCTCTGGAAGAGAAGCAAAATGTCTTCAAAGAAAAACCAGAAAGTGCCTCTTGAAAAAGGACCTTTGGGACAATCAGACCCACATATGCAAATGTCAAGTGCTACGTTCCCTCTAAGGTGCGCGGCTGCGCTAGCGCGCAGGTGGCAAGAAAACACCGCACAGCAGTTTTCAACTGCCGCGCAGTGATTTCTATTGCCACAGGCTTTGGAAGCTGGGGAGGTCCTTTGCAGGCAGCTAGAACGGGCCGCCTGCAAAGGACTTCCCCAGACTTGCTTTGAGGAGCACGGGGCGACTGAGGCTAGTTGTGAAGCCCCAAAGCCCCCACCGCCACCGGAAGAACTGCTGCCACCTCCTCCTCCTCCTCCTCTAACAGGCAGCACTGCCGGATTTGCCGCCCGGCGCTGTGGCTGAGATGAAGCCGCCAAAGCTCCAGCTGGCATCTCCGTGCATGGCAGCGGCGCCTCCCCTCCGCTCGGAGCAGCTGAGCTCAGTCAGCGCTGGGTTACCCCTGCCCCCTCCTCCTCCGCCGCCGTGCTTTTGAGGAGCCATGAGGCTGCAGGAGCCAGTAGGAAGGCGGGGGGGGGGGAGCAGGGGAAAAAAAGCCTCATGGCTCCTCAAAAGCACGGAGGAGGGGGAGGGGGCAGAGGTAACCCAGCGCTGAGCTCAGGAGCAAATCTGGTGATTCTGTTGGAGGAGGAGGAGGAGGAGGTAGCAGCAGTTATTCTGGTGGCAACTCGTACTCGTCGGCATCTTCAGCAGAAGCCCTGCCCACAATGAAGAAAGCAAAGATGGAGCAGATCCACGCAGATGACGTCGCTGCAACATGACTGGTGGAGGAATTCTGGGAGTTGAAGTCCACAAGTGTTAAAGCTGTCAGGTTTGAAGACCTCTGCATTTTTTTTCTAGGGGTGGAAGGGTCTTGTAACTTGACAGCTTTAAGACTTCCATGCTTCAAATGCCAGAGTTCCTGAGCCAACAGGACTGGAGGAGAAATTCTGGGAGTTGAAGTCCACAAATCTTAAAGCTGTCAGGTTTGAAGACCCCTGGGGTTTTTTTCCCTAAAGGGTTAGGGGTGCAAGGGTCTTGTAACTTGACAGCTTTAAGAGTTGCGTGCTTCAAATGCCAGAGTTTCTGAGCCAACATTTTGGTTGCTAAGCAGGAGCGTTGTTAAGTGATACTGATATTATATAACACTTTGAATTAAGCAGGTACCTTGAAGAAACATAACTTTGAGTTTCAAATAATACTGATTTCGTTGTTGTCTTAGGTGACATCTGTGAAAAAAATTCGGGTGCTCAGGCATGAAAATGTGCCGCTCAAACACTATACTTTTCTGCTCATATCGAAAAAAAATTAGAGGGAACATTGGTCAAGTGAATGTTTTGTTCCAATAAAGGGCCGTATTATATGTACATGTTTAATTCTGATTGAACAGCAAATCTATCCCAATAGGTTATTTATCTAATGTGCAGGCCAAGACTCTGAGCTCTTTCTTTCTTATGCAGTTGACATTCAATATTCCAGATGCTTGTTGAAGCAATCTTTTGACTTTTGTTTTTATTTCTGTCTCACCTAGTTATACAAGAGATAGGGAGACCACAGCTCCTAATATAATTTCTCAAATTACAAGGCATAGTAAAAAGCATCTGGTCTTAAGCATTTCTTAAAAGTAGGTAAATACAACCTCATATAAGCAACAACAACAGAGAACATATCACACCCTGTCATCCTGTATTTTACAGAAAGAGAGCCAAAATGGAGAAGACAGGTGGACATCCTGACTGCTTCCATAGGAGTGAAGAGGCTAAGAGGGAGCCCGGGGCTGCTGATCAAGGGACCTTCATTCATCGATCATCACACGTGTGGCTTCCTCTATAAAAGCCAAAGTTTCAGGGGTTTTCTGGTCTCCAGCACTGAGGTGTGTGTTAGCACAATGCCAAAGGGTAAAAACATCAGCAGTGATCTTAGAGAAGGAATTGTTGCTGCCTGTCAGTCTGGGAAGGGTTACAAGGCCATTTCCAAACAATTTAAAGTCCATCATTCTATAGCAAAGAAGATTATTCACAAGGGGGAAACATTCAAGGCAGCTGCCAATCTTCCCAGGAGGGACCATCCCAGGAAGTTCACCCAAGGTCGGACCCTGCAATGCTCAGAGACATGGCAAACAACCCCAAGAGTTCCACCTCAGACTCCACAGGCCTCAGGGAGCCTGTTAAATGTTCCAGTTCATGACAGCAGAGTCAGAAAAAGACTGAACAGCTTTGATTTGTTGGGAAGGGTTGCCAGGAAGAAATTGCTCTCTAAAAAGAACATGGCAGCATGGCTGAGGTTGGCCATGTTGCCTTTGAATAGACCACAAGACTTCTGGAACATTCTCCTTTGCACAGACGAGACCAGAGTGGAGAAGTTTGGTCATAATGCACAGAGCCATATTTGGTGAAAACCACACACAGCATATCAGCACCAACATGCCACACCAACCGTCAACCACAGGGATGGAGGGGTGATGATTTTGGCTTCTTTTGCAGCCAGAGGACCTGGGGACCCTGTGATCATTGACTCCGCCGTGAACTCCTCTGGGTACCAAAGTGTTCTAGAGTCCAAGGTGAGGCCATCTATCTGACGGCTGAAGCTTGGAGGACTTTGGGTCATGCAAGAGGCCGATGACCCCAAGCAGACCAACAAGTGGCTGAAAGAAGAAATAATCTAGATGTTGCAATCGCCCAGGCAGAGTCCAGACCCCACCACAATTGAAATATCGTGGTGAGACCTGAAGAGGGCTGTGTAGAAACAAACCCCACAAACCTCAATGAACTGAAGCCATGTTATAGAGAAGAGGGGGGGCAAAAATGTTACGTACGTACAAAATGCCCTCTCTCAGTGAACCGGTAGTAAACTAGTTAGGAACCCACCACTGGTCCTACGACTGCATCGCAGGGTGAGCTCCCATCACTTGCCTCAGCTTCTGCCCACCTAGCAATTTGAAAACACGTGACAACAGTAGTAGATAAATAGGCACCACTTTGGTGGAAAATATGGTATGTTTTGTGCAGATGGTTGGGCCCCTGCCAGTGCTGGACTTGCTTGGATGTGAAACCCAACTGCAAGGTGACATCAGTGGTGAGAGAAGCCCATATGATGCCACAGGACACCTCTCGTCCTTCTGGTGCGGAGCTAGTTCACCCCCTGTGATGAACCCTGGAGAAGCTCTTGAGCACAAACTGAATGGACTAGCACTCTAAGGCAGTGGGACAAATACTATGTACTAACATTGTAGTCTCCTAGCTAATTACGCCTTTGCCATATGCTAAATAAATAAACAATTTAGCACTTTAGCCATGTACTGAGATCCTTCCTTAGACCTGGTAAGTCATTAATATCTAGACTGAATAACAATGGTTCAAATATGCACCCTTCTGTGTTACCCCTTGGTAAGTATAGAATCTATAGATCTGTACTATAGATCCTTCTTCTCATGGTTCCATTAAGCTGAAACCTCCCTCTCAAACAAGGGCTTTGAGAAAGGGCTGGGATCAGGGCCAACAGTCTGACCTCCATTTTAAGGGTAATCAATTTCCTCCATCATATTTTTTCTGCTCTCTGTGTCAAATACTGTACTAACATCTATACAACCAAAAAACCCTGGTTTACCCAACTGACATATTATGTAATTAGATATTTCAAAACAAATATGTTGCGGATATTAGATTATTAATGCATTGATTAATTATTATGATTTTATAAAACTTTTTCCTTATTAAAAAGCCTTCTATTTCTTCTTCTGCAATTAATGCACTTTTGTTCTACCCAATCTCAAGTTTAGTTTAGAGGAACATGGGAAATATTTTAGCCACAATACCTACCAAACTAATTGGCCTGTAACTGCTACGAACTTTTTTATTACACACACACACACACACACACACACACACACACACATAACCATACACATATATACATATACATACACACACACATGCTGCAGGTGTTATTTCTATGTGAAAATGAACATGCCAATATTTCACTCACAACTAAGGATGTTTTTTGAAAACCGAATAGCCAGGACAAAGTCCTCTTCAAGGACCTTATTGCATTTCTGGCCTTTTTTGAAGAATTTGAACAAGAACATAAGAGAAGAAAACCATAATTGACACATTTGCTAATATGGAGAAAATCAGCTTTTGAATTACATGGAGAAGATAAGGTTGTATCTGTTGCTCACCCACTAAAACCCACCACTCACTTTATCAGAGAGAAAAACACACACAAACCTGTGGGACTTTGTAAAGTGCTGCTAATGTTGATGCCTGGATGGAGATGTCACTGTTAGCTGCATCAAAAAGAGCCAGGAGGTTCTCCTTCCTTCCACAGCCGTAGTTGGGGACATTGACTTCTCCAGTGGAGAGAATGTCCAACAAGGCATCCGAAGTGTGTAAAGTGTTCAAATAGTTGTCATGGAGGTTGTAGCCAAGTGTGAGATTGTGGAGGAGCTGGGGGTTCTTGTTGACCATTTGAATATTGAAAATTAATCGTAGAGTGTTTAAAAAACCAAAAGAATCCTTACTGTAAAAAAATGTTCATGTTATTCTCATCAACAATAACAAGTAACTTTTTAAAAGAATTTATTCCTTTTTGCCTCCACAAGCCTACTGAGTCTTAAGCCAATATTGATCCAACATCAATAATCAGTTATAGACATCTGGGAATGGGCTGGGCAGAGGCAACTACAACTGTTTCAATCACTCCTTTAAACAAAATGAATTCAAGTGTGAATGAATTGAGGATTGAACTGGGATGGAAAAATAATCTCTATTGCCTTCAGGTTTTTATAACCCCATCTTTAGATTTGAATCTTCCACAAAATAAGAAAAAATAGGCAAGCTAGGGAAATCAAAATCATTCAGGAAATTAGGGAGTTTCTGTAATATAAAAGTAAGTGACATAAGAAGAAAAGAAGGAGAGTGTTAGGACTGCAAATAGAGGGGATGCAACTCCAATCACCCTGAATGACTTACGGCGATGGACTAGAAGGAGCACTGTGGAAAGGCAACATTATAGGCGATACTCGTGTTTCAGTTGTGACTATAGCAATGAGATGGTCTCCTGGCCTGTAAAAGCTCCATGGATTGTTTCCATCCTGGTGCTCCAAACTCAGAGGGCATTTAATTCCAAGCTTCCCAGAGACTGGATGGCACAACAGGAGCATCAAAAGCAGAAGCAGGAGGTCCATAATTCATGGAGCTTTATTAATCCTCTTCCTTTTTCATAACACTAACAGCAGGAATAGTTGGTAGAATTCAAAGCAATCTCACAAGATGGAAATGCCAGGGACTTTCCTGATATAAACAGAGAGACATTCAGCTTCACCTGGAAAGGAGAGAGAGGTACAATCAAGAGCAGAGCCCCTTCCTGTCCCAAAACATGTTCCCTCAGATCCTGACAGAACAATTTTATCTTTTTCAAGACCCTTTGCTTATGGCTTCAATCAGATGTCTCTATCACAGGCATGGAGATCTCAAAGGCCCAAATGGTCTTAATTACAGGGAGAAGCAACTTCTCCTCTTGGGATCCTAAGCTTCTTCTGGGCTCCATGTGTGCTGAGGAGAGGCTGGAGAAAAACATGTATAACTACACTCCTGGGGTCATTTTCTGTGGTCTATCATGTCAGAATATGTCAGGAAAGGAATGCTGGAAAAAGAAACTTCAAACACCATGGAATTGACTTCAGTTGGTTCTCTTTGTCTCCAGAGTCTGTTGGAAGAGGTCGCCCAGAGCTATGGAGTTTGGTGTCACTTGAGGTTGATGACCCTTAACTAGTGCTGCTTGTCTTCTAATGCCAAGGAAGCAATCAGTCCCCTTGGATTCTGCCTGTTTGGGATTTTCTGTTTTGTTTTGATTCATTTTTAAACCTGCCACATCACCAAATTCTTCTATCCTTTGAATTAATTTAAATCCGGATTCCAATGGGTCTTCCAATATGAAAACAGCAAAAGCTTGGATTTTATACTCTTCCTTTTTGATTTTTAGTCCCATTATCTCCTGATCCTTCCTAACTCTGGTTAGGAGTATTTCTAAGGTTAGAATAAAAAGAAGTGGAGAGAGAGAGGACATCCTTGTCTTACTCCTTTTGTTACCTCCTTTTTTTCTGTTGTATCCCCATTCATAAGCAGTTTTGCTGTTTGGTTTGTGTATATTTTTTCTATCATTTTTACGAATTTTTCTCCAAATTTCATAATTTCTAATTGTAGTTATGAATTTCCAATTTACCTTGTCAAAAGCCTTTTGGGCATCATGGAAAACCAGTGCAGTTTGTTTCTCCGGGTGTGTTTCGTAATATTCTAGGATGTTTATTATAGTCCTCATGTTATTTTTAATCTGTCTGTGTGGAAGTAAACCATTTTGATCTGGGTGAATCTGTTCATTTAGAGTCCCTTTAATCCACTATGACATAATTGAGGCAAATATTTTATAATCCGAGTTCATTAACAAGATGGGTATATAATTTTGAATTTTCTGAAGGTCTGAATCTTCTTTTGGTATGAGAGTTATCGTTGCTTCTGTCCATGATGTCGGTATTTTAGCTTCTTCTAGCACTTCATTGAATACTTCTAATAGAGGTTCTTCCAATATTTCTTGTGCATTTTTGTATAATTCCATTGGGATTCCATCTGGACCTAGAGTTTTGTTATTTTTCTGTTTTTTCAATGCCATCCCCAACTCCTTTATTGTAATTGGTCTATTTATTATTTCTCTGTGTTTGTCTGGGACTAGATTTATGGTTGCAAAATGTAAGTATTGTTTGATCTTGTCTTCTGGTATGTTATCTTGTGAATAGAGTTTTGTAAAATATTTTTGGATTACACTCTTTTTCTCTTCCGGTCTGTGTTGTATGACTCCATCCTCACCTTGTAGTTGATATATCGTCCTTTTTTCTTTGTCTTTTTTTACTTTATGTGCTAACCAACATCCGGAATTATTTGCGTGTTTGAAGTAGTTTTGTTTAGCCAATTTAATCTTCTGGGTTAGTTCCTCCTGTACTGTTAAGTTGTATTTGTGTTTTATATCTCTCTTTTTTCTTTCTTAGTCTTGTTTTGTGGGTCTTTCTATAATTCTGATTCCGCCTCCTTACGTTCCTTCTGTAATATCTCTTGTTGTATCTTTTTTTTCTTGTTTTTCCTTGCCATATTGTTGGTCCCTGACATGTGGTTTTGTGGTGTCCCAAAAATTTTGTAATGATGTATCTTCTTTTTTGCTCATCATAAAAAATATTTTCAGTTCTTTCTCTAACATTTGTATGTATTCTTTTTCTTTTACCAGATTTTGATTCATCATCCATCTATTTTTCTTTTTACAGCCATTCCACCTTATTTTAATTCGGGATTTTCTTTTATATCAGAATTCCATATATTAATCCTAAATTGGAGTTGATTTTTAAGTGGAACACTTTTGACATTTTGAGACTGTGGGGTGAAACCCTTCCCCAAAAAAACCTCCAACTGCTTAGAAGCTGCTCTTGGGGCCCCTGTGTCCCTGGTTTATCCCTCCATTTTGTGCCCTCTTTTTTCTGAGGCGATTCTTGTTCCCTCCATTTTGAGGGAAAGAAAAACTTCGGAGAGATTTTCTCTCCTCTCCAGCCGGGACACAGGAAGGGTCCCCCAAAGGGATGGAAGGAGGCTGGGGGGCAGAGAGGAAGAAGGAACCCCAGCAGCCCCACCTGGTTCTTTCAGGGGAGTCCCAGAGGATCCCATGGCTGGAGAGGTCCCAAGAGGTCATCTATCGTACCCCACCCCAAGCAGGAGCCCCTCCTCCCCCTCCTCCCCCTCCCCCCTCTCAACCTTCCCCTGTGCTGAAGCAGGTCATCAAACTAAGCCAACATCTGTTTTATGTATTTTGGCATGGCACCTATTGCCAAAATAGCAGCTCTCTTTAATTAACCCAGGTTGAGGGTATTGTGCAAACTCAGATTCACCACAGATCAGGCATGTGATGCCCAACGCAACCCCTTTGCACGTAGGATGGAGAGCTTTCAAAGGATCCCCTTCTGGATTCGGGGTTTTCAGCAGCTGACTGCAATACTTTACTCCAACTATGGCTAAGTGAAGGGGGTTTGGAGGAATGTGTGAGCCGGATCAGAGTTTGGCATGGGAATCCCAGGGAAAAGAGGTTGGAGAGTGGGAGAGGGACAGGGAGGCTTCTTTAGGGATGGAGGGCGGGTTAAGGATTTCCCACAATTTCTGGACAAACCTGGATAGAGACTTGCAGAGCTTTGTGGTTGTGTCTTCAGAGGATCCAAGTGGATCTCCAGCATGGGATACTCCTCTGATGCTTGCTTGCTATCGGTTGCCATAGTAATGTGGGGGGGCTGGCATTTGGGTGGGGGGAGGGGGCTGGGGAGGGGAAGGGGAGCCTGTGAACTGAAAGGGAGGTTTGGTCTCAAGAATGACTGCACTGCTGAGTGGAGTGGTTGACATCCAGTTGAGGCCAACCGTTCTGGGACTCCAGATGGGCCGAATACCTAAAGATGAGCCTCACACGACATCAACCTGAACGTTGGTTGGACCCTCAACAAAAGACCCTGGGGGGGGCAGGGATTTGGGGAAATTTTCAACCTGTCACTTTTGTTCCTTTTGAATCAAATCGTGCCTTGCTTTGGCCACCATCATTTTTTTTAATTATTATTAAAAGTTTTAATAAGTTTTACAAGTATTACCCCTTCCCCTTCCCACCCTCCAACCCTCCCTCCCCCCAACTTCCCAGAGCAAAATACAGGGTATAAACATTTAACAATCATACGCTAGGATAAGCTAACTGATTTTAACATCCTACCTCCTCTTGTGCTTTAATTCCCCTTTTGTTAAGCTAACTTTAGGTAAATTGTAGCATTCCTTGTGCTTTCACTCATAAGCTAATTTAAACTTTTTAGTCCGATATTTATTTTGAATATAGTCAATCCATCTTCTCCATTCCAGCTTGTATTTCTCAGCTGAATGGTCCTTCACATATGCTGTAATTTTAGCCATCTCTGCTAGATTTACTACTTTTAGCATCCATTCTTGAATAGTAGGCAAATCTTCCCTCTTCCAGTACTGCGCCACCAACAATCTTGTTGCCGTCATTAAGTTCAAAATCAAATTAGTGTCTATAACTGTAATTATACCTAACAAAAACAACTGGGGAGTGAACTTTATCCTTTTTTTTTTGAACGGTATATTTTGAGTAACCCACCATATTTTTATCCAAAATGCTTTAACTTTTTTGCAAGTCCACCATATATGGTAATACGTAGCATCAGCACAATCACATCTCCAACATTTAGGCTGTAAATTCGGATACATACAAGATATTTTTGGGGATCTAAATGCCATCTATACAACATCTTATAAAAATTCTCTCTCAAATTCTGAGCTTGCGTGAATTTTATATTTCTTACCCAATTTCAATTTCAATTTATTAGCGCTTATAGACCGCCCCCTCTCCCGAAAGGGACTCGGGGCGGTGTACAGTCCATGTCAAAGAACAAAATTAAAACAATTAAAATTACTACATGGAGAATATATATATACAAATATAAAATGGATAGATGGATAAGAGGAGGATAAAAGATGTGCAGGACTGTATTGCTAATAAATAATTAAAATAAACAAACATTAAGATCCCAATACCCAATAAAATTAAGACTATAGAATAATACCCTTAAAAACCAGTAAAATATAAATGCCAGGAGATAGGCGTTGAAATTATGCCAGGCCAGCCAGTCGAAACAGGTGAGTCTTTAGTTTCTGCCGGAAGGAGCGGAAGTCGGTGGTGGTTCTAATGTCGGGGGGGAGGTCATTCCAGAGGGTTGGGCCCATCACAGAGAAGGCCCTACTCCTTGGCGTCGCCCGCTGGCATTGCCTAGCGGACGGCACCAGGAGAAGCCCCTCTCTGTGAGAGTGAATTGGCCGCTGGGATGTATGTGGGAGGACGCGATCCCGCAGGTAACTGGGCCCTATGCCATGGAGCGCTTTAAAGATGGTGGTCAAAACCTTGAAACGCACCCGAAAGACCACAGGCAGCCAGTGCAGCTCACACAGGAGCAGTGTCACATGGGAGTACCTGGTACTCCCCATGACCGCCCGCGCGGCTGTGTTCTGGACTAGCTGCAGTCTTCGGGCGCGTCCCAAGGGAAGCCCCATGTAGAGAGCGTTACAGTAGTCCAGGCGAGACGTCACCAGTGCATGAGTGACCGTGCGTAGGGCATCCCGGTCCAGGAGGGGGCGCAATTGGCGCACCAGGCGAACCTGGTGGAACGCCCCCCTTGCCACGGCTGCCACATGATCATCCATTGACAGCCGGGCATCTAGGAGGACGCCCAAATTGCGCGCCCGTTCCACAGGGGGCAGCTGCTCGCCCCCTATGGTCAGCGTTGGAATTAGCTGACTGAACCGAGGTGCCGGTAGCCACAGCCACTCAGTCTTGGAGGGGTTGAGTTTGAGTCTGTTGTCCCCCATCCAGACCCCGACGGCTTCCAAACACCGGGACATCACTTCGACAGCCTCACTGGGGTGGTTTGGGGTTGAAACGTACAGCTGAGTATCATCAGCGTAGAGGTGGTACTCAACCCCAAAACCACAGATGATTTCCCATGTTTCCATCATTACTGGCTCTTTGAAATTTTGTGCCCATTTTATCATGCAATCTTTAACTAACTCTGCTTCAGAGTCTATTTCTATCATTATATCGTACAACCTTTTTATATGCATTTGACTCTGGTCCCTAATTTGTTTTGCCAAACTATCCTCATTTTGCCACCATCATTTCAAACTCAGTAAAAGGACCTCTTCTCTACCTCAATGGAGTCGGAGGTTTTCTTTCTTGGATTTTGAACAGAGGCAGGCCTGACGCTTTGATTCTCCTCGTCTCACTTGCAGCCACACAGATGGTTTTGGATGATGGTTTCCAGAATTCCCAGTGAGGCCTCAGGATACTGGAGTTGCTCCCCAGATCAGAAATTCTGGGTGTGTCTCCCATCAAATTGAAGAAGGGAAAGTGGCTGTGACCCTCCCTGGGTTGGCTTCTCTCTCTCTCTCTCTCTCTCTCTCTCTCTCTCTCTCTCTCTCTCTCTCTCTCTCTCTCTCTCTCTCTCTCTCTCTCTCTCTCTCTCTCTCTCTCTCTTCCTCCCTCCCTCCCTCCCTCCCTCCCTCCCTCCCTCCTGACAGGCATTGGGAGGAAGAATGGATGCTGCTGCTTTCAAGAGTCTTTTTCCAAGTCCTCTTTATGGATCTCTGTCCCACCTGAATCGAGTGAACAATCCCAAGGGGCCTTCCCAATGCATCGACTTCAGATCCCATAATCCTCAGTCATAGCTATGCTGTTAGCAAAGGCTAAATATTTAATGCAAAAAACGGAGGTTCAGAGGAGGCTGTTCTGTTCCCCAAGGAGGAGCCAGTGGGCTCAGTGGTTACAGCTGTAGAGAAGCAGCCAAGGAGGCTCTCCTGGAAGGTCCTGCCAGCCATTCCTGGTCCAGGGAAGTTTTGGGCCGCAGAGCCTCAGAAACTGGGAAGGTTTTGTGACTCTGCCCGAGTCTGAAGGGTCAGCAAGTGACTGAATTCACAGAGCGTCCCAGGCTTTGCTCAGGGTTGGCTTAGAGAGCTATAAGAACCAACCAGGATGGCTCCCAAACCAGGATCAGGATCTTGGGGTTATATGTCAGTGCAATTAATTGTGAAATGATTCACTTCTGATGGTGAGAATTCATGGTTTCTTCATTGTGCAAAATCGGTGAATAATTGATTTCTTCAGGTCTGTTTCTTAATTTCAAAATGGAGGTAACATCTTCAGACCATTCTGGAGGGGCCATATTGGACCCCAATCTTCCTCAGAGTCAAAGAGGGCCCCCTCCAGAATGAGGCTACCCTCCTTTTCCTCCCAGGTAATGCTGGAGGCAATGCTGGATCCCCCGTGGAAGACCCAGCCCTGCATGGCTTCTCCCCCAGAGGAGCCTCTCCTGGAAAGACACAGAGCCCAAGAGAAGCTGGAGAAACCCCAGGGGCTGCGTTCCCCCAACCTTCTACCCTCAGACCCATAAACCAGGTTAGTCTCTTCCCAGGAATGGGAGGATGGCATCTTCCCGAGATCCCTTCCTCCTTCCTGGCCACCCTGGGCCTTTCTCCATGGGCCTGGGCTTTGCTTTCTCCTGAGTGCCCCATGTGTGGAAATGGGTGGCAGTGCAACATGGGATATGGTCTCTCCCATTTCCAGAACTCAGAAGATTGATCTTGGATTTTGCAGATCTGCTTCCCTTTCCCAACATGAGGCTGCCAGCTTCCTCCTCCCAGCGTGGGCTCCAAATTCAGCTGAGCAGAGTCTTGTCTGGCATCCCTACAAGAGCCGCTTTGCCTGTCCTGTGCATGGGAAAGGTAGCAGGGGAACATGGGATATGGGCTTCTGCATTCCCAGGTCTCTGGAAGATGGATTTTGCAGATCAGCTTTCCATCTGCAACACGAGGGTCCTGAGCTCCCCTTCAATTCCCTCCCCTCCTCCCCTCCTCCCATGGGGTGAGAGGCAGACTTGATTTCTCCTTTTTCATTTGGTTTTTTGTCTGTCTGTCTGTCTGTCTGTCTCTCTCTCTCTCTTTCTCTCTCATTATTTTTTTGAACTATGCAAAGTTCTGGTAAGTAGTTTTTCATTAAAGTTGATTTTGTTCTTAGAAACTGGCTACACTATTGCATCAGCCCTTTTGTGTGGTGCCCTTGAGCATTAACTTTCAAAATAAAGTACATTTTGGCTTCAACTCAGCAGGCAGCTATTTCAGGTCTGTGATATGCTCTGACATTAACTGGCCCCCTGAGTTTTGTCTTTAGTCACTATGCAAACAAATCTCAGATTTATTTATTTCTTCAGCCACAGGTGCTGTGTATTCTCTCCGGGGCCAGTTTCAAGCATGGAGCTCCCAAACCTCTCAATTCTAGATGACGGATTTAATTTGATTTCTGCCCCTGTTATTATGAATCACATGGGGATTATTTCCCATTCATTTCCCTCCAGAGAATTTCCAAACAACCTTTGAGTCCAAGAACTGGTTGAATTATCCAGGGATCCCTCCTGAGAGGGAGAATTATGATAAAGGTTTCAGCTCTGCTCTTTGGTCGAATCCTCCAGGGGAGACTTTGGGTAGAGAAATATGGAGTTTTGGGACAGGCAAGGTCTGTGCTCTTGAACGAATGTCTGTCTCTTTTCCAGATGAAGCTCAGTATTTCTCTGTGTTTCAATCAGGAAAGACACTGGATCATATTCCACCTTGTGAGAATCCTTTGAATCCTTCTAATTCTTCTTTAACAGCAGAAAGGAGATGGATTGATTTGCCCCATGAACTATGGACCTTCTGCTTCTGCTTCTGATGCTGCTTGTGTCTCTTCCAGTCTCTGGGAAGCAGAGAATGAAATGCCCACTGAATTTCAAGCACCAGGATGTAAAGAATCCATGGAGCTTTTACAGCCCAGGAGATCATCTCATTGGTATAGTCATCACTGGATTTGAAATATTGCATACAAAGTTGCTTTTCAACATGGATCCTTCTGCTCAGTTTGTTTTCATTGATTTTTAAGTCATTCAAGGTGATGGAGTTGCAATCCCTCCATTCTAACACTCTCCTTTTCTATTTTTTATTTTTCATTTATTCCTATATTGGAGGATATGTCTAATTTAATGCATGATTTTGATTTCCATGGCTTCTCTCTTTTGTCTGATTTTGGGAAAGAGACTCAAATATAAAAATGGGTCTGAAAAAAAACTGAAAGGCTGCAGGTTATTTTCCTTTTTCAGTCTAATCCTTAATTTATTACTTGAATTCTATTTAAAGTAACGATTGAACCAATTTTAGTTGCCGTATCTCAGCCAATTTCCATATTTGTGTAACTGATCATTGGTTTTGTATCAATGGTGGCTTAAGGCTCAGTAGGAGGATTATATATATTATATATAACAAAAGTATTTATTGTTCCTGTTGATTATAATAACATTTTTTCCCAATAGCAATTCTTATGGTTTTTTATATGGCTTAAATTTAATTTTTGCCATTCAAATGGTGAACAAGAATTCTCAGCTCCTGCACAATCTCTCACTTGGCTACAACATCCATGCCAACTATTTGAGCACTTTCTGCACTTCAGATGCCTTGTTGGACCCGCTCTCTACTGGAGAAGCCAATGTCCCCAACTACGGCTGTGGGAGGAAGGACAACCTCATGGCTCTTCTTGATGCAGCTGACAGGGACATCTCCATCCAGATGTCAACATTAGGAGGCACCTACAAAGTCCCACAGGTTTGTGTGTGTTTTTCTCCTTCTGGTAAAGTGAGGGGGTGGGGGTGGGGGTGGGGTGAGCAATGGATGCAATCATGTCTTCTCCATGGAATTCAAGAGCTGCTTTTCTCCATATTAGCAAAAATGACAATATTTTACCCCATTATGTTCATGTTGAAATTAATCATAAAAGGTCCTGAAATGCAAGCAATACATTCCCTGGAGAAGACATTCTACCAACTATTTAACTGATAAAACTATATCCCTGGTTGTTGGGGCCTCTATTGCCATCTCATTTTCACATACACATAATATGAATGACTTACTGGGACAAATGAAGGATTCAAAAACAGATTATAAATAAATGTATAACTTTGATTTACCGTACAAAGGGGGAGGGGGCATCTGTTCTCTCTCAGTTTGGAAGCCTCACAGAAGAAGAAGATGGGAACGGATCCTTATCTCCTTCTCAGGAAGACCACCGTTTCCACAACATCTTCAGACTTGTGGATTGGCTCATTCAACATCCAACTGAGAGGAGGGGTTTCTAACCACTTTATCCTAACAGAATTGCCTGGGGGGGGGACTCAGACCCTGCTTTGTTTTTGTCTTGCAATCACTTCCTTTCAATAAAAGGTTCCTTTTGAAATGCTGCTGCTTCAAGAGTCCACACTTTCTTGATTAGGGGAATAGAGGCAGGACCTTACAGTACCAATATTTGAGGGACTGCCACAAAAAGAGGGGGTCAACCTGTTTTCCAAAGCCACCAAAAAGCAAGACAAGAAACAATGGTGGAAAGTAAGCAATGAGAGAAACAACCTAGAACTAAGGAGAAATTTCCTAATGGTGAGGAATGGAATGTCTCTCCTTCATAGGTTGTGGTGCTCCATCGCTGGAGGCTTTTAAGAAGAGACTGGACATCCATTTGTCTGGAATAGTATAGTCTCCTACTTGAGTGAGAAGACCCCCCAAGGTCCTTTCCCACCTTTTTAGTCTGTTATAAGTTCTGAAATAGGTACATGTGTTTAGCATGCTAAATACTTATTGGACCACACTGATTTACACAGATAATATGATATTATCACACTTAAACATTGGATTGTACACTCTGGGAAGAAGACTTGGATTTTTTTGTCAAAATAATTATCTAATAATTAATAAATCAAGTTCAAAAGTTATGGTCTTTGGAAAACAACATCATAAACAGATGCCCTTTTGATGGTAATCCAGTAGAGCAAGTAACACTTTTCCTTACCTGGAGTTGTTTTCTTGAACCTTGGATCCCTCATCATCAAAGGAGCTCAGTTAGTGAATCTAGTGCTAAAAATTAAAAAAAAATCATAGCTCTCCAGCTTCCTCAACCCCAATCATTAAAGTATCTGAGGCTAAGGTTTTCCCCATGCTCTTATATCAATCTGATGTTTGGGGCTTCAGAGATAAACCACCAAGAGAACCAACCCAATCACAGCCTCTGAGGAGTATCTTGGGGTGGACAAAAATACTTCAGCTGCTGCCCTCAGAGCTGATTTGGGAATTTACACAATTTCTGCTTTGTCTAAAATCAGAAAATATGGATATTGGTATAAAATTGAATTATGAAAACTGACAGACTCCAAAAATTGTGGCTGTTAGAAGAGACAAAACTTCAATTAAAAACCAGTCTTGTATTATACAACTGACAAATTGTGTAAAGAACTGAAGTCTCCCTGTTTCTTGTACAACTGGAGAAGAAGCTAAAAAGATTCCTCCAGAAAGAATTTGGGATATAGAAGCATAAAAAGATGCAGCAATCTCCAAAAAATTATAATAGGCCCTTTATTGGAATAGAATACTTAAGTTGGCATTTGAACTTGTTAATCTAATTGCGGTAAATTATAGGGTGATACAGTAATATGATTTATATTTTTATAGTTTTTAATTTGTTTGCTATTGTCCATTATTATACAATCTTGCTAAGTGTCTTTAATATTTTAAACAATGTCTAGGAAATGTTTAGGAAACTATTCTAATACATTCATGAGAACCAGTTTGGATTTTTAAAAAGCTAATATTTTTCATTTGATCTGACCTCAAATATAAAACAGCTTTCTTCATTGCTCTTTCAGATCAGTTACGAACCATCTTCAGAGGCTTTGAGTGATAAAAGTCAGTTCCCCCTTTTCCACTGGATGCTCCCCAAACAAGGGTTTCAGTACCCAGCAATTGTCCAACTGCTCCTGCATTTCAGATGGACCCTGATTGGCCTCTTTGCTTCAGACACGGAGAAGGGAGAGAATTTCATGAGGACTTTTCCTCCTGTGCTTCTCAGGAATGGAATTTGTGTGGTTATATCACAACAATTTTCAAAAACTGAACATGCAACCCCCCTCAGGGAGGCCCTCTCCAAGTGGAGACAAGTTAATGTCTTTGTTCACTTCATAGAACTTGATTCCATTTGGGACAGAATTAGTCATTTTCATTTAACATTTATGGGTTTGCCAGGACCAATTGAAGGAAAACTCTGGATCCTCACAAATTTTGTAGGGTACGTAATAAGCAAGCATAGACCTCTCAAATACATCCATAGTATTTCGAACTTTGGTTATCTAACAAAAAAAGGGTCAGAATATGATACCTTTGAACCCCATTTCTTTGTGGAAGAAAAGTTTCAAGATCATTATTTTCACTGTTCTCTTTCTAAGCACGTCTTTTCTTTCAAAGGCCGCAGAAGATGCACCCAGAAAGCCCCACTGGAGACCCAGGAGAAAAGGAACAGGATGCAGATCACAAATTACTCTCAATATTACAGTCTCATGAAGACTCTGGCCCAGGCCTTGAATGCTGCATATTCCTTCAGATTGAGGAGGAGAAGGAAGGAGGGAGAAAAGATCGTGGGGTCTCCAAGGCTGCAGCCATGGCAGGTATGGGGGTCCCAATAAATGAGCAAAAAAATGAGCAAAAAAGGCCCGTTTTTTGTCCAAAAAATGGCATGCATAACCTTATGGAGGCTTATACAGTGCTACTGGGGCCTGGGGGTGGGGGGCAAAAAACAGCCAGTTTTTTGCTCATTTCTGCCCTCCCAGCCCCCAGGAGCTGTCTGAAAGCCTCCATAAGAGGAGGCTGTATGCAATATATAAGACACACCCAGATTTTCAGCGTCTTTTTTGAGGGAAAAGGTGCGTCTTATACTCTGAAAAATACAGAAAAATACAGCTAATCGATGTTTGTGATTAGCATTGTGGAATTTTACCTTTATAAATTTGAAGACCCTGAGATCATCCAGCCCAGCCCCTCCTCTCTGCAGGAATCCCAGTTCAAGCTACTCTGACTGATGGCTGCTCAGTCTTTGCTCTCAGACGATCCATGAAGAGGAGACTGAACTTCTCTGCTTTACTGGCTCAGCTCTAAAACAGCTCATCCCTTTATCATATTTTTTCTCTCATTCAGTTAAAATCTCCTCTCTTGGAACTGAATTCACTTTTTCCATGTATGACGCTCTGGAATAAGAGCGAGCGGATCTTACACTCGTGTGTAACAGGAGTCAGTTATTGGAAGAGGGCTGTATCCTCCCTTCTCCAACCGAGAGATTGTGTCAGTTGGAAAAGGGGCTCCCAGACTCATCCTCTTCTCCTTGTTGTCTTTCCTCAAGGCTAAGAGCAACTCGTTTGATCTCTTCCTTGGCTTCATTGTCTTTCCCTGAAGTTCATGTAGATTTTGTACAAATTCTACTCCAAGCTTGGTGCCTGCAAAGGGACCTGGTCCTTGAGTTGGGGTCTCCCCAAACCAGAACATTCACTTCCTAAGATTCTTACAGCTGCATTGCCTTCTTTCCATGAACATCTCCCGGCTGACTCAGATTCTGTTTGCAGTTAACTACGATTTTGGGATCGTTTTCATAAACATACATATCAAATTTGGTATCCCTCATCTTTCTTCCAGTCCATCATTCATGGTCTTATTTGAGTCTCTATTGTTAGTCAAGTCCTGGTAGTTAAAAAGCAGATTTTTTCTACTGCTTTTTACTTATGCACCCTTCTCTGTGTCCTAATCATAAATATTGTTTCTGGAAACTTGATGTTCCTCTTATAAAATTTTATTTTATTCAAAAAGGAAAAATACAAGTTTTGGAAAATAAAACTATTACAAAGACAAAACAAAACTAGACAAAACATTTTTTAAAAAAATTCTGCATTATAAACAGACAAAAGCATGCATATTGTCCCCTAGTTGAATACAATACAGCAATAATACTTCCTCCCCCTTGCAAAATAGGCCCACCATTATAAACTACACATCTATTTACAACTACTTGACTTGTCATCTATCTGCTGTATATAAAAAATGTAATTAACAGGCAATCCAACAATAAAGTTCAATTTCAAAACTTCAAAATGGTCTGTTATCTTCTATTGGCTTTAACTCACAGAAAATTAAAAACAGATAAAACCATATATGCATATATTGTTCCCCAGTTGAATACTTACAGATGTAAGTATGCAATAATAATTTCCCCCCTTGGAAAATAGACCCACAATTATAAACTTCTACAGAATATTTGGAACCACTTGGCTTGTCATCTATCTGCTGCTATAAAAATGTAGTTAATAGGCTATCCAACAATAAAGTTCAATTTCAAAACTTCAAAATTGTCTGTTAACTGCTATTGTATTTAACTCACAGAAAATTTACAGGGGCCTCTTATCTACCACAGACCAACACAATCATTGCCTCCAGAATCTGTCCAGATTTAAACATCTTTGTTTGATTCTTAATAATAATATATTTCCTTAAAATTTTAATTAGGATCTTTCCCAACAACTGCTTTCCATTCCCCAAACTCATAGTACCTCCTATAAATGGAAACTCGACTCTTAAGACTTGTTTTCCAGTTAAATATGGCAAGTCCATTCCCCAATCTCCCTCAATCTTCTTGAAAGAATCTATTTCATCGGTCCTCCGTTCTGTCCATTTTGAGTCTTCAGGGTCCATGGCCTCTCCAGCCATCTCCAAGCAGCCTGCCTTCAAACCAGACTCCTCCTTCAGGGATGCCAGCAGAAAATTAAGTTCCAGTCCATCCAATTCAACAATTGTTGCTTGCTTCTGATTATCACATTTAAGTTGATTTAAAACCATCGTTATTTTATCAAACTTTTAAAATGAACTTTAAAATAAAGCTTGTAAGTTGAAAGACTTTATATTCTATAAATCACATCAAATTAGCTTACTCTAAGATCGTATTAATGACCATATTAATGACAACATAGAAAAATTGATGACTAATGGCAAATTATAATCCATCACCTTGAGGTTTCATAGGAAAGATTAAAAAGAGTTAAAATTATTTGAGTACCATTTTGAAGACAGTTTTTATCCACTTAGGTATCATACCACCCCTCAGGTTTCCAATCACATCACAAAATTCTTTGTGAGTCCTTTACTGAAATCCTGCAGCTGCATAATGGGAGAGAAAGAAATTCAGAAAGGATCCTCGCTAACTTTTCAGGCTGAAAAATTAGTTGGTGGGAGATTTGTTCTTTCAGATTTGCAGAATGTTGTTAAATTTTGCCACATTTCAATCAAGCAGAATTAGCACATCTGGAGGTGTTTTCCAATCAGGATGACCACGGAGAAGATTAGCCTGACAACTTTCTTCTTGATCAACCCATGCTTTCTGGGAATCAACCTGTTGTTTTCAAAGAGTTTATGAATCTCTTTATTTTCTCTGTTCATTTTATTTGTCATCTGGTCTAGAATGTTCCCTACAATTGACCAACTGTGTCCATTATATTTTCTCTATATTTTGTCAGTATGTGATTGACAAATCTTTCTAAAACTTTTTCATTCACTTATGAAGATAATGGCAGTATTTGTATCCTATTTAACCATATTTGGAGATGAGACAATTGTAGAAGAAAGATTCAATGTGGGATAAGAAACAAAGTTTTCTACTTTTTAAATTCCTGGATGTTCCCATTCTAGTTTCATCCCTTTCTGGAAAAGAATGAATTTTGGAATATTTCCTACTTTAAACTGTACTTGAACCAAAATGGAGAGATAACAGCAGATCTATTTATTGTCAGCTTGTTGGTTCTCCCCAGGGATGATCCCAGGAAAAAGACTCTGGGGTATTTTGTAACACAGAGACTTTCTATCAACCAAGATGCTCTTTCACAGCTTAAGCTACTCAATAAGGTGAGAGAAATTTTGCTGTCTCTTCTCTGTTTTCCAAAGCCTGAGGTCCCATTTCAAGTGGGCAAAGCCTATAGTCTCCAGGGTGGTTGGCCTTCCATGCCAGTTGGTGTCATCTAATGGAGGTTCTTCAACCAACGAGACCTAAGTGGAGGGGCTTTTCAATGTTTTATGGAAATCTTTCAACATCTTACTGTTCAGAGGTTTCTTTCTTCATCACAGTTTTATTCTACATTAAAAAATGTAATGGAATAAAAGTTTCCTAAATCTTTTACAATAAATTTTATTCTCAGTTTTAAAATGAATACATCATCATACTTCCATCTTTTTTCAATTCCATCCCTCAAGACTTTAAGTAGAAAAGTACCTTATTGCAATGTTAAATTCCAAAAGCAAATGGGAGGAACTAAATGAAGAATCTGCCAGTTATTATCCCTCCTGCATCTGTTTAGAAGTAGTCAGAGGTTTCATATTTACCTCAGTGAAGACCAGAGGCTACTTGTCTCCATTCATTTCTCCCTCCATTTTCCATGGACGGAGAGTCCTAACATCTTTTCTTTGGCATTCCTTGTTTTTCTGCTCAGTCCCTGCCTCAGTCCAGATGTGTGGAAAGTTGTCATCCTGGATTTGTCAAGAGGGCTCAAGAAGGAGAGCCAGTTTGCTGCTATGACTGTGTTCCTTGTCCGGAGGGGACCTTCTCCACTCAGGAAGGTGGGTCACACTGAGGAAAATGGGAGGCTTTGTGGAACTGGATCCATCCAGAACATTTTCATGAAAGTGCAAGTTAAAGGACACAAGCTCACCTTTTTTTTTTAACCTGCACACTTTCTTATCTAAAAGGAAGTAAATCAAAAAGACTTTGAAGGAGGGGATGGGAAGAGATGGGAGGAGGGGCTGGCAGACTGGGCAAGCTTTAGTCACAGCAGAGGAAATCTCTCTTCTGCTTTTTGTTAGGATATGTGCTACTGATGTTAGCACATACATACAGATGTTACAGGATACTGTAAGTATCCTCCAAGTCCAGTATATTGACTGCCATGTGGAAGGACTCAGGAGGTTTGCATAAAATTATTATGTGATACATTATTAACCTCTAATAATTTAGGTTGTTATGAAGCTTCTACACATTACACAGGAAATAACTAACACCTGGGACATCCCTCAACTTCTAGCTACATTAAAAAAATTATATCCATCTTGTGCTCTTTTTAATGAAATAAAAAATGCCAATGCCTGTGCTATCACGTTGTCCAAAGAAGGTATTTCTTTTTTTTTTTTTTTTTTTTTTTTTTATTAAAAGAGTTTTGTACAAACAAATTTTCCCCCTTTTCACCCCCCCCCCCTCCATACAATATAAATCTCATACAAATGCTATACCCCCCCGCAAAAATTCACATTCAAATATTATACCAAACACTTTACCCCCTCCCCACCCCCCATCTTAAAATAGATTACTCATAACCCCTCTCCTCCCAACAAAAACTATAGAGATTAGTCTTAAATTAATAATAACACATTGATCATTTTCTAAGCTAATTTAACATCTATAACTCTTAATATAAATTTCTCTTAGCCTAACAATGTTTCATTAGTCCCATCTTCTAATTTATTCATACATATATATTGCCCCACCCTCCACCCTAACCCTCCCCCACCTCCCGCACAAACCCACCCCCCTGACTTCCGCTGTATACCACTCTAATAATTCCAAACATCCCATATACTATTTACTCTGATCATCTACGGTCTAAACATTCTTACCTAAAGGCTAGATAATAACTCCTAGTCTGGTATTTATTCTGTATATAATCAATCCATTTTGCCCATTCCTGTGTGTAATCCTCCTGTTTCTGAGCTTTTAAGAAAGCTGAAATTTTTGCCATTTCAGCGAACCCCGCCACCTTCTGAATCCATTGATCAATTGTTGGCAAAAAATCTTTTTTCCAATGTTGCGCAATCAACAACCTAGCTGCTGTAACCATATACAAGGCCAATTTTGTTTCCCCTTTGGTAAAATCCTTAACTATACCCAATAAAAACATTTGTGGAGTGAATTGTATTCTTTTCTTAAATACATTCTGCATAACCCACCATATTTTTATCCAAAAAGCTTTAACCTTGTTGCAAGTCCACCATACATGAAAAAAGGTAGCATCTAGACACCCGCATCTCCAACATTTTGGTTGAACATTTGGGTACATGCATGATAATTTTTTAGGATCTAAATACCATCTGTAAAACATTTTATAAAAATTCTCCCTTAAATTCTGTGACTGTGTAAATTTAACATTCTGAACCCATATTTTTTCCCACGTTTCCAACATAACCACTTCCCCAAAATTCTGAGCCCATTTAATCATACAATCCTTAACCAATTCACTTTCTGAGTCTCTTTCTAACAGTACATTATATATTCTTTTAACTTGTTTTGGACCAGTCTCTTTTATCTGCTTAATCAGTTCCACTTCTTTATCCATAAAGCCGACCCTGCGATCTTCTTCCCATCTCTTCTGAAGCTGTATGTAATGTAACCAATTTAAAGTAATTCCTTCTTCCAACAGCTGTTCCAAAGTTTTTAACTTCCATTCGCCCCCATCAGCAATAAGCACATCTTTATATAAACAACCCCCGAGTGACTTAATATTCATAATCCCCATGGTGTCTGCAAGATCCAACCAAAGCGGTATTTTATAATCCCAATTGGGCCGGTGCTTCTTCCATATTCTCATCAAGGCACTACGGAGAACATGGTTGTTGAACACTTTATCCACCCTGTCTTCATAAAAAAGATATGCATGCCATCCCAGAACAAGATCATGGCCTTCTATATTGAGCAATTCCATTTTTGTTTTCCCAAACCAATCTGCTACATGCGTTAATACCGCAGCTTCATAATACAATCGAAGGTTTGGGATTCTGAGGCCACCTCTTTCACGTGTATCTTGCATAATCTTCATCTTTACTCTCGGTTTTTTCTCCTTCCAAACAAATTTATTTAATGTTGTTTGCCAATTTAACAAGGTTTTATCTGACTTGAGCACCGGAATCATCTGGAATAGAAAGATAAATCTAGGTAGAATGTTCATTTTAATTGCTGAGATCCTTCCAAGCAAAGACAATTGTAACTTTTTCCACGCTTCAAGATCTTTCTGTATCTTTTGCCACAACACTTCATAGTTATTTGAGAAAAGTTTTGTGTTTGATTCTGAAATTTGTATTCCTAAATATTTAACTTTAGAAACTATTTCAAAACCTGCTAAACTTACAAGTCTCTTTCTTTGAGTCTCTGTCATGTTTTTAACCATCATTTTCGTTTTGTTTTGATTTAGTCTAAACCCAGACACCATGCCAAATTCTATTATGATATTTTTCATCTGGATTATTGATTTCAAAGGATGTGAAAGGGTAACAACCAGATCATCGGCGAATGCTCTAGTTCTGTATTCCTTTTGCCTGATAGCTATGCCATCTAAGGATTTTGAGTCGCGAATTGCGTTCAACAAGACTTCCAAAGTTAAAATAAATAACAATGGGGATAATGGGCAACCTTGTCTTGTGCCTTTTTGTATCTCGAAAGTTGTTGACAAATTTCCATTAATAATAAGTTGTGCATTTTGTTGCTGATAAATTGCTCCAATCGCCTGCCGCAATCGTGGTCCCATATCCATCTTTTCCAAAGTCTTGGTTAGAAAGTTCCAATTCACTCGATCGAAGGCCTTCTCTGCATCCAAGAAAACCAGCACTGCAGAGATCTGCTTATTCTTATCAAGATAGTCAATTAAATCTATGAGTTGCCTTACATTCTCCTTCATATGTCTGCCTTCAATAAATCCTGCTTGATCATGATGAATAATCTCTTGAATAACCGGCATCAATCTGTTGGCTAATACTTTAGCAAATATTTTATAATCTGTGTTCAGAAGAGATATCGGCCTGTAATCCTCTGGTTTCTTAGGGCCCTCTTTATCTTTAGGTATCAATGAGATAAAAG